>NC_090439.1:245089320-245390741 GCF_031143425.1 Pleurodeles waltl | reverse complement strand
CTGCCTTTGAAAGAGCATGTATTGGGTGGGAAATTGAGAGAAAACATTGGGGTACACTGTTGTGTGAGTTATTCTTAAGAAAGTGCAGGAATAGGCTCCTGACACTGAATGAGGCAGATTCTGAATCCTATGACCTCATTAAGGGTGCCTTGATTGAAGGATATGGATGTACAATTGAAGAGTACATAATAAAATTCATTGTCCCCTTGGAAATGAACACCCAGAGGTTGGTCAGAGCTCAAAAGAGGAACTGGTCCAGTGCCAGCCCTCTCCCAAGGTCTCTGGAGGTACTGAATCTGCCGTGAGTGTAAGTAGGCCCCAGAAGAAAAATAAAAAGCAAAAGAAAAGGAAAGGTGGGCAACCCTTAACTAAGGCACCAGAGAGCAAAGCAGTGTCTACTCCATTAGGGAAGAACTCTACTTTTGGAACTGGTGAAGCCCAGCTTGAACCCCAAGAAATCCTGACTAGTCAGGTATCTGCTCAGCCTGAGTTGGGTGCTCCTCAGCTGACAGAAAAGAGGGTGGAAGGAGGAAAAGCATAGAAGGAACTGAAGTTCGAAGGGGAAAATTAAGTTACCCCAAAAGTGTATAGTCGCAATAAAATTACTATGAGAACTTTTATGCAGATGGTACCTATGCAATTTAAGTTTACTGTTAATGAAGATAGGAGTGTGATAGCAGAAGCAGAATACTAGGGCTTGAAACTGAAGAGAGTGAGTCTTGAGTTGCTTAAGATGTCACTCAGAACCACGATGTGAAAAACATCCGATAATTCATTTCTACCCATCTATAATCTTATGTTATGTATGGCCCCTAAAATCATCATGCCAAAACATTCAGCTACTAAGTCAGGTGAGATGAGAAATAGGGGAGCTGTTCATTACATGGACTCCTCTCCCTCTCTGATATGTTAAAAAAGATACCTGGTCTCCTGTTACCCACCTCACCACTCTCTCTGCCTCCCCTTGCCCCTTGAAGCTGTACTCCATGCTCACCAGCAATGCTCTATCAGCCTGTCACAGATCCCAGGCAAAGCAGCCTGCAATTGCTATATGATTTAGCAACAGTGGTTAAAAAGTTCTGTTAGACACTGTTTCTAGGTCATGGCAGTAAATTTAGAATCTAATTAGTCACGCTATTGGCTCTCTGAAAGTCATACATAATATATAGAATAAAAAAATCGGTAACAGTGAATTATGGGGATGTTTTTCACAGAAGTGTGCTAAGTGACATCAGATAGTCAAAAAATAAAGATTGAGTCATCTATGTTGTCATTCAGGACCCAGAGGTGGAAAAACATTATCATAATTCACTTTTTACCCATCTATAATTATATGGTACATATGGCCCTCAAAATCATCTGCCCTTGCTTTCAGCAGTTACACAGGGGCAGATGAGTGATGGGGAGCCATGTATAACAAGGCCTCTCCTCCCTGTCCCAAATTAAAATAAATACATGGACTTCTGTCACCCATCCCAACAACTCTCTATGCATTCCCTTCCCTCTTGATGCTGTGCTTCCTGTTTTCAGCTTGTTAGAGAGACCTACTATACAAAGACCCCTCAATCAGTGAGCGAAGGGAGGAACGATAGTGAGAGAGACATAATTGATTGCACCCTCTCAACCATAATATGGACAAACTAAAAAGCAGTCCCAATCAAATCAATAGTGTACTTGAGAAAATTATAGTTAACAATAACTACTTTAGGTAGGTCTTGTGTTGATTGTGCTGAGGAAAGAATAGACATATTAAAAAAATTGATGGGTAAACCCTCAGCCACCCATCCAGGTGTTTTTTGAAGTTCTGATTGACCAAGATTACCCTGAGGAGTCTTTCTTGTCATGCGCCTCCTTGCCACAATCATCCCTGTTCTTGGGGAGAGATCAGGCGCTGCTAGATAGCCTGAAAACCCGGATTAGTCTGACAGGTGTCACATGGTGTGTAATTGTACTCAGTACCCCCACATTCTATGTGATTCTGCTGCCCAAATCCAGTAGCCTCATTAGGATAATGAAAAACTACGTGATATGTTATGCTTCCTTTCCTCTGGGTTTCCAAGTTTGGCTGCCCTTTTTTCCTGCTCTGTTGCTCAGCTTTTCCAGACCCCTCTCTTCTGTTCTTCCCTTTGGGAATTCTTTCAGCTCTCGGTTGCTCCAATCATCCACAACTGTGGCTCCTTCCGCTCCTCTTCTGTGACTTCCCTTTTAACCACACCCTCTCATTCCTTCCGACCTACGCTGTCTGTCTCTTTGATTGCAAAGCTCACTCCCATCTCCTCATGTCCTGGGTGGCATCTATGTTGAAGTGGATCTACCCTCTGAGTTCTCCTTACAGGCCCTTTCGGCCAGATGTATGATCATTTTATGTGAACCTCTAATTGTGACATTTTGTGAGTCGCAATTAGAGCTTCACAAAATTAAATGTACAAATGTGTTGCAGACACATTTAGCAATTCCCAAAAGGGTCGCAAAGACTTACCTCATCAATATTCATGAGGTAGGCAACAATTTGCGACCCCATTGGGAATGGTCACACTCACAGGTATGGTGGCCTGCTGGGACAGCAGATCACCATGTCTGTGACTGCTTTTTAAATAAAGCTGTTTTTTTAAAATAGAGCCCATTTTCCTTAAAGGAAAACAGGATGCATTTAAAAACAAAAAAAATAAAAGTTTTCTTTTAATTTTTTCCGGGTCGTCAGTGGTCCATGGAACCACTACCTGCTGTGAAAAAATATTTTCACCTGTATTGACAAAGAGGAAGGGTTCCCATGGGGACCCCTTCCCATATGCGAATGGGATACCACCAACTTGAAGTTAGTGGTAAATGCAATTGTTTTGAGACCGCATTCATGGTCGTAAAGTAATCTTCTATGGTTCTGCGACTTGCTATGTGGAAGGGATGCCCTTGGCACGCCCCTTCCTAATAGCGACTTGCAAAAACATTTTGCAATTCGGTAATGGATTACTGCATCTCAAAATGGGTTCTGTACATCCAGACATGCTTTTTCTCTGGTCGCAAACATTTGCAACCTGGAAAAAACATTGTCTATCTGGCCCTAGGTTATTTTTTCTTGCCCTTTTTCTTGATTTTTTTATGCCCTTGCTGAAATAATGACGAGTTGTGAGCTTGTTGGCAAGGGCTGATGCTGTTCATCAAGGTCTTATTATCTGTACAGTTACCTCTAAAGCTCAAGAATTCCCGAAGGGGAGATTCTCCATGAGGGCCCAAGAATGATGACTGTCAATTAAGAGTAGGCTGTTTTTCTCAATAGGTTTATTATAGATCTTGGTCTCAAATTCATTGTCTTTGATTTTTTAATAAGGTCAAAAAATTATACCTCATTACAGCATTACCCCTTGACCTCTCAGCTGCATTCCACACTGTATCGCACCACACTCATCAAGAGACTCCACATCATTCCTCACAGAATCAGTCTATCACCCTTCACCTCAGAACCCAAAAATTCAGAACCCACATCCTCAATATAATTTCTTACGCAGATGATATTCAGCTCATACTCTTGCCCTCAGAAGAACCCACCACCACGAGGTCCATTTTCCACAACTGCATGACAAGTGTCGCAGACAGAATGAAGACCAATTACCTGAAGCTCAACATGGACAAGACAAAAGTGCTGATCTCTGGGAACAGCACCTCTCCATGGAACGACACCTGGTGGCCTTCCGAACTCTGACACACACCGACAGGCCGCACTGGCAACCTTGGTATCATCCTGGGCAGCAAACCTCCCATGAAAAGCCACATCAATGCTGTCTCCTCCGCCTGCTTCCACACCCTCTGCTTGCGCTGAACAATCTTCAGTTGACTCCCCATCAACACCAGGAAACCCGCCATTCAAGCCAGTTACCAGCTGCCTAGACTATGGCAACACAAAACACAAGAATCACTACCAAACTCCTGAAGAGACTCCAGACTATTCAGAATGCAGCCTCTAAACTCATCCTTGCCCTCCACAAATGGACCGACATTACCCCCAATACAGGAACCTCCACTACCTCCTCATCCATAAAAGATGATACTTTACTCACACACGCTAACAGGTTCCTCCACAATACATAAACCCCCGCCTGCACTTCCAACCTTCCAAACACCTTTGCTTTACTTCTCTTGTCCTCCTTCTACCTCCACAACCTCCACCTCCGAACAGTACCCTCACAACAGGAATTCAAAAAGGGACTCAAGACATGGCTTTTTGACCAAGCCCAAAAAGAAACTAGCGCCAGGATACCGTCTCGGGTGATAAGTAGCGCTTTATAAATCTGACTTGACTGATTGATGGTTTGAGAGAAACCCAGGAATGGGTCTCTAGCATCGATCCATGAAATAAACTCCTCAGACGTAGAAGAGTCTGTCATCAATATAACTGGACCTTATATAACTTAGTTGTCTCCAAGTGGTGGAAAATCACTTCATGTGCTGTATCTTCCAAATCCCACCTACCATGGCTTCAATTATTGTACATCAGAAACTTGGCTTGGATTTCCTGGAGGATATGGCCCAGATTGCCCCTATAAAGTTATGGTTTAGGATCTGGCTAATATCGGAACTTGTGTTTACAAGCATTGTCATGGCAGATTGTGTAACCTTGATCAGAATGGAAAAGATTCCCTGGTTGAATTATATAAAACAACCACTACTTAATAAAAGAGGGTTGGGTAATTTGTTTACAAGCCCTGCTTTAGTTTAGAAAGGGCAAACATATCATTTAAGGGGCATCTGCAAGACTAGAGACTGGCAAGGGTGGTGTATATGTAAACTGTGAGGGTGATATCTGGGTTTGACAATCCATTAAGGAGGTTACCATGCTTGAGAAGAACACATATAGAACAAATTTAAAACATCACAGGAGTGCACTCACTTGTCTTTGACGGATGGAAACAATAGAGTTGGTATTGCCATTGTAACTTTTAGAACGTCGGTCTTGAGGAGGAGATATGAGTGTTAACTATATATTTCTTTGGTTATAAATTGTAATGGATTTGAGATGATGACATTTTATTTTAAACTTGTGATTATGTGGTGGGTTATTTCTGTTTTAAGTTATGTGTGGCCATTTAAAAAATGTTTTTATGGTCAAAAGTGACCAAAAAAAGTGTTATTGATTGATTGATTGAACTGGACCACAGTTGTATGTGCTGTTTATATGGATTGTTTGCAGCATAGATAAAATAAGCCTCAAATTGGTGTAGGTATAGTCGAGCAACACATGCAGCAAAAGTGATGCCCATTGGAGTCCCCTGTATCTGGTGCTAGCAGGTGTCATCATACTAAAAAACACGATCCATTAGAAAAAGATCAATTACAAAGCTTCTAGGAGTCATACATTCTTAGTCTCTGTTGCTGAGTATAGTCTCATTAACATCAGGGACACGGATCTGGGGAACACTGTTATATGATGCCACAATATCCATGGTGATAAGGAGGTCACAATTTTAATTTATTGTCGGATTTTCTAAGAGGCAGCATGCGTCCTTTGTATCCTTCAAGTACAACAGCATTTTGCTAATGAGGGGTCTGAGGAGCCAGTCAAAAACTTTAGAATGGAGTTTAGACCAGACACTATTAGATGTCGAGGTGGAGGAAACCTGGGTTTGTGGATTTTGAAAGGGTGTAGAATTGTGGTTTACGTGGGTCTTTTGTTACTAAGAAGTCTGCCTCCTGTTTGGTTATCCACTCCAGTGCAAGAGCTTTCTCAGTCATGTTGCTGATGTTAGCCCTAAGTCTAGAAATGTGACTAACATATTCCATATTTTACATGATCTGGATTGCTTTTTGATTTGTTCATTTTAGGGAATCCGGACAATTCAGTGGTTGATAATCTCTGTTGCCCACCATTGTTAAGTCATTGCAATGCATCACTGGAGTTAGGATTCAGTCAGTCATGTTAATGGCTTTCTGTGAGAGCCAGGCATAAGAAAGGCATTGAATGGAATTGTGTTGCTCCTTGACTGGTTCTCCTATAACTGTCTCATTCTGAGTTCTGCTGTAAGTGGAAAACAGAACGCCTGGTTTTACATTGCGACCATTTGTCAGTTTTACTTAAACTACTGTTATTGGGTGGTTTTGGCAATCACAAGGTACTTAGGGGCATATTTACAAACCCCTAGCTCCTCTGGGCGTAACCATAGCATACTTTGTTTACACTAAGGCAGCGTCAAGCATTGTGCCACTTTGTAACTCCTTGTGCCACATTATGCCTGCACCATTTTTCTTGTCATTTGAAATGCCTGTCCACGGCAGGTGTTAAAGTGAACCTCCCATTGTTTCCAATAGGCCTCCCAATGCATTGCTGGATGAGCACCATCATTTTTGGTGTTAGTCAACCAATGCGCCACAATAGCATAAAAAATGGCAGTGCTATTGTTCTAAGGTGCTCTATGGTGTGCTGTATTGTAAATACAGTGCTACCATGGTGACAATAGGGGAGCAGGGAGTGCTAGAAAAGTGGCACATTGTAGCTGATGCACCACTTTCTTGTAAATATGCCTCTTATTGGCTTAAGAAAATTGTGCTGGGAAAAAAGTATGATAAGGGAAATATTGTGCACATAATGGTCACAGTTATACCCATTGCACTGCTCCAAAAAATTGTAATTTGGCTCAAAAAATTTACTGGTTTTGGGAGAAAATGTGAGACTGCAGGACATTTTTCTAAACACAGAGACCAGCGTTTTGCGTGGATACTAATAATCAATTAGATATAAGATGTACATTGTGCGTTTAATACTGTGAGATTTCTTGGAAATGCAAGAATGGTTTCCAATAATAGGTCTCCAGCCACACAACTTGAAACCTTGAAGGATATTAAATAACAAAAATCATGATGAATTTCACAAAACCTGCAAGGAGCTATATATGTGCTCTATTACCCAACAGCTCGAAGCGAAGGTCGATCTGACTTCAGATTTATTCAATTTGTTGCCTGAAGAGGGAGACTAAACGAATACAGATAATTACATTTGAACAATTGGTGTTTACTCTTTGGATATTGAGAGAACACGCCGACCGCCCACACACATAGAGGAGCTGAAGAGAGAGTGGAAGAGTGAGATAAAAAGAGAAAGAGGTTTGTTGGTATTGCTGTAAATTGTGGGGTCTTTAAATAGCATCTACGTTGTAATGGATAATTGTGTCTAAAAGATCAAACTCATTAAAAAATTTGCTGCTTTTGTCAGGCGTTTAGTCCGTTTAGAATGGGTCAGAAACAAAACAGCCATAAAATTGTCCCGGCTACCACCCTCTTGGTTGGGAATGGCTGGAGGGCCCACTTGGTTTTTGAAAGCGGAGCTTCAGATGAATAAAGTATGACCATCCCTTTGCCGATGCCAAAACACCACAACATTCCTAGCTCAAATTATCGAAATATCGGCTCTGTTTAGGGTGGGTCTTCAGTTTAGCGGGGTTCTTCCAGTGCTTTGTGTTCATGAAAATCGTGACACTTCCGATGAGCGATGACTCATTGCTTTGGGGGTTTATTTCTCAAAACTAAAAGCAATGGTAAGAATGCCACTATCATATGGTAGTCCTCTGGGTATTCCATTTTTGACTAACCTGTTCCCCTTGTTTCACCTAGAGCATTCCCAGCAGTAAATCAGTCTGGAAACATAGTTTGCTTTAGGATTTCCAGTCTTCTAATGGCAAACTACAGTTCATTAAAAATCACCTTTTAAATTCAGCTCTCGAATTTTCTCATTTCTTGTGATGTCTGCAGATGCAGCAAGAAGCCTTTCTTATACATCCTCAACAAATACATGAAGATCGTCAGTATAGTGAAAATAAATCGCTGGAATGAGAAATTAGTTGTTTTAGAAGTCCAAAGTGATTACATGCCACCAATACAATATTCTCGTGGCACACTTTGAAGATTTGCTGGAAGCTTTAAATGTGAATAAGGGTTGTATGACAGAACCACGCATGCTGGAACAACGCATGTCTTAACAACATGGTCAGAAGCACAACCGCGTCATTTCCAGGCATGCCTTTACAACGCATGCCTTTACAACAAATTTATTTGTAAATGCATGCCTAGTAAAGGCATATGTGGAAACAGCATTGTTGTACTGTAATACAACAGCCCCCACCCGCCCTGAGGCCCCAAACTACCCCCACCCTTAATAGCTAAATTACCCCGTCCCCCCACCCACCCTAAGCCCTAAAAAAATCCTACCCTGACCCCTCAAACCCTGCCCCTAAAAACCAAGCTACCCCTACACCCACACCCACCCTGAGGCTTAAAATTACGTTCACCCATAATAGCTAAACTACCCCAACCCCCCAACCACCCTAAGCCATAAAAAAAGGCAGACCCGAACCCCCACCCCAAAAAACTACACTACCCTGACACCCTGACCTTCCCTGAGGCCTAAAACTACTACCACCCCTAATAGCTAAACTACGCCAACCCCCACCCACCTTAAGTCCTAAAAAAAACTACCACGACTCCCCCACCTCTGGCCCTAAAAACTTAACAACCCCAACACCCCCCACCTGCCCTCAGCTCTAAACACAACCCCCACCCTTAATAGCTAAACTACCCTGGCCCCCCCACCCACTCTAAGCCCTAACAACTAAAACTACACGACCCCTCCACCCTGCCTCTAAAAAATAAACTACCCAGCCCCCACCCTAAGTCCTAAAAACAAATTTCCTGACTCCCCAACCTGAAAAAATAAACTACTCAGTCGCACACCCACCGTAGCCCTAACAACTAAACCTCCCCAAACCCCAACTCCCACCCTGAGCCCTACAAATTACCCCTAACCATAATAGCTAAACTGCCCGACCCCCCACCCACCCTAAGCCATAAAAAATAAAGCTACCCCAATCCCCCACCCCTAAAAAATAAACCACCCCATCCCCAGCATAAGCCCAAAAGAAAACTACCCCGAAACCCCACCCTGCCCCTAAAAGTGCAAACATTTTATTCTTCAAATTACTCATATGAGTGTGTAGAAATTATTTTAAGACAAGCTTTGTACTATACTTAACCTCATTCTTTGCCAAAAGACACGAAAATCTGAAAGTGACTCTGACCGTTTATAGATACCTTAGTGCTGCTTTGTGTTTTTCATCTGCGTGGACGTAAAACGTTGTCCCATCTACAGCCTGGCTGGCAGATATTAGGAAAAATGACAACACTTGCATTTGATGTAGTCTGCATTTTGGTAGAGTTCCTCATGTTACTAAGGTCACCAAATGTGACAGTTCATTCCTTATGCTAAGCAAAGTATTTATAGTAAAACATGGAAGCTGCACTGACACACAATTTAAATGTGCATTTGCTTGTATTGCAGAG
The DNA here is from genome assembly GCF_031143425.1 of Pleurodeles waltl. Taxonomy (NCBI): domain Eukaryota; kingdom Metazoa; phylum Chordata; class Amphibia; order Caudata; family Salamandridae; genus Pleurodeles; species Pleurodeles waltl. Next base: position 245,381,423 of record NC_090439.1, on the reverse strand, counting down.
TTTGACTTAGGTGGTATTTGAATTAAATCACGTTAAAAAAAATTAATTAATGATTTATTGTGATTTAGATTGAAAACTAACAGTACATATTGAAAAATATTGAATTTCTAATGATTAATGAATTTAAAATGAGTGCAAAAATGAGAGAAATACACTTCTCTGCCATATTTAATTAAATGCATTAATATAGTTTTTCGTTTAAAATAAAATGTATTATTCATTTTAATGAAGTGGTATTACTGCTGAATTCATAGGTTTGCATATTACATGCGTTTTATTAAAATGTATAAATTAAATGTATTGGCATGGCCTGTAGAGTTTGCATTTGGGACTGTGTCAGAATGCTGATTTATTTTCTAACACAGACTTTCTTTTAGGTTACATTCCCATGAGAAGACTAGATGTTGGTAATAGACCCCATTGCTTAAGCATAGAGAGAATGTATCTTATCGCCTTTGGGAGTCAAACATTATGGAAAATTAACAGACATTGAATACCTTTGTTTCAAACTTTAGTGGAGTCACAATGATGGAAGATGTTCTCATGGATAGTTTTGGAAGAAAAGCATATGTTTCAACTTGGAGTCCTGTGATCAATTATTATTGGATGGTACGCTTCAGCATGACATTGGCTGATACCTTTGGTGACTCTGAATGATTTGTGACTTTTGATATGACAGTGCCCAGTTGGACTTTGGGGAGATGCTGTTTTGATTCCCGTCTCAGATGAATTGTTGATGAAGAGACCCTGAATGCTGAGCCCTTATAGAGGTATCTTCCTCTCTGCCTTTGTCCTTTGAGATGTCCCTTTGAGACTTAGACATTTTTACTTAATCCCCTTCAGAAGACTCTTGATAGAACTTCTGATATGCTGATGCTTTCTCTTTTATTTATCTGTTTGCCTATCTTAGATAGTAACCTGCAGTAGGAATTTATCTTCCAAATTATTTTTGCCCTTTTAGTGTCTTTTTGTGTTTTGCCGGCATGTGTTTCGCCCGACACATGTATTTATCAGATTTAGCTAGCTGTAGGGCTTTTCATTGCAAAGCCTAAATTATGGCTTTGCTAAATTGAGTTGGCTGATGATTGCTAACCATAAGCAACACATTATGTATGTATTTCAGATATTTTTTTTATATTATGTATTGTTATTCTTGAATGTTTAGTTTTGTTAATGTTTGTTCACCAGAAGTATTTCATCACCTTGGACAACCCTTGGAGAATATGTATCTATATAATTGGGTATTGTCAATAGTCTACATGACTTTAAGCTTGTGTTTGCAATAATACTCCTTCACTTTATTTCCGGCTGGAGTTTTCCTTCCATGGCCACAGTGGTCATGGTGTTTAAATTAATTGGGTTTGCACTGAAATTGTGTTAGTGGTTCTACCACACCACTTACTGGGTCCAAAGACCCATCCACCTTGATGAGCATTGATTCCTGCAAACAATGAAAATGTTCAAGCATATCAAAAGTGCATTACACTTTGTAGCAGTGATCGCCCACAGACAAAACAAAAGGAATATGTGACATCAATTCCTGATATCAGAAGTCTTGCCTGGATTGTATCATATACTCCTACAGTGTCTTCTAAGATGTGTAACCTTGACCTAAATGTTTTCTAACCTTGTTCTGTTTCACATATTAAACTTTGCAAGCTATCTGACCCGCCTAGCCTCATTTATTTTCTCCCTGTTTTTCAGTCATGACTTGGGTCTCTGATTCTAAAGTGTAAAAGACTCCCACTTCCTTGCCCTTCCAGGCTCTTTAAAAATTATGCCTGAATTTGTTGTGCCTCCGCTTTCTCTCCTGTAATCATCATAAACTTGATTTGATTATATCTTTGTTCTGAAAGACTCCTTGGTGATGTCATCTATCATCTTAATTTATTGATGAAACCCTAATCTATTTACCAGTGTGTAAACTGTTTATGGGATTTGAGAACCTTTACATTTGCCTAGCTCACTTACCGATAATCACATTACTCTGATTGTCACTTCTTCATCCCAGGCCTAACAAATGAAGGCTTTCTCCCTTAGGTCAGGGGAGTTTCCGAACTGCACCACATCAAATCAGCACAGAGACTGAACAGTTTGCCACATTTTGATGCACTTTAATGAAAGGATCTCAGACCATCACAGCACGTGCATCTGAAGCAGGATCTCCTCACCAAAGGATGATCCAGTACCCTTACAGTCGAAGTACCGTCAGACATAAAGGCCAAGGACAAACACCAGGCAGCTGTCTGGCAAATGCCCACCATTCAAACTCATTCGGTCCTGGTCCAACCCCAGCTATTCCTGTGATGGTCCCACACTGGACCTAATAAGGCAAATTCTTGGCAGAAATTCTGCAGGTGAAAGAAATAGTCCTCTTTTCCCAACAACTCAGTGTAATAGAAAACAGTTGGAGGCCCCACAGACATGCACCAAATGTAAACAAGCATTTTCATTGCAACGGGTCTTTCATTTGCTTAAGTTAGAGCTATTAGCGTTGTAAACTCCTAACCGGACTTTTCTTGCCACACAAATTAAAAGAAAAAAAAATGCAGCACGATTGTGCTGAAATTGAAAACAGAAAAACGGAGTGGGATCACGCTATGTAAAGCCCAGCGCGATTGCACTGTGTGGAAAATAAACAGATAAAGTAGTCCGGAAACCATGCTGAAAACATCGAGCCTCGTATGGTTTTAGTAGTTTACCGGTGCTGTGTAGGTGGGCTAAACACCAGGAAAGGCATGACGTATGCATGCCTTTCACAAATGAAAGCAAGGGGATTTTAAAAGGCAAGCCCACGAACCAATGAAAGTGACTGACCTGACATGGGCGTGGTTCGAAGCCCAAAGAGAGATTACTGTAGAAGACGGAGTGCTTTGCGCTCGCCCCTAAAAATGGCTTAATGGCAGCGACAGGGGGACCCTTACTAACAAGATCTAAATCAGGCCCTTAGTTTTCCAGCAGACCATTCCACGTAATCCCCAAAAGAATGTGTCAGTGTGTATGCATTTAGCAAGGGGCTCAATAGCCAGAGCAAAAAGTAGAGGGGACAAGAGTCATCCCTGCCTGGTCCACCATTCAATGGGGAATTGGTCAGAGAGGAATGCATTCACCACCAACCTAGCTCACAGCTGTGAGTATAACATTTCTTCATACAATAGGAAACCTGGTCCCATATTCATGGTGACATTTTTTTGATAAAAGTTAAACATAACAAAGTGGTAGTGATTTGCAGTCCAAACATTAGGCATGAAACTAATAGAAATATCTTATGAGGTCCATTATCATGTGGGTCAATATACTCATTATTATAAAACTGTAATAGTAGCTTTGTAGGAAACTGTCTGGGACCCAGAATAAAGTCTCATTGGTCAGAAATGGCTGTCTAAAATGTCAAACATAATTTCTTACAATGATCTCTCTATCTGCTTAAATCATCACTAAACAGTAGTCTGGCACTTTTCTTCAATATGTAGGAAAATGCCTATTTTTGTATAATTACTCTCATTCTTTTATGACTGATGCTGGTGGTTTTTTTTTATCTGAGCACTGGGGCACTAGGGCACTGCTAACCAGTCCTCAAAGCCTGTGTTCTGACCCCTAAAACATGTTGACATTGACTGCACTCCTGATTGTCATACGTAACATACTTATAAAACCCTATTATATGGTATAGGGCCTGTTGGTTAAATGTCAGTAGTGGACCGCAGCACATACTGTGCCACCTTCAGCCTAGGTAGGCAGTTTTAAAACTGCCAATTCAATTTGGCAAAATAAATCTTTCACCAGGCCCAAACCTTCCTTTTTAGTGCTGATATGTTGTCACCCATACAGTAGGCCCTGCATACCCATGGGCAGGGTGCATGGTATTAAAAAAGCAGGGAATGTGTACTTATGTTTTACATCCTTTGGCAGTCAAAAATCTCCAGTATTGTTTTTCACTGTGGTAATGCTGGCTCTTTCATTCATCTCAGCACTGAGATACATTATACCTCCTTAAAATGCATAACGTCAGTTCACAAATAGCTACAAAAATGATTCAAGGACTAATTTTAACAGTAATTTAAAATTCAACTTACTGGTCAAGCCAGAATTGTATTTTACTATTTTGAAAATGTCCCTTTTAGAAAGTTGTCATTTTCCTGCCTGAACCAAATGTGCCTTACTGCTGGTGTTCAATGCCACCTGACTGTTAATCGCTCTCCTGTGGCGAAATGTGTATTGCTCCCAGATAATGGGCAAAGGGTGTAAGCAGATGTTTTTGTTCCTCAGCAAGTTGGCCTGTGGGGCTGTACCCGGTCTCTTCCTGAGCTTCAAAGAAAGCCTACCCTTTAACTTGCAGATGTAGATCTCACCCAAGCATGATCCCCTTTGTTCTCATAGTAAGTCTCCCTCAAAACTCACTGGGAGGGGGTCTACCCCAGGGTGGGTTTGAAGTGACCATAAGGGACAGTTTGACCATTATTATAGCCACACTCTTTGGTAGGCACATGGATCTCTGCACAGGGGAAGAAAGCTTTTGTCATGTTGCTTTTAGATAGAGAGGGGCACTGTGGGATGGGATACAGTAAAAACACATGAAGTGCAGCAAAGGTGGGTATGGTCACCCCTGGGTCCTTTTACCCCATTGGTGAGACAGCAGCCAAGAGTTTTCTCTACCCACAGGTAGGCAGTTGTCATGAACGTGGCATCCCCACTACTCTCTTTAGAACACCGCTGGACCTGTGGAAGGCAAATGAAGGACTGCACCTGCTGTTGTAACTTGTGAGGAAAACCCTAGGGGCTGAACTTGCTCCCACTTGCACCCAAAACTGTTGACTCCAAGGCTCCTGTTAAGCCACAGGAATACAAAAGCTGCAAAAAAATCCCACTTTCCTGAAGAGCCCAGCCGATCGTTTGCAACTGGACCTGCCATAGAACCTGCTGGCAGCTTCATACTGATCCATAAGTGGTATCTTAAGGTCTAGGGCCCTTAGATACGTGTGAGTGTACTTCTTCTGCCCAAACTGCAAAAGTTGGGACTTAGATGCTCTGAGCTAACATTTTCTCTGAAGAACAGGTGGGAGACCAGTACCACCAGGCAGATTCAACTTGTTGGTCTTTCCTGCTGAAGGAGCTATGACTTGCAGAAAAGTTTCTACATACAAACAAAGAAGGCTTCACTGAAAGCGACACTAAGCCGAATCCTATTGACATTGAGACCGCCATGATCACCATCCCAACTTTGCCCACTCAGAGCTTTCCTGCATTCATCGATGACCTCACAAGTACTTCGCTGTTCAGCAACCAGACCACCCTGTCGCAAGAAAAAATTCTAAACCAGAAGATAACTCTTTAAATAGGCCATGCCTGGGTCTGGTATACAAACTGTGCTCCATTACAGTCAGCTTTAACTTTGATTTTGCCCCAGTGTAGCATGACCAGTTGCCCACAGTTGAGGCTTTCTAGTTTTTGGTGTTCTAGTGCTTAAATTGAATTCAGACTTTAATAAATCATAACTCCTACCCCCCTATGAATGTTTATTGTTTTGGAGGCATTTTCTTAATTGAAACATTGCCTATTTTTCTAAATTGGAGTGGTATTTTTATTGTGCTGTGTGTTCAACTTTTTAACTATTTTGTACTTCTAAATACCTTACATAATTTCTTACATTAAGCCTGTCTGCTCTATGCCATAGCTACCAGGAAATCAGCTTAGGTTTAAATTACCGGAATGTTTATTGGATCTCACAAGAATAGTGACAATATTAGTTGTGGTGGATTAGTATCCACCTCAACTAACAATCTACTTTCTCACACTCAGCCAGTGACTATTCCCTCAAATCATTCATCATCATCATCATCATTTGACTTTATTTCGGTAAGTAGAAACATACCATAAAAGTACAATACACATCATTTTATAAAAGGCAAAAAAGACACTGAAGATAAGAGCACAGTAAATATTTTTAAAAAGAGTAGAAAAATTAAAAACCAAACAAAATAAACAACAGGGTAAACACCTCTTAATAATGGATAAAACCGCTCAACAAAAGACAGATTCCATAAATCAATAAATAATCAATAACATAATAAGCCAATGTCTATATCCTACAAGGTAGAACTAAAATCATGCATCCAAATTCAATAAATATACATAAATAAATCTAAAAATTGGCTACCCAGTCTTGTTCCTTAAGTTTGCTAATCTAAGCCGCCAGATTGATTCGATAAATTTTGCCACTGATAAAGCTATCTGAACGGATGAATCGCATTTTAAAATTCTCTCGGCGTGAGAACAAGATCTAGCTCCTATTTGCTTGCAGAGCGGGATGAGCCAGAAGGCTCTCTGTTTGTGATATGCATGGCAATGAAAAAGAACATGTGAAACAGACTCTTCACTTTTACAGCCCATCGGGCATAATTTGGATCTATTGATGGAGCTGGACCATTTATTCGAGAAGGAGCACAAAGGGAGAGACCCAATTCTGAACCTGATGAAAAGGGCACGAGCAAATGGAGATAATGCTGCGTCCATGAAAGGCTCAAATTCGTAATGGCATTTGACAGATAAAAAGTTATCAGACATGGACAACGGAACCGAACTGGCGAATTGGCCGATCTGGACATTATGCCAATAAGCATCCTTTAGCAACTGCGCAGCATTTTTAGGAATGGAAGTAGGATCCTGCCAATAGGACCCTAAACCAAGCTGAATGAAAGATCGTTCGACAAAGACACACCATTTAATTTTGAAAATGGAATCGCGGCCCACCAAATTAAGAAGCCCGCATCGAAAAGGAGTTAGGGCATCTGTTGTCCATAACCGAATCCAAAACAACAGAGGCCTTAAGGCAACGATCTGTGAAATTGAAAAAAGATTTAGATCCATTCGGATGGGCAAAGATGGTGTGCTAGAGGGGACCTTTAGCAGCATTTTTAGAAACTGATTTTCTGCCCTTGCCAAATTTGCCACATTGCAATGGCCCCAAAGTTCAGCACCATAAAGGGCACCCCCCCCCCCCCCCAGCTTGAGATTTGTATATTTCAAGGGCAGGGGACATTGCAAATTTGGGTGATCAAGAGGCAAATCTTGCAATGCCACCCGCCCTTTGCTTCAGACACAGTAAGGATTTTTGGCGATGGGCATGCCAGAGATGTGAATCTTCTAATTTAATGCCTAAATAATCAAAGGTGCCCACTCTTTCCAAAGGAACGCCTTCTAAATATACAGGCCTCTTCATTTTGTGCCTGGTATCCCCAAAGACCATATATTTTGTTTTTGCTGAATTGATCGACAGTCCATGGCCAATACAAAACTCTATAAAACTAGAGAGCAGTCTAGAAAGGCCTGTGGCAGTAAGCGAAAGTAGCAAAGTATCGTCCGCAAACAAAAGACAGGGGAACTTCTGCCCACCCAAACTGGGGGCATCACTTTGGCAATCTGAGAGATATTGCAAACAGGCATTAATAAACAGAAGAAACAGCGTAGGCGCCAAGACACACCCCTGCCTCACACCACGTAATGTTGAAAAAGCTGGGGTCAGATTGCCATTCACACCCCAGCGAACTTTAGCACAATTATCAGAGTAAAGATCCTTGATAATGTTAATCATAGAACCCGGAACGCCAGTAGAACTAAGGACCTCCAAGAGCTTGGCGTGCGGGACGAGGTCAAACGCAGATTTCAAATCGACAAAGGCCACACAAAGGTGGCCTTGATCTGCATCGACGATCTTCCACTTGATGGTAGTAAATCGGAAGATCTGGTCAATGGTACTGACCTTGTCCCTGAAGCCCGCCTGGAGATGGCTTAAGACCTGATTTTTTGCTATCCAATTTTTTAATCTGGATAACAACTGGAACGAAAATATTTTCTGCAGGTTGTCTAATAAACTAATGGGTCTATAATTCCCTGGAGAGCTCTTGTCACCTTTTTTGTAAATAGGGACAATAATTGCCATCTTCCACGAGGCCGGATAGGATCGAGTAGCCATAGTAGTATTCGACACCCTGTTGATGTACCGAGTCCAAACAGATAAATCTGATTTGTACAAATCAGAGGGAATGCCATCAGGGCCAGATGCCCTACCTGATCTTTGTGCACAAATTGCCATCTCTGTCTCTTTTAAGGTAAAGGGCGGCAGATCAGACTGACACAGTACAAAGTCTGTGGAAATTTTATCAAAGTCCGTCCGAGAGCCATACAATTCCCCAAAGTGGGAGAGCCAGATTTCTGGAACAATATGACATTCAAGAGTAGATGACAGGGCAGGATCTCTACGCGAAACCAAAGTCCAAAAGAATTTGGCATCACGAGCGCTAGCTGCCTCTGCCAGGCGCTCCCATAAATTTTCCTCGTATTTGAGTTGCGATAACTTGCGAGTAGACGCATAGTTCCTTCTTGCATGCATAATGGCATCCTTGTTTTTTAGCTTTAGAGCTTTAAACAAAAGGTTCTTGGCCACTCGGCAATTTTTGTCAAACCATTTGCACTTGGGTGCAGAGGATTTCAATTCGGTTTTAGGAGATTTGGTAAAGAGCACCTTAAGTTCTGCAAAAAAAGCTACATGAGAGGACATAATTTCTGAAGAAGATAGTACAGTAGGGTCCTCAAAAAGCTGATGACGGGAAACCATAGTACAGAGCTTATTATTGAGCAAACTAGATTTTAAAAAAACAGGCCACTTTATCACACGCCTATTGGAGGACAATTCCAACAAGTCATTGGGAATAACCGAAGCGATAGGCAAATCATACTCTGAGACAAGGGCAACCTTGTATGCAATTTGTAAAGGGGCGTGATCACTAGTATGGCGAAACCCCACCTCTACGTTAGTTATCGAATGCCAAACTCGTAGATCTAAGATAACGTAATCCAGAAGACTGCTGTAACATCCTCTATAAAAGGTAGGCCTAGCTGGATTGTCGTTTGGAAATCGTCCGTTTCCAAAACGAAGGCCGTATGTAAGTGCAAGATCTATTATCTGTAGCGCCCTAGGGGAGGGAATACGTTTCATAGATTGAATTGGAAGCGGGGGGACATTCCACACTTCATCTTCAGCCTGAGTAGACTCAACAAAGGCTGAGTCAAGTTCAATTTGAACATTAAGATCGCCTGCGATGATGACACGATATTAGGAGTGAAAATCAGACAAAACAGATGAATAGTGGCAGACTGTTGGTTGGAAGGGCCTGGTCTGTTATAGATATTAATACATAACACAGGAGTGCCAGATTTTGGCTGTATTGCTATGGCTAAAATATCACAAGAGTCAACAGCAACTTCCTTTACCCTGCCCATCTCAGCCAGCTTGACCCAAGTACATAGGCCCCCATCACCCTTCCCCGAAGAGATTGAATTGCCTTTTTAGTAAACGAACAATAGCCTTGTCTATACACAGAGTCAGTTGCCCAGGTTTCCTGAAACATACAGATGGAATAAGATTCAACATAAGCCCCCCACTCAAAGTCAAACAGTTTACTCTTGATGCCTGCCACATTCGAAGACAATAAATTCCCTGTGGCAGATGAAGTGCTGCAAACAGGCATACCAGAATCAACATCCAGCGATAGATTGGGAATTGCTTGGGGAGTGCGGGATAAGGTACTTGGAGTAGGACCGCCCACGCCAATAAAAGGACTTTGAGGTGGCATGGCTTGCAAGTGTGTGACACAGAGTTTGCAATGAGGGCGTAGTCAATCCACGTCAGATGTATCCCCTAAGGAAACAGGGTCTCGGGTATCCGCACCATTAGGGTTACAGACCAAGGCAGCCCCACCAGCAGAGAAAGACAACAAATCAGGAAAGGCAGCAGAAACTGGAGCATTGCTAGGATTTTTCTTAGCCCTAAGAGAATGGACGGGCAAGATCTTATTACCCGTAGCAGGCATACATTCTCTAAAGTGTATGTCCAAGTCCGTTCTTGGCATGTTGCGGGCTTCCATCTGCAAAAGCCCCGTGACTAGCACAGGGTTGACAAAGTTAATTTTGATAGTGTCCCTCCCATGGGACATCCACGCACACGGGAGGCAAAAACAATATCAGAATGAATAATAGACGTACAGCCCCTTGTGTGGCGTATCCAGTATGACACCTTATTGATAAGAGAGGAAGTGTCTTCCCTGGTATTAGATGTAAGAGGAGGGACATTACACAAATAGATGCAATCTGGATTGGGCACGTGAATAGGATGGGCCACAAATTGGCCGGGATTAGGAAAGGAAGATGTCAAATGTGCTGGCGATGGGGCCAAATGTTTCCTATGGGGTGGCCTATAGGAGGGGCCATTGTTGAGGTCCACAAGCGATGGAGAAATGACTGGCAATGCAGCAGAAGTGAATGGACAGGAGGATTGAGGTAGGACTGGAATCGAAGTACACTGAGAAGACAGATTTTTTGAGGAGTTTAACGACCTCACACAATAGACCCTTCAGTTCCCCGACTTCTCGCTTTAAACTGGAGACTAAAGTTAGAACATCATCTTCTGGAGAATCACGGTAAGTATTGAGAGGTGAAGGATTCGAAAATTGTTCATCGCCAGCCAAATCAGGGTGGTCCAAAGTGGAGAACCGATTTACACAGGGGATCCCGCTAAGGATGGGGTCATGAAAAATAGCAACCAAATTGTCAGCTGAGGCAGGTGAAGGTGAAATATTGGGCGAACACAACTGCCTAGAAGGGGCAGGCACATGGTCAGGAATTTTCGGAGACTGAACATCGGTGGAAATAATAGGGCCTGTTGTTACAAATGGAAGTAGGGTTCCAGGTTTCAGTCTCTTACAAGCATTGCCTTCCTTTTCCTTAAGAATAGACCCCACTTCCTCAATTAAGTTATCGATTGCTCTAGAGACACAATTTGAATGGATTTGCGTTAGTCTGTTAAGCTTTGAAGTTTTGGACTTGACTGCGGCAAGATCAGGACTGGTACGTGCCTTGCGCTTTCCCATACTGAAAAGAAATGGAGGAGAGGTGCACTACGCACCTCTGAAAGAAAGAACAAAGAGAGAAAGAAAAAAAAAGAAAAATTAAGGGATGTGGCCCAGCCCAGCCTCTTCTGGGCACTGACGGGCAAAGGACGGGCCCGCACTTGGCCCGGGCTTTGCCCGGGCGCGTCCCGGGCACATCCCGCGAAGCGGGCGTGCTGTGTAAATTTAAAGGGGACTTGGCCCCGCCCCTAGGATCGAATGCAGCAGTCCTTCTTTGTTGTGGCTTGGAGCGCGACCCACGAAGCGGGCACGCTGTGTAAATTTAAAGGGGACTTGGCCCCACCCTCAGGATCGAATGCAGCAGTCCTTCTTTGTTGTGGCTTGGAGCGCGACCCGCGAAGCGGGCGCGCTGTGTAAATTTAAAGGGGACTTGGCCCCGCCCCCAGGATCGAATGTAGCAGTCCTTCTTTGTTGTGGCTTGGAGCGCGACCCCAATCATTCACACAGAGGATGCAAGCATAACCTCTACTCCTTATCCAACTTATTGTAATGTCTCTCTTTGTTAACAGGAGACCTAACATCCTCCACTTGATACTTTTCGGTCATGGATAGAAATCCCATAGGCATCATTTAAGCATCAGGTGATATGGTTGCCCCACTTCCTGTAGTAGCACAACCACTTGTTTCCAAAACAGCTGTACAGTCCTACATGTCCAGATCAAGTGAAGGAGGTCAGCCTTCATCAACTGTCACTTCAGCCATCTCCCAAAATGAGAAGGAAATGTTTTCTGCAGTTGTCTACACCTTGAAGTATATCACATGGAATCCACGGTTGCTCTACTCCCCCTCCTTCCCAGATTACAAAGCAACAACTTTTTCAATTATTTGTTGCTAAGGCATATTTTGCAGTCTCCATCTCACTTAGAGCTCACGGATAACTCTTCACTCCTGTCGCTCTCACGGAGTGCTCTAAATAAAGCTGACAAATAGATACTGTAAGAAATCTACGCCTCACCACCCCAGATTTTTTGCGTTTTGCTGGACCCTTTTTTTGCCTGCTTTAGAACTCTTTGTAATTTAACAGTGCTAACCAGGAGTAAAGGGTTTGTACTCCCCATTTAAACATGGTTAAATTGGCTTACATCTGATAGGCACATTTTACTTGCTTGTAAGTCCCTAGTATAGGGTGTAGAAAATGCACCAACGTACTGGAAGTTAAATGCCACTTGTGAATTGCAGCACATATTGCGCTATCCTACATAGACCGAGTAAACATGGTCACGGGCCTACAACTTGTTGAGTACCTGCTGCACTATAAAACCTGCAGTACGATTTGCCGAAATAACCCTTTTTAAATGGTAAAGATCTCTCTTTTAAATATTATTATGTCACCCCTATGTAGGACTTGTAGCCCACAAAGCAGGGTACATGTTAATTAAAAGTGGGACAGGTAAAACATTAATATTACAATGTCCCTACAGTGACAACAATGTAAAAATCTGTCGTCACTGTGGCAGGGCTAGCTATTCTGTGTAGAAAAATCAGAATACAGGTTAAAATACCAATACCGTAGCTTGAGAAAGAGATGAGATAGAAAATGCTGAAACAAGTATTTGTAATAGTTATTAAAAATTAAATTCAATGGTGAAGTTGGATTTGTCATACATTTTAAGGAAAACTAACTTGTAAAAAGGTACATTTTCCCTTCCTGCAGTTTTTGGAGGCTAATTTGCATTAACTCTCCAGTAACACCAGCCTGCGCCCAGCTCGGGAAGCGGTGTGAAATTCCTCCAAGGAGCATACTATAGGCTGACCTGAATGGGCAGGAATGACTCCTATGAGCTCAATGGAACATGCAGAGTTTGGCAGTTGTGGGCATTTTTGTGACACCACAGTGTCAAATCCTCTTTTACAGATCTGTTGAGCCACATGTAACACTTTGGCTCTCTTGAAAGGGAGAGAACAGCATACCAGAACAATTCTTGTGAATCCCCTCTCTGATTGTAAAAGAACCCTGCTTGTCCTACCAGAATTCTGTTTTTAGGTTTGTTGTGCGTATAGTACCTGGTTCAACTGGATTATAGTGTTAGATGTGGGAGGACATTGGTGAATAGTATAGTGCTCCTCCCTATACATTCAAAAACCTCAAAGCCATAGTTTAGTGTAGTTGAAGACTTTCACCATCTTGAAAATGCCCTGACACTTGGCATTTTGGGCTTGTGTGCTTTAAGGCAAACAGGAACTACTGAAAATTGTGGGTAGGGTTGCTCCCTATATCTTTGACAACATTGTTGGAGAGTTCCCAGGAGTCACCCTCACCCACTAGCTGGTGCCAGACATAAATGTGAGACCCAAGGCACTTGGACAGGAGAATTTCCGGACCTTCAGAAGGACAGAAGTGGAGTGGGCCTGTTGTATATGACCTGTAAAGAACTCTGAAGAACTGTACCTGTTCCCCTTTGCCTCCAGCACCAAGAAGTGGACTCCGAGGGCAGATGGCTGGCCTCCTGTGTGGCTACAGTGGCACAAACAGCTGCAAGAGGCCTTTAACCTACACATCCCAGTTGACCAGTGGCACCTGTAACCAAAGAGAACTTTTCTGGTGGCCTCTGCCTGGCACACGGGGGTGTGTGAAACTCACAAAGTTGCTGTAGAACAGTAACTCGAAAGCTCTGTAAAATTTCACAAAATAGCACATAAATTACTGTTCGAAATGGGGTTTTTAGTTGGCAGTGGTATGCACCCTGTCCAAGTACCCCTGCTCACCCCTTGGTAGCTTGGAACGAGCAGTCAGGCTTACCTTAGGGGCAATTTGTAAAGTAATTGTACAGACACTCACACAGTAACACAGTGAAAACACCACAAAAGTACTCCACACCAGCGAGAAAAATAGCCAATATTTATGAGTAAAAACAAGACAAAAAGCAAAAAACCAACATGCACAAGTAAAGATAAACGTTTGAAAGATTACATCTTAGTATAGTGCTTAGAAACACATAGCTCCAACTTGGACAATCACAGTGTCTTGACGGAGTCAATTCAAACTGTCTGATGCCACTCACGAGTGAGTGTGGGGTGGTTAGGGAGTCACACGGACCAATGGTACACGTTCTGCAGAGGTTGAGAATAAGGACACCAAGACTATGGTATAGCCACACAGTCTGGCCTATGACCTGCAGATGATGTTATTAAACCTTTCGAATGTATGGCTTGAACCCAGTCTTACTCACATGCATACATGTACATACTAGCTACTACCTTGAATAGAATGAACTTTGGAAACATTATTGTTAGACCTGACATCCTTCTTGGCGTGGTTTCCCCTGACTATGTTGCCCTCTGACCTCCTGTTTATCTGACTTTATCTTTGCTGTCTTTAGGATTCTGTATACTTTACCACTGCTGACCAGTGCCAAAGTGCAGGTGCTCTGTACTTTAAAACATAGTGATATTGGTTTCTCCACAATAGGCATATTTAATTTAAATTCAAGTCCCAAGTAATGTGCACTACATGTGTTCAGGGCCTGTAAGTTAAATGCTACTAGTGGGCCTGCAGCACTGATTATGCCACCCACTACAGTAGTCCTTTAAACATGTCTCAGGCCTGCCACTGCAGAGGCTGTATGTGCAGTTTTAAACTGTCATTTTGACCTGGTAAGTGCACCCACCTGCCAGGCTTAAACCTTCCTCTTTATGACATATTAGTCACCTCTCAAACATAGGCCCTATTAAGCCCCAAGGGAAGGATGCAGTGTATTAAGTTGGACATGTACTTTAAGGTTTCACATATCCTGGTAGTGAAAAACTATTAAATGAGTTTTTCATTAATGGAAGGGCTGTCCTTCCCACAGGTTCAGATCTGGATTATCTTGAAGAAGCCTTTAAGTGTAACTTCACATTGGGAAAATATAGAAATTTGGAATTTGGTGTCTCTGAACTCACAGTTCAAAATCAAAACTTAAGGTGAAGTCAGATTTTAAATTGTAAGTATGAAACTATAACTTTTAGAATGGTGTCATTTTCTTACTTTAGCAATAATGTACCTCTGCCTGTTTCTGAATATGCGTCTGGGGTGGCTGTCAGTTGGGCTTTGTGCGTTCTCTCTAAACAGTCCCACACAAGAAGCTGGGCTGTGACATTTATATTTTAATGGCCCATCACCAGCCTGATAGGCCTTCCTGTGCTAGATGGGAAAGAGGAGTTGACACTCACACCTGAATAGGGTTGTGTCTGTCCCCACGCAAAGAGCTGCATAACTCCCTGTAGAGTGTCTGGAGCCAGGGAAGGAAGAGCAGGGTCATTGTGCACTTCAAAGGTCTCTGTTTGACTTTTCCCCCACTTCAAAGGCTCAAATAGGTATAAGTACCGGAAACCAAACCCCACCAAATCAGTACACTCCTGGATCTTAGGACATTCTGCCAGGAAGAATGACTGCTGGGCTGTCAGGAGGGACCGTCACTCTGCTGAACTGCTTTGCTGTGTTGGCCTGCTGCTTCTTGCCTGGGAGTGAGAAGGACTCTCTACATCCTCACAGGAACCAAGCGACTCCAAGGGCTTGCTGGCTTGCCTCCTGTTCTGAAGTCTCAGGCCATCAAAGACAATCTCTAACTTTGCTGTGGCTGCTGGAACCTGTCAACAGTAAGTCTCGTCCTGCCAACGGGGGCCAATCCAGTACTAGGCCTAGAAAGGGGATTCTGCATTCCCTGTAAAAACCGATGCATCAATGCCATTGCACTCATCAGAACCACTGCATCCTCCCTCGACACTGACGCATTGCGCTGAAGTTAAGGATTTCGCATCACTGACTGTGCAGCTCTGGATCAATGCATCTCCACCAGCTGTGGTGCATTGCTTTCAATGACAACGCATTCACTCCATCGCAGAAGGTTCATCGCCACACTTCGAAGACACAGCTTCAACTACTGTGCGGCTCGACAACGATGCATCCCCTGGACTGTACAGATCAGAACTGCTGCATCGCCTTTGCATTGTCTCCTCAACGTCAATGCAGCCCTCCATCCTGCATGGGTCCTCTAGCCAGCCTGCCCTCCATCATGGTTGACCAGAACTTTGTATGTACCTCGGTCTAACGTGACCTTAGGTAAGCTTTTAACGCTCTTGATTTATAAGCACTGGATTGTAGTTTGTTCTTTAAAAATGTATATCTTGAGATCTCCCCATTGAATTTGTGTCATTTTGGTCTTGTTTTACTCAGATATTCACTATTTTCCTAAACTTGTGTGAAGTATTTTTGTGGAGTTTTCATTGTGTTACTGTCATTTAAGAGTTGCACAAATACTTTACATATTTCCTCTCACGGTAAGCCTGAGCGCTCTGTGCCAAGCTACCAGAATGTGAGCACAGGTTAGTTTAGGTTGTGTGTCTGACTTAGCTGACGAGGATTGTGGTCCTTACTTGTACAGGATGCATACCTCTGCCAACTAGAGATCCAATTTCGAACAATAATCATTTGATGAAATGCACCAATCATTGCGAATGTGCAGTGCCATTAGATTTATGGCTAATTATATGTGCAACAATTTGTTTTTGCTGTGGACCATTACATAAATGTAAATTTCACCTTACCAGTGAACCCCTTAGTATATAATGATATGTATTGATGAAGCTTTACACAAGATGCCACTCTTCTAGCATAATTCAGAGAGCCTCCTGTGTGCTGAAAATGAAAACTCTATTTAATTTTCCCATGTGGCATGCAGTCCATGGAGGATGCATACTTACCTTTTATGACATTTTGGCTCATTGCCTCTTGCATCAGAGGTGCCCATAATTTATTCACAATCAAAAACACCAAGCATGTAGGACTTATTATAAATTGTAGGATCCAGTCCAGTTCCTAACCCCAAAGTTTCCAAGAGGGGCATGAGTGTTGTCCTAGGTTGTAGATACTTTGGGGCATATTTACAAGAAATTGGTGCATCAGCTCTGATGTGCCACTTTTCGTGCGCCGCCCTGCGCCCCATAACGTCACCATGGTAGCATTGTATTTATTTGCAGAGCACCACGGCGCACATTAGCACAATAGTGTCATAATGTATGATCCTATTGTGGCGCTCTGCTGGATTAGCGCCATAAATTAATGATTCTAGTCCAGCAAAGCACAGGGAGGCCCATAGGTTTTAATGGGAGTGTCAGTTTAACAACTGCCCTGAGCAGGCATTAAAAATGACAGAAAAAATGGTGCAGTGAAATCTTGGGGCTCCCTACATAGCAACGCCCCGTTGCAAATATTATACCTGGCGCAGGTATAATGTGGCGCAAGGGGTTACAAAGTGGGGCAATGCATGCATTGTCCCACTTTGTAAATATGACACATGGTGAGGGCCTCCTTAACGACTCCTTAGCATAAATAAATGACGCTAGGGCAGCGCAAGGAGGTGCAAGGGGCTTGTAAATATGCTCTTTGTTGTGCATGTGACCATTCCTCAATTGCGTTATCATAGATCGCTGGGAGTGAGGTGCTATGCACAGTGCCCACTGCTTGGGCACTGGGAACCTTTGAATGGTGTGCAATGCCTTGAGAAGTCATTAAGGGTCATGAGGTTTGCATCAAGAATGTCTGTTACATTTTCTACAACATGTGATTGAATGCTCCTATGCCACCTGTTCTGCTTTCCTCCTCTTATCTTATGACCGAGCTTACAGAACCTCTCTGGAATGCACTTCTGAGTTTAAAGAAGACATTTATTGTTATTATGACTTCACCACGAGGTTCCTGAGAGACGAAATTTGTAGATTGGAAGCACACGTTCAAAAGTAGTTGCAGCAATGAAAGCAAAATATATCAAAGTACTTCTTAGTTGCAATGTACACAGCAAATATATGTGATTATATTATAGCATAACTTCAAAGCAAAGCATAAAAGTCACAATTGCATCACCGTAGGGCTGTAGGGCCTAACCCTATGCTTCATCTTTCTGGGGCTTCAAGTTGATGACTCCGGTTCAACTGCAAGAAAGAGATTTTCGACCCAAACGGGGACAGGCAACTGACGTCCGTTCCTGTTTGAAGCCAAGAAGAATATATCTAACTCTGTTGTCCAGAGCCACCCCTTAAAAGCAAACTCATTGTGAGAACCGAAGAAACCTAAAGAGTGGCCAATTCTCCAAGTCTCACTCGTTCTCAGACTGGATTGAGAGGTAAACACAAAATCTACGAGCTAGGGTCTGGTGTGAAAAACACAGCTTGATCTATCATGTGGAAAAACACAGCGTGGAAAAACACAGCTCATCTGCAATGTCTCAACTGCAATGTCTAACTCCACGTTAAAGCCAATAGGCAGCTAACCTAAATACCATATGTAATGTCTAATGCCATGTGAAAGCCAATAGGCAGCTGACCTGAATACAGAATGTAATGAATAACTCCACGTTAAAGCCAATAGGCAGCTAACCTAAATACAATATGTAACGTCTAATGCCATGTTAAAGCCGATAGGCAGCTGACCTGAATACAGAATGTAATGGCTAACTCCATGTTAAAGCCAATAGGCAACTAACCTAAATACCAAATGTAATGTCTAATGCCGTGTTAAAGCCAATAGGCAACTAAACTGAATACAACATATAATGTACTACTGGTGAACAATGAGCAACTAATATGCGCAGTGTTGAAACACAAGGTCATTGGTCAAACACAATTAATAGCATCACACCACCAGAGCATGAGTACATTTCAAACGAGTTGTACATTATTCTCCTAATGATTATCTGTAACGGTGTATCAGACATTACTGTTCTGTCATGAGTTTGGAATGATTCGCTGGCTCAAGTGAGCCACCTTATACAAAAGAAACCAAAGGTTGAACAGTAGAAAGTGGTATTCTGGTTGTAAATACACTGCACAATAAAATGTCTGAAATACAGAATGCAACAAGATTGAATGAGCTAATCTGAGTTCTTTGCTGCTAAAGACTATAAATTGCATTGTTACCAGTGTGTTTCTATATTTTGCTGTGACTTCATAGTCGAATGAGGCAAGATAGAATTGGAGCTGTTGATAAATAACACATGTAAAAGTAGGTCTATATGTTGTCTAAGGCTGCAGGGTGGGTTGTTTTCAACCAAATATATTGTTTTGTTTGCAGGTCCCTGTGACCTTTTGCTGTTTTGAAAAGAAATTAGAATTATAGGTGTCCTCCGCCTGCTTCCTCACCCTCCGCATGCTCCGCAAGATCTTCCGCTGGATCCCCGCCGACACCAGAAAAACCGTGACCCACGCCCTCGTCACGAGCCGCCTGGACTACGGCAACACCCTCTATGCTGGGACCACCGCTAAACTCCAAAAACGCCTGCAACGTATTCAAAACGCCTTGGCCCGCCTCATCCTCGACGTACCCCGCAACAGCCACATCTCCGCACACCTGAGACACCTGCATTGGCTCCCAGTCAGCAAAAGGATCACCTTCCGACTTCTCACCCACGCACACAAAGCCCTCCACAACAAGGGACCGGAATACCTCAACCATCGCCTCAGCTTCTACGCCCCCACCCGTCTCCTCCGTTCCTCTGGCCTCGCGCTCGCTGCCGTCCCTCGCATCCGCCGCCCCACGGCGGGTGGGAGGTCCTTCTCCTACCTGGCAGCCAAGACCTGGAACACCCTCCCCACCAGCCTCAGGACCACCCAGGACCACTCCGCATTCCGGAGACTCCTCAAGACCTGGCTTTTCGAGCAGCAGTAGCCCCCCCTCCCCCCTAGCGCCTTGAGACCCGCACGGGTGAGTAGCGCGCTTTATAAATGTTAATGATTTGATTTGATTTGATTAGGTTTGTGCATAACAAGCGAATGATAAAGGGAGTAGAACCCCCAAGACTGTATAATCTGGTAGAATCCTGTCTGATTTCTTACTTCTGGCAGAAGGTAATGTCACTATAAGAAAGAACATATAGGGAGGACAGAGTACATAGGTCTTTTTTGGGTCCTAACAGATGATTGCCTATCTTCCATCTAGACCCTTCCCCCCAGAGGTGAGAGGTGCAGCAATCGGCCTGTGTCTCCTGGAAAACCTGCACCATGTACGGCTAGAGGCTGCCAAATCAGAGCTTCAGTGGAATAGTCGAGGAGCAAGAGGTGGGCTCCTGTGATCCAGGTGTCATACTGGAATAGGTAGTCTTCTGCATTCAGGTGCTGGGAGGTTGTTAGATGGCCTCTAAAGTCCAAGGACTAAGGTCTACTGAGGCCTACACTGGAAAATGACAGGCCTCGGGGCAAAAGCCAAGAGAGCTGATGACTAGCTGTAGACCAAAAAAGTGTGCCAGCCAGACCGATGAAAGGTGGGCAGCCCAGACCGCTGCTGGCAGCTAATCTCCCTGCCAGGACACTGAAAGAGGAGGCATCTGGCAGGTGAGGCGTCAGTGCAATGGATGAAAGAGAGAAATGAGGGTCTGTTCTACTGGGCTCTCTCTGACTTCTTTTCCATGAGAACTGTGGTCAGAGGAGGAGTGAGGAACAGTACCAGCAGACCAGGTGATTAGCAGCAAACATAGTATCCATCAGAGAGGCCCAACACATGAATAGGGGGGAGAACAGTCCCTCAACTGATGGAGCAAAGAGGGCCTGAACAAAACTCAGAGCATACCATTGGCAAATAGCATGGAGGTTGCTCCCCCTCAACTCCTAACATGACTACAGGAAAGGGGTTCTCTTGGTTCCTGTGAAGTGATGATCTGAGGGCTTCATTGGAGGAAGCAGAGAGAACATTAGCACTATAAATGCATAGCAGACCAAGGCCTCTGGCACAGAACTATAACATGTTTGTTATGTTATGTTATGTGTATTTGTGTATCGCACAACTCACCTGGGAGGGTATCCTGGGACTGAAGCAGGAGTTGAATAGGATGAGCCAGGGTTGAGGCTAGGTCAAGAGCCAGGGCTTCAGTTTCTTGTCTAATTCAAGAACTGAGGAAGAGGCTCTGATGTGAAGGGGGAGGTGGTTCCATGCTTTAGGAATGAGGTTGTAAAATTCAGGATTGCTGAATTTGGTTATGAGTATCCAGGGGTATGTGTAGTTAAGACTCTGGCTGATTGGAGCTGTCTGGTAAGTTTATAGAAGTTTGCAGTTTTTGAAGTACACAGGGCCACGGTTGTGTAAGATTTTTCAATGTGTGCATGAGGAATTCGAAGAGAGCCTATTCGTGAATTGGGAGCCAGTGGAGCGCTATGAGGGTGGCATAATGTGAGAGTGGGATGGGAGGTTGAGGTTGAGCCTTGCAGCAGACCTTTATATGGTCCGTAGTCTTCTTGTCAGTTAAGCATTGGTTGTAGTTTAGAGTGTATTGCCATAGACCAGCTTGCTAGTGATGAGGACTTGAGTGATGGTTCTGAAAGTGTTGGTGGGGAGTCATTTGAAGATCTTCTTGTGCATCTTGAGTGTGTGGAAGTAGAGGACAGAGACATGATTCACTTGGCCAGGCTTGATGAGTTGGTTGTTGAACACTATTTTGAAAGTTCTTTGCGTGGGTTGTAGGGGGTGTGTATCCAAGTTTGCCAGATCTTCAGATGGAGTCCCAGAGCAAGGGGTCTTTGCCAAAGACTATTACTCTTGTCTTGTCTGTGTTGAGCTTAACACAGTTGGTTTTCATCCATCCGGTGACTTTGGTCATGCCGGCAGAGAAATTTGTTTGGGTATTTTGTTTCTTGGCAGAGAGAGAGAGAGCATAACCTGGATGTTGTCAGCATAGGATACTGTTGGGCGTAGCCCTCTCTGCAGGGTCACCACCAATGATTTTACCTTCACCCCTCCTGTTTTCTGGATTCCTTTTTGTGGATATTAGGACTTTTCCACTGCTAACCAGTGTAAAAGGGCTTGTGCTCTCTCCCTTAAACAGGGTAAAATTGGCCTACACCTGACTGGCACATTTAATTTACTTGTAAGTCCTAGTAAAGTGGTACTACATGTACAGAGGGTCTATAAATTAAATACTACTATTGAGCCTGCAACATTCATTGTGCCACCCATTACAATAGCCCTTTAAAACATATCTCAGGCTTGTCATTGCAGCTTGTAGTACAGTTTTATACTACCAATATGACGTAGCAAAATAAACCTTTTGCGAGGTCTCAGCCTTCCTTTTTATAATATATGTCACCCCTAAGTTAGGCTTAGGCCCTAAACAATCCACAGGGTATGGTGCATTCTATTTTAAAAGTTGGACATGTGTTTCAAAGTTTTACATGTTCCGGTAGTAAATAAATTCCTAAACTCATTTTTCACTGCTGCAAGGCCTACCTCTCACCTATTGGATAACATTAGGTTACCTTATTACGTTTAATAAGTGCTAACTTTTGATTGAGAGCAGTTGGAAATATCATGTTTGGACTTTAAAACACTTGCTAATGATAAAGTCAGATTTTAGCTTATAATTTTAAAATGCCACTTTTAGAAAGTTGGCATTGTTCTGTTCAAAAGCTTATAAGGCCCTGTTGGAGCTTCCAACTGCCTTGGCCTGTTAATGGCTACCCCAATAAGATGCATATTGGGCCCAGACACTGAACAATAGGGACCTAGGTGTAGACAAGATGGGTAACTGCCAGGATGATTGAGACAGAGCTGTTCTCTGCCCCACTTATATTTCAAATGCCTTACCTCGAGCGCACACACAGGTACCTGACATTAGCCTTTTGGCACCCCAGACGTTTTGGAGATGTGGCAGGAGGTTGTAAGAACTTTACAGAACCATATGTGGATGTAGCCCAAAAATTCCCCCACTTCAAGGCATGGCCCCTAGGTATAAATATTGGGCCCCCTGAGCCACTCTTCAGTACACTCCTGGACCTGTGAACATTACAGAGGAAGGACTATTTTGCTCACTAGTGGATGCCCTGGTGCTTGAGCCCTGCCTTTTTACCAGAGAAGTATCCTGCTCCTTGGGGCTTGCCTTGTTCTGCAGAGGACTGATCTGTTGCTTGAGGCTTGCCTTGTTCCCCAGATGATTGCTCTGCTGCTTGAAGCCTGTCCTGCTGTCTGTGAAGGAAGACTGGACGTGCTCTCTTCATCCCAGGCTACCTGAGTGACTGCAAGGGACAGGTGGCTGACCTCCTATTCTGAGCTACAGGGATACAAAAGCTCCAGAGGCCTCCCTACAACTTCACAGCGGATCTGTTGAAACTGAACCTGCCTTTACCTGCAACTGGACCTGTCTGAGCCCTGCTGGCATCTGCTAGAGTGAGTCCCTTTGAGAAGGTATTTTTTCATCAAGACTAACCTGGTCCCAGTATCTGGCCCATGCTCTATGGTGACCAGCATCTTACCAACCACAGAGGGTAACCCAAGAAAGCCCAAAGGGGTCTGGGTGAAAACTTATTACCAAACAACATGAACCCCCTTAGAACTAATTATAAACCCAATCACCTCACCCCTCATACCCAAACATACAGCATTACCATTCATTAATTCCAGAGAACATCCTTTATCCAAATACAACATATGTTCTTTCTTCATATATATACAAATTACACAACCCCCCATCATATCACCAAAACAAAAAAGAGAAAGGACAGATCAAAGTGCAATCAGATCAAGTGCTCGTGATTCAGAGAGAAAGAGGAGATATTAGATATCCCATTAAACAAATCAAGAAATACATTAAAAAATATATTATAAAATAGCCTGTTGGTTATTCCTTTAGCCACATTGAATCACAATATTATTTCCCAAACAGAATTATATCCCTAATTAGGTCCTTCTCAAAAATAAACTAAATCCAGGCTAGAGCATCATCGTCGAAGTTTTGTCCCCATCTCGCTCTTGGGCCAATTACCGGCTCCACACGGATCTTCCTCGGGACTAATCAATAGGGGACACCCACATTTCTGCTCATTACATTAAAACATCCATCTCCATCAACAAAACTTAGATAGTCCACCAATCTCAACAACCTTGAAATTAATCCACACACTTTAAATTCTGATCACATGAAAAACTTCCATATCTCATCTCTTCCAATTCGATTTTATGGCCCTTCAGTTGCCACCATTTGTTATAACTGTCTTCACGTTCCGTGTCTGCCTTCCCCCGGTTTAAGACGACCTGATGACAACATTGAGTTGTGCCCTATGCTTTTGGGTGCTATACACCATTAAAAATGTAAAAAATCAAATCTCTGGTTCTACTGATTGGATTTTTGTTGTACTGGCATCATTTCATTTGTTAAACTTTTCCCTATGTTTCTACATTGTTGTGGGATTTTTCTTGTGTTGTGTTTTCACTTTATTGTTCTGCGAGTGCTACATAAATACCTTTCACAGTACCTTTAAGTTAAGCCTGACAGCTTTTGTGCCAAGCTACCAGAGGGTTAAGCACAGGTTTCTGTTGTTCAACCCCACCAAAGATTGTGGTTATTGCTTGAGAAGAATTTTCACCCCCTCAATTATTAACTCAATTTCTTACAGATATGATGTTAATTCCGTAGTGTGAATGATGCATGTGAGTGAGGTCATGTAGCTGTTGAACAAAGAAGGGGCTGAGTGAGGATCGTTATGGTTCTTCGCAGCTGAGATTGATGGTGTCTGAGGTAAAGGGGGACAGGTTGACCGACTTGACAGGGCCGGTCAGGAAGGAGCAAACCTAGCAAAGTGTGGGACCTTGGATGCCAGGTTTTCGAAGCTGTTCGATAGGACTGGGGTGGGAGACGGTGTTGAAGGCTGCGGAAAGATCAAGTAGGATGGGGGCTGTGGTGTCACCTCCGTGCATGATCAGTCTGATGTCATCCATCATTTCAAGGTCCTCATGGATGCCTACAAAGCTCTACACGATCAAGGACTGGACTACATCAACCACCGTCTATACTTCTACCAACCCACCAGACACCTGCATTCTTCCTCTCTGGCCCTCGTACACACACTCAGAATCTGGCATAGCCACATCGGTTGCTGCTTTTTTTCCTACATCACCGCCAAAGCCTCGAACGATCTACCCCTCCTCCTCTGAACTGCACCTTCACTTGCAGACTTCAGGAAGAGACTCAAGACCTGGCTCATTGACAGAGATATTGCCCCCCAGTGTCCAAATACCCCCAAGGGTGACAGCAACATGCTCTACAAATTATTGATTGATTGATTGATTGATCCATGGTGGAGATGAGGTTAGTCTGTGTACTGTGGTTGGTCCTGAATTGAGTGGTGTTGAAGAGATATTTGTCAGTGAGGTGAGTGATTAGGCATTTGTTTGTCAACTTTCCCATGACTCTGCCAGGTAGATAAGCCCATAGTTGGCTAGCACCTCTGGGGCTACTGAAGATTTCTTTATGAGTGGTAGTACTGTGGCATATGTCCAGGCATCCGGGAAGGGACCTGGGATGGTTGAGTCATTTAGGATCAGAGTGCATGCAGCTCTGATGGGGTCCAGGCCTTTCATGAAGATGTAGTGAGAGCAGGGGTCTGAGGGTACTCTGGAGTATATGGACTGCATGGTTGGTGTGGTTTGTTGAGTGGAAATGGTAGACCAGGCGGGCAGGGTGGTCCTCTGGCTATTGGTAGAGAAGCACTATGAGGTGGAAAGCACAAAATCATGAAGTGGGGGGCCACAGAGTGCCCTAGTACTTCAGGGGAATTAGGAGGTCAGACGGCATGCACAAGGATTGCAACTTCTAAAGAGAATTACGTGGCTATAGAAGAACATGGTTACTTGGATATAAGAGGTGACCACCTGTAAAGACACAGACAGATGGATGATCTGCAATAGCATGCTCATCTGAGGGTGAGGCCAGAAGAGAATTACCTTGACCGAGCACCCAACAGATTCTACAGAGCTGCTGATCATGCATAGCAGTGGTGAGTAGACCATGACAGAGTGTTGGCCAAAGCTATGGTCACCAGTGAGAAATGGCCATTATGTTAGACTGTTAAAATAAACATCGCAGGCAATTACACATGCTCAAGTGGTAAGATGGGGAAAGAGAAAGAACAGAAGGCTAAGCAATAGAACAGAATTGATCATCGTGCAGCCCTATCAAGAAAAAGAAAGTAAGCACAAACCTTACTCACACCACAAGTGCAGGATTCTATGCAAGAACCAACATCATCACAAATCGTGCAAACTATTGAGAGCTTGTGCTCAACATAAGAAAGTAAAATAAGCAGCATAACAATTGAAGTTAACCTCCTCAAACAAACTTGAGGAAAGAGTAGACCAGTTGAAAACAGGTACAGGACTGGAAACTCACGGTCAGGATTCTGTTGGAGTTGACTTAAGCACTGCAAGTTATAGCAGAAGATTCAGAAGAAAGGAAGGCAGAGGGACAATCAACAAAATTATTACTAGAACAGTGGGTAACCAATGTTGTAAAACCAAAAGGATTATTGCTCTTCTTTTCGATGAAAATAGCACATAGGACTCTCACGGTAGCCCCACTGGTAGGGGGACCAAAAGGAGCAAGACATTTATACTACCCACACACAGATGCCATTTTGCAAAATACAAAGAAGAATGGGGACCCCCCCAATTTGACAATTATGCAGTGAGAATGTTCCATAAATATACTCAGAAAGTGCAAAAGCTGAGGAAATGCTCATAGGCTGTGAAGCAAAAACATATCAATCAGCTGTATTCATTCACAACACCAAATGAGGTCTGTGAATGGCTAGAAGTTGAAGACCGAATTTTTAAAGCACCACAGCAGCAGATGGCAACTGGGGGGGGTAAGGATTGTCTACAGGAGTATGCCAAGAGGCACTGCATCAATGAGTACACAAGCCATATTGAGCCAAAAGAGGAAAACATCCAATATAGTGGTAAGAGAAGACAGCACTTTGGAGACAGATACATCACAGGGTGATGTCTCACTTGATTAACAATGAGAAATGGAACACAGACATGGATATATACAGACTATGGCTGAAACAAATGAGACTCTTGGGGGAGGGGCTTGCATGTAAGGGGTTAATTATTTGAGGCAAACCCAAAAGCAAAAAATAAGTGTATCCTAAGAGATGAGAAACATGAGGAGGAAATACTGACATACAACAGTGATTAAGAAAGGGAATTTGTGTCTATTGGGCTGCGAGATAAAGCCTGGAATTGGATAACTATAGCCACTCATTGAGTTAAGGTAGACAGAGGGGGATTCACTCCGGACAAAGTACAGCCCATGCGATTATGGTTGAATGGGTCAGCATGGGTCGGAGTGAATCTCCTCTGCGTATTTGTTGCTAGGTTTAGTAAAAAAAGATCAATGTTACTGTGAAAACAGAGTATGTTTTATTGTTAAGATTTAGAGAAAGTGAGAGGACATAAATCTTTGGCCAAAACACAATTGGGAGACAAATATTGTTGTGGTAAGGGGTAGACACTGTAGATTATAATTTTCTGGTTCTTACCCAGGGAGGTAGAAGGAGAATAAACCGTTTGGAGATAAGGAGCCATAATGTACAAGGTAGTTCAGGAGAGAGACACAATCAGGGGTCGACAATGGAATGATGGTCAGACATGGAGATCTACTACTTGTGGAAGGGATGATAAATCAGCATAGACTAACCACTGTAAATAGTTGTAAGAAAAGAGTGGACAACTGCATTAAAATGATCATGTAGAATGTATGCGACCTGAGTGGTTTTACAAAAAGGCATAGGTGCATTAATTTCTTAAGGAACATGGAGTGGGCAATGCGCTCCTTTAAGAAAATCTTTTGATGAATGCCAAGGAAGCTTGGTTCTATAAGAAATAGATAGGGCAGCTGTATGCAGCAACCTATTCAAGTGCTAGGGGAGTCTTGGTGTGGGTGCTATGTGGGACACCATTCCAGCCCCAGTTTGTGGAGGCAGATGTAGATGAGAGATATGTATTCCTAGTTGGCACATTAGCCAGTAGGGAGATTAGTCTTCTAAACATTCACATACCTATTTTGGCCTCTACTGGAAACTGCTAGAAATTCTGCAGGCCATCTAGACATGGCCAAATGGCGTGGATGGGAGATAAGAATTGTATTCAAGATGGGCAGATGGCAGGCATCCTCCCAAACCCTGTAAGAAAAGGGAGGATGTCAATCTTGCTAGGCGAGATTATGTGACAGATCGGACAAGAGGACATCTCGACACTTGCACCCTGGTGAGTGGGACTTCTTCTATTGCTCCTGAATGCATAAAACATATAGAAAGTTAGACTGTGTTTAGGTGTTTTGAGAGATACATCACAGATTTGTGAAGTGTCATTACTTGGGAAGATTCCTGTCCAATCATTCAATTATACTGGTAAAATATACACTGGGATTTGAGCAGGTTTGTATACCAACATAGAAATTCAACAATGATGTACTACAGGGTGCTGGATTGCTGGGAAATGCCAAAGATGTAACCACTGGTTATTTCAGAATCATCTGGGGACCAAACAGAGTAGAGCAGTGTAGTGAGAGGCTCTGAAGGTGGTCCTGAGGTGAACGAGTAGAACCTTCTGTATGCAATGGGGGTTTAACCCCCTGATGTTGATGACTGTTTGCTTTACCTCTTCCCTAAGGTCAGCCATTGATGAATATTTCAAACGTAACCAGGGGTCAGCGTCCACAGCACTTATAGAGTGGGATGCTTTGAAGGTAGTGGTACGAGGGCACTGTATTGGACAGAAGGTGGGAGTTTGAAGAGATCGCTCTGATGAACTCAACACATCAGAGGACCGGTTGCATGATCGTGATAATCGACTCGGCATGGGGGAGGGAGCCCAAGAATTACATAAAGAGATGAGGGAAAATTATCGTTAGGTGCTTGAACTGCTCCGTTGTCTCAATTACAAGGACTATATGGCTAAAGTACATGATAAAGAGGGTAATTCAGGCAGGTGGCTGGCTTGGTTGATTAGACCAGACAACCGGAGCAGACCAATCATGCAGAGAAGAATGTCAGGGGGGCCTCACATATTCTGTGAGGGCTATCAACTTGGTTTTCCAGGAAAATTATGAACAACTTTATAATGCTACAGAAATCCTCTCTGTTAGAGAATTGAACAGATTCCTGGACCTTATAGCCCAGAAAGAGTTGGACTCTATTGGAGAATAAATGGTGGCCCAGTTAAAGCTCTGGAGATAAAGGCAGCTATTACGGGGATGGCAACTCGCTGACTTGACTACCGGCTTCGTGGGACCCTCATTTGTAGTGTTGAGACGACCGCCATGCTCAGTATTCTTGAACCCCTGTTCAAGTACTTCTGCGGATGCTGCCTTCTTGTGCATGGGCTCTCTGTGTTGCTTAGGGCACCCTCTGTCTCCTCTTCCAAGTGGCGACCTCCTGGTTCTTCCTAGGCCCGGGAAGCACCCTTTTTCTTCAAACGCAACCTTTGCAGCTAGCAAGGCTTGTTTGCGGTCTTTCTCCAAAGATACAACTCTGCATCCTCCAGCACTTCGTGGGACATCTTCTGTGCAAAGTAGAAGTTCCTGGCACCTTCCGTTGTTGCAGAATCTTCAGCATCTTCCACCCAGAGGCAGACGTTTTGCACCTTCATCTGGGGTTTAGTGGGCTCCTGCCCCCCCTGGACACTTTCGTGACTCTTGTACTTGGTCCCCTTCCTTTACAGGTCCTCAGGTTCAGGGATCCGTCTTCAGTGCTTTGTAGTCTGTTGTGGTCTTTGCAGAATCTCCTATCACAACTTTAGTGTGTTTCTGGGGAAGTAGGGTCGCTTTACTCCTACTTTTGGGCAGCCTTAGTGTTTTCTTACACTATCAGTGACCCTCTACACACTACACTAGTCCAGGGGTCCCTAAGTGGTTTGCATTCCACTTTCTTAGTATATGGTTTGTGTTGCCCCTAGGCCTATGACATCCTGTTGCATTCTATAGTGTTTGCAATACTTTTCTAACTGTTTACTTACCTACCTGATTTTGGTTTGTGTGTATATTTTGTGCATTTTGCTTACCTCCAAGGGAGTATATCCTCTGAGATATTTTTGGCACATTGTCATTAAAATAAAGTACCTTTATTTTTAGTAACTCTGAGTATTGTGATTCTTATGATATAGTGCTATATGATATAAGAGGTATAGTAGGAGCTTTGCATGTCTCCTAGTTCAGCCCAAGCTGCTCTGCTATAGCTACCTCTATCAGCCTAAGCTGCTAGAACACTACTAATCTACTAATAAAGGATAACTGGACCTGGCACAAGGTGTATGTACCATCAGGTACCCACTATAATCCAGGCCAGCCTCTTACATTAATACACAATATCAGTAACCACCAATAATCAATGACATCAATATTCAAAATAGTCAGTAATTGTCACACACCATGACCTTTCAGTCATGAATAACCACACCTTTTAGTAAAAGTTTGAATTTTTATTTCCCTATATTAACAATGCTAAAGTCATGTAGATTAATCTCAATATCAAATGAAACACATACAGTAACAATACTGGCTGTCCAAAGCGGCAGAAGAAACGTAATCTAATCAAAGCTTGAACGACACACAAAACAACACATTCTAAGGTTACAGTGCTAATTAATAACAAGGTCAACTGCGTCAGGGTGATTACATACATTCGAGTTCAGAAGAGAAATTCATCAAGCATTATTCCCTATTAGCAGAATTTCCTTAGTGAGGATCCTTAACTAACACAAGATTAGCATCAGCATGTTGGGCTTCATGCAAAACAATTTAGTAACATGAATTTGGAAAACCATCTAACTATGACCCTATCAAAACCGTGCAGTTGGTACCTAGAAAGAAAGAGCAGATATGCATGATAATCAATATTCTAATTCATAATACCTATCCTCAGTGGGGATGAACAAGCAGAGTCAGTCTTCGTCCTCACGGTGTCAGTCGATCAGCAAGGCATTAGGATTCAGCATCAAAGTTCAGAAAACGCAAAGTCTTTAAGCAAATAAAGTTAAGCACTTCTCTTGTCAAGATGGAAAAAGTGGGCAAGAATGAGCTATGGCAAAATGCTAGTTCATTCTCAGTGCAGTCCTGTTAAATTAAAACTACGAAACTATTTCCCAAATCTCTATTGGTCAAGGGATCGCATGTTCACACTTTGTCTAATAAAACTAAAACTTCAAGGGGCATATTTATACTCCGTTTGCGCCGAATTTGCGTCGTTTATTTCGACGCAAATTCGACGCAAAACTAACTCCATATTTATACTTTGGCGTTAGACGCGTCTAGCGCCAAAGTTCATGGAGTTAGCGTCATTTTTTTGCGTGAACACCTTCCTTGCGTTAATGATATGCAAGGTAGGCGTTCCCGTCTTAAAAAATGACTCCGATGCATATGCGTCGTATTTATACTCCCGGGCAAAAATGACGCCCGGGAGTGGGTGGGACTAAAAAACCCGCATTTGTGCCGGATTTTAGCGCCTGGGTCAGGGCAGGCGTTAAGGGACCTGTGGGCTCAGAATGAGCCCGGAGGTGCCCTCCCAAGCCCCCAGGGACACCCCCTGCCACCCTTGCCCACCCCAGGAGGACACCCAAGGATGGAGGGACCCACCCCAGGGAAGAAAAGGTAAGTTGTGGTAAGTATTTTTTTTTATTTTTTTTTGTGGCATAGGGGAGCCTTATTTGTGCCCCCCTACATGCCACTATGCCCAATGACCAAGCCCAGGGGACAGAAGTCCCCTGGGCATGGCCATTGGGCAAGGGGGCATGACTCCTGTCTTTGCTAAGACAGGAGTCATGTTAATGGCGTCTGGGCACCAAAATAAAATGGCGCAAATCGGGTTAAGACGATTTTTTTGCCTCAGCCTGACTTGCCCCATTTTTGGACGCCCAAACGCCATTTTTCCCTACGCCGGCGCTGCCTGGTGTACGTGTTTTTTTTTCACGCACACCAGGCAGCGCCGGTCGGCTAATGCAGGCTAACGCCATTCAATAAATACGGCGCCCGCATGGCACTTCAGAATGGCGTTAGCCGGCGCAAATTTTTTTGGCGCAAAACTGCGTTAGCGCAGTTTTGCGTCAAAAAGTATAAATATGGCCCCAAATCTATAAATTCTACTATTACTCAGTTCACATGTCGTTGATTGGTTGTCCTGCAGTGTCCTCATCATCCGGCTCATCAGGTACCAATATTGTTGCAGCTTCTGCTCCAGCCAGTGTCTTCATTGTTCTCTTCCTGAGAAGGTCAATCTCACACACACTAAACACAAAATGTTACATTAGCAAGAACAGCATCTTCTAGCAGTCTGTTCTCATGAGAGAACTCTTCAGCTATGAGCGCATTTAAACAATGCAAATGGAAAATCAAAGTTTAACTCTCTAGGACAGCCATTTATTAAACGTTAAGAAATACAGCTTGTCATGAGGCCTGGCAACTAGGCCAAGATCTTCGCTAAATTAATGCCTACAATTAATAAAGCTAATAGATAATGCATAACCCTTAATATGACATATTACTACATTAGTCAACATATATTCAACATTTCTCAGTATTAGAATATTAATAAGTATACTTTGTGGACATTGGCGGCCACTCATCGTAATCACATTTTCAAATGCGTGCATTTTCTTTCTACGTTATTATATTTTCTACACAAATTCACTATTCAGAATGCATGAACACTCATTAATAATTTTATTAATCACCTGGGCTAGTAATCCCTCCACTGATGACTAAATGTGTCATCACACCAACTACCACCCACAAATGTTTGCTTCAGCTGAAAATTCTGTCAATTCTATCCCTTCATAACTTTGGTCCCTTTTGAATTTTCCCTGTACAATTTTTCCCTTTTCTTTTCTTTCCTCCTCTGATTATTCTTTGGCCTTTTCAATGTAATCCTTTTGCATAGTTTATACAACCCCCATATTCTAATTAGGTAAACCACAATAATTAATATCTCCTGCAATATGTTCAATAGTATCCCATTCCAAATGTTGCTGAGCCAATTTCCCACTGAAGCAAAATCTTTGCTAATCTTTTCCCTAACTCCTGGTTCTTTCAATTATTTCAAATCAGCACTTTCATTAGTCAGATTAGTAATTAAGCTTTTAATATTATTAGGAATATATGAACAACAATGCCTAGAATTAATCATTCTACAGACTCCGTCATCCTTCACTAAAAGAATGTACAAAGCAGATGATTCTGAAGAGTCATAGCTCTATCAGCAGCTAACTCAGTATCCATCAGGAATATGGCTCCTGAAAAATTTGTCAGCATGTTATCCCCAATAGTAGACAACTTTCGAATCTTTATCGAATTCAGAATGACTCCCACTGAAGGAATCACTGCTCCAAATATGTCTCCCACTATACCAGAAGAGGATTCCCTCTATTGTCTCATTTGATGTAATTCAGTCGCTTTCGGAAACTTCTTCAAATCACCCATTTGATAAATCTTTGTGAAAACCATCCCCAAATAACATGACCCATACCATCCTTTTGGAAGACGTTAATAAGCATTAAGACCACAGATTTAATACATTCCGGGAATCGCCGGGTCCTACCCATTCAACATAAACGTCCATTTAATCTGAAACAAAAACAAATGCTCACATTCACTCAGTCCCACAAAATAAGTTGTCAGTGCATGATTTAGGCCTATATATACAAAGTTTCCCTGTGTGCTGCGCATCGAAAGCTAATTTCCCTTTCATTTTAATTGCACTATAGGCATAATCATTCCTGTAAGTCCTTTTCCTTAAGCCTTTTCTAACTTTTCCTCCAATGTCTTTCTCCTGTCATCTGTGTTATCTAAGAAGCTTTTTTCTAAAGGTGTAAGCAAGCATGTTAGGTTATTCCTGTGAACATAAGCTGTGCCAAACATCAATGTAGGATCAAAGAAACCTCTAACTATTACTATGCCATTATCCCTAGATACTCTACTCCAATAACTAATTATAGGGAAAAAAGAAAACACAACATCATAGTTTGAATAAAAGTACTGGATGTACTCCTGGTTATGAAATCTTGTTAGTAGCAGACTACAACTTATTCCATTTGTTAAAGGCAAGCTATGATTAGTAACTCCTTCCTCAACTGACGAAGGAATTTGCATGCACACATAACAATTCCTCGCATCCATCGTCTCAACATACTCACAAAATAAGCGATAGAAGACATTAGAAAAAAGTTCTCCTTGTGCATTAGTATCCCCATGCAAATAATTCTCATCTAACCTAAACTTCTCTATTGCCATTAGTGCAGTAGTTTTCTCAAAAGACATACCCACAATCAACACTACAAACAATATCCCACACATTGGCCCTCATTATGACATTGGCGGTAAGTCCTGTTTACCGCCATGCCAACTGCCGCCAACATACCGCAGCAGTATACCGCTACCCATTTTATGACCCACAGATAGCAATCCATCACTATACAGACACAAACACAAATCCGCCAGTCCAAAGGTCAGTGATAAAATGGCAGTAGCAAAACCCACACTGTTATGCCAACAGAACTACGCCTACAGCATTATGGCCCACGAATCTCTGCGGCGGACATTCAACCACGGTAAACCTTTGGCGGTACATACCGCCGCCCTCAAAATACACACACACGTACAAAGCAACACCACATTGGAGAATTCAAACTACACACAGCAGACACACATACACACACCACACCCACACCACCATAAAACACATACACACACTACCCACAGCCCTTTACTACACAAAGAAATTGACAACTGAGAGAGAGAGAGAGAGAGAGAGAGAGAGACACACCAAGAGCACCCACAGACCCAGAGCCACAGAACACCACCACCCATACACCATCCACACACCTCACAGCACACACCCTAACACATCATCCCACACACCCTCACACACACCACACACATTACACCCATGGCACAACAAAGACACCCCAGGTTCTCAGAGGAGGAGCTAAGGGTCATGGTGGAGGAAATCATCCGTGTAGAGCCACAGCTTTTCGGATCACAGGTGCAGCAGACATCCATTGCAAGGAAGACGGAGTCGTGGACAGGGTCAATGCCATGGGACAGCACCCCAGAACAAGGGATGACATCAGGAAGAGATGGAATGACCTACGTGGGAAGGTGCGTTCCGTGGTTGCAAGGCACCAGGTAGCTGTACAGAGGACTGGCAGTGGATCCCCACCTCCTTCCCCACAACTAAGAACATGGGAGGAGCAAGTCTTGGCAATACTGCATCCTGAGGGCCTGGCAGAAGTAGCAGGAAGACTGGACTCTGGTAAGTCAACTCTTTACTACTTTCACCCTCCCTACCTGCATGCCATCACATACCCCCACTCTTACCCTCACCCCCATCACCCCACCACCTCACATATACCGCACCATCACAGCCCACCCATCCCAGTACCCAGCACTGCATGCACCACCAATGCAAGGACATCACTCACAGCCCTGCATGGACACCCATCACCACAGCATGCACACTAGAGAGAGCCACCTAGCCCACAAAATAACTACTCACACAAGGCAAAGCTGACAGGGCACTCACAACCATGCAGAGCAACACACCCATGCACAAGATGTTACACGCAGAAACATTAACACTGCATTTACATCCCCACAGGTCCACACCCATCGTCACCGGAGAGGAGCTGCCAGTAACAAGCAGTCTCCCCCGAAGAGGTCCACAGTGATGACAGCAGCTCTGCTTGCCTGGATCTGGATAACCAACCTGGGCAATCAGGGACCTCCGGACAGTCGGTTACCCAATCAAAGTCCATTCCACCACAGAGCCTCCCCCCTCAGGAAACACCACCACAGCCCCCACCCAGTGGGCCCATATCTCTGTCCCCAGGACATGTCAATCAGCAGTGTGTCCACCGCTACAAGGACCCCAGGCAACCCCACAAACACAAGATGATCAGGGACCTGGGGTTAGTGTCAGTGGGCACACGGTTCAGGGGACAGAGGCACAGGTCAACAGGGAAGCTGGGAGGACTGCTGTGCGACAGGGGGAGGACAGGCCCAGGGATCCGACTCTCCACAAGGCACACACCAACATCCTGGGAGCATACCACATTCCCAGGAGACGATGGGCCAGATGCTGGCCAAGTTGCAGCAGACCCAGCTGCTGCAGGAGGGGCAGTACCTCTGGATCAGGGAGGACCTGAGGGACATCCACACCACTCTGGTCACCATTGCAGGGGTGCTGGCAGACATGGCCAACAGCAAGAGGAAGCCAGTGGCACAGGAACGGGCCCCTGACACTAGCCACACCGATGAACAGTTCTCCACTTCCACTGACGCTAGTGGACAGGAGGCCCCACCACAGGAACAACAGGCCACCATGGAATGCCATCACCAAGTACGTGTGGACCCTGGAGGTTTACTGCAGGTGGAGCACCCACTGTCGCAAACAGTGGGAGGACCTGAGACGCTGGGCAAGGAAGATGGCGGATGCCCAGCTGGGGATGGCCTCCCAACGAGGAAGGGGTGTCGTCGAACCCTGACCCCCCTGATGTTCTGCATACTGGTGGTGGCCTATCTGGAGCTGAATAGGCGCTTGAGGGCATCACAGCAGCCACAATTCCAAATATGCAAATTGTGCGTGGTGGGGTGGTCTCTGGGTGGGGGCCTACGGGTGCCCCTAGGCCAGGTCAGTCATTGCAGGGTAGGTTCCATGTTGGGCAGGGGCTGATGCACTCTACCCCCAAACATGCTAGTGTTCATCTTCTACTGGGCAGGGATCTGTGGGTCTCAGGTATGCTGCAACTGGTGACTAGCATTGTGACTGGTAGTGCATAGTCTAGTGCGTAGGGCTGGCCCCTGTGTGTTGTGTACGCCAACAGTGGTGTTGTTGCTGGCATTGACCAAGTGTATCCTCTGTCTCTCCCCCCCCTTTTTTTTGTCACCCTGTCCTTCTGTGCATTAGCCTCATCTGGCGGAGGAGCAGAGGCACCAGCGACGGAGGGAGCTGCATCCCACATGGCGCTGGAGGCCGAATCCACCGACCGTGAGGGCAACCGTGGGATGGAGGGCGAGGGGAGCACCACAGCGGAGTCTGGAGGGGACAGTTCTGAAAGTGATACCTCCTCCCATGGAAGCTCACTTGTGGTGGCGGACACCTCTGTGGCCACCCCAACTACAGGTAGAGCCGCCACCCCCATATACCAGCACTGCCCTCCCAGCAGCCCCTCAGTGCGTTTCCCGTGCCCGCTCACCCAGGAGGGTGGGCATCTCCTTTGCCCCAGGCACCTCAGGCCCTGTCCCAGTTAGCCCTTCTGCCCTGAGTGAGGAGGCTATTGACCTCCTGAGATCCATCTCTGTTGGGCAGTCAACCATTGTGAATGCCATCCAGGGGATGGCATTGCATTTGAAAAATACAAATGCATTCCTGGAGGGCATTCACTCCGGTGTGGCGGCCCAACAGAGATCATTCCAGGCTCTGGCCTCCTCCCCGATGGCAGCCACTGTCCCTGTCTCGAGCCTCCCCCCTCCAGCTTCCTCTACCCAGTCCCATTCCCCTCAAGCCAACCTATCCCAAGCACACATTTAGACCAGCATGCACCAAAGACAACACATAGGAGTGGCTCAGGCAAACACAAGCACCACACATCATCCCACAGGCACTCACACAAACACCATCCAGAAGCAGACATACCAACATCCACTGCCTCCACTGTGTCCCCCTCCTCCTCCTCGTCCATCTCCCTCCCAGTAGCGTCTACACTCACACCTGCATGCACTACATCCTCATCCACTACCACCATCACGCCTATCAGTACATGCCCCTCACTGGCAGCCACCACCCCCACATCCATGCACACGTCCCCTGTGTCCTCTCCCAATGTGTCTGTGCCCCCTCCTCCCAAAGTACACAAACGCAAGCACTCAGACACCCAAAAGCCATCCACCTCACAACAGCATCCAGCCCATGCACCTGCGCCCAAACACAACAGACAGACACCTCCTACAACCACTCCCTCTTCCTCCACTCCCAAACCTTCATCCTCTTTCCGCCCCAGTATCCCTAAGAGGCTTTTCCTCTCCACCCTTGACCTCTCCCTACCCCTCCCCCATCCTTCACTTCAGGCCAGGGTGGGCAGAAACCAGGCCAGCACCTCAGCCACCCAGTCCACGGCCACTGTAGTTTAGGCAGCTACTGCAGGTGTTAGAGGCTCCATGGAGACACCCATCAGCACTGGCAGTGTGCCTGTACCAGCTGCCAAGGGCAAGGAACAACCAACACCTGCCAAGGGCAAGACGGCACCACTAGCTGCCAAGGGCAAGGAGGCACCACCAGCTGCCAAGGACAAGAAGGCACAGTCAGCTGCCAAGGGCAAGTAGGCACCACCACCTGCCATGGCAGGGAGGCACCACCAGCTGCCGAAGGCAAGGGCAAAGGGCCTGCCCCTGCAGGCAGGAGGACAGGAGGCCTGGTGCTGTGACAGAATCGGAGCCCCCACCACCAACCATGGCACTTCAGCCGTCCGAGGCTGCAGGGGAAGGGCTGATCCTCCCCCCACCACTGGCAGCACCACCACCAGCACCACTGGCAGCAGCCCCAGTGGGCAGCCGTCCAAGGCTGCAGGGGAAGGGCTGGAGCCTACCCCTACCACTGGCAGCACCACCACCTGCACCATTGGCAACAGCAGCAGCCCCACTGTGCAGCTGTCCGAGGCTGCAAAGGAAGGCCTGGAGCCTCCCCCACCACTGGCAGCACCGGCACTGCCTCCCTTGTGCAGCCATCGCCGCCGGCGGGTGGACTGTAGTCCTGCCTCCATGGAGTGTCATGCATCCTACCCACTGCAAATCTCATGGGTATGACACCCAGGTCAGAGACTGTGACCTTGCACTCCCCGTGGGCTGCATCACAGGGCACAAAGCCCCCTCCAGAACCAGTGGAAGAAGGCATCCACTCACCCCCTCCTTGCCAGGATGAAGCACACTGGGCACAAGGCCCCCTCCAGAACCAGTGGAAGAAGGCATCCACTCACCCCCTCCTTGCCAGGATGAAGCACACTGGGCACAAAACCTCCTCCAGAACCAGTGGACAAGCCACCCACTTGAGAGACTGTGGCCTAGCACTTTCCAGGACCAAGCAGTGGGCAAACCACCCACTTGAGAGACTGTGACCTTGCACTCCCCAGGACCAAGCAGTGGGCAAACCACCCACTTGAGAGACTACGGCTTTGCACTCCCCAGGACATTGCAGAGGGCATATAGCCCCCTCTAAGAGCAGAGGCTTTGAACCATTATCCATCTGAGGTACCCCCCTTCCCCCTGAGATGCCTGTGTATTTTCGAGCCTGATGCCCCCGCAGTGTTCTCTCCGTGTTAAGGCAGGAGTCAAGTGGGGCCTTGGCCTATGTGATATGGCCCTGTGGCCCACAGACATTATGGACTGGGCAGTATCCCCACATTTGTATATCTGGAAATACTGTTTTGATTTTTGAGGACGGATTTCTAGTATTTTATCTTATTACACTCACTTTCTTCAAATCATTTTGTCCTTGCATTATTCCTGAGGTGTACGGGGTGGATGTGTAATGTTATTGCATCTGTTTTTGTGTATGGTGTTGGGGTTGTTGCGTGTGTGTGTCACTCTCTTTTTCCTTCCCTTCCCCTCTGTGCTAGGTGGCAGTACTCACCGTGGTTGTCGTCACCGGCATTGGTATTCCTGGTGTAGGAGTAGGTAGACCAGCAAGGGGAACACCTGCAGTTTGGGCTCAATGGCGTTGTGGTTCTTCCCTCCATAGGTGAGTCCTTTGCCTTCTGTGTACTGTTTCTGCCGTGCTTTTGATGTCGTAGGTACCACCCCGGAAAAGGTGACAGATAGGCTAGTTGTAATATTGTGGGCGGTACATTGTCTTCCACCTGGCTGTTGACGGTTACCGCCACAGTGCTTGTTGCTACTGCCGTGGCGGTCGGTGTGTTAAAGTGGCTGTCTGTGTTGGCAGTTTCCGCCGTGGTCCTAATTCAATTTTTTTTACCGCCGGCCTGTTGGCGGTATTACCGCCGCTTTATCACCGACCGCCAGGGTTGTAATGAGGGCCATAATCTTCAAACCAATACTCATATATTTACAGCGCCTAGTATTCCTACCCTGCTGACTAATGTTACTCATGATCTGTAAAAATCAGAAAGCAGAAGAAATTTTAGAAAAACTGCAGCAAAATAAAAAAATAAAACTTTTCTTTTCAGCAATTATTTACAGCTTCCAGTCTCACTTCCAGGATCCCTTGTCAAAATCGGTAAGCAGCTTGTCAAAATCAGGTTTCAAAGGTCAAATCACGTTATCAATGTCTCTTCCGGGTACATTCAACAATCTCTTTTTCAAAAATGTTCTCAAGTTGTTTCAACAGTTCAGTTCATCACCTTCCTTCCAGTGCCAAAATACTGACCTGGAATGTCTCTATCAAAACAAAAAGAAAAAAATTATTTCTGCCATTCACTTGTAGTTGCATACACTCATTCAATACCTGCGTATCTTTGGCTTGCTATTCTCTTTCTTTTTAACTTTCGATCACCATTCAATTCTCCTTCACTCAGATCTTCTCTCCTTGTTTTAGCGAGTTCTTCCACGATTGTTGCCTTAACACTTCCTTTTCTCTTTCTACTTCCGACTCCAGCCACTTATCTCTTTTCAGAAGACCTTTTGTCAGTGTTCTCTTCAGGGTCAAACTTGAAACTTCTCCTTATTTGGCAGTGTTTTCTCTTGACTGACCTGCAATCGGTTCAGAAGTCAGATCACAGTGACTTTGATCCACCTCAACCCCTTTTCCTTCTGGGTCTGGCAATTGCTCTGTTTGTCTCTCAAGATCATCTGCTTCTGGGAAAGCCCTCCTCTGACTAGGCTCTATTGCTGCCTCAATTGAGATAGGCTCTCTATCACCTTCCTGGAGGTCTTCTCCTTCGTCTCTCACAGGAGTGACTGAACGGTCCTCAACGGGCTCAGATCCCGTCTCAGTTCCTCTTTGTTCTCTTTCCGGCCCTGACACTTGTTTCACTGTTGTTGGTACTCTCAACAACTCTTCTTCCTCATGATCCAGTAGACATGCCACTTTCTTCGTGTGACTGGCATGGATCCAATTCGGAATTTCAGTGCACTTAACAACTGTGGTAGTTGTCAGAACTACCTGGAAAGGTCCTTTCCAACGAGGCTCCAAACACGTTTTCCTCAAGTGTTTCTGGACCACAACCCAGTCTCTGGCTCTCAGGTTGTGCCTTGGGTCATGGATCGGTGGCAGTGTGGTAGCTTCCACCTGCTGAGAGAAGGAGCGAACCACATCAGCCAGACCTTTGCAGTAGTCCAACACCATATCATCTGTAATGTTGACAAGGGTATTTGCAGGCACCGCTGGCAACCTCATGGCTCAGCCCATAAGGATCTCATGCATCGACAATCCTTTCTCCCTGTCGGGTGTGTTTCTCATTGACATCAAAACTAAAGGCAATGCGTCAGGCCATTTCAAATTCATGGACGCACACATCTTTGCAACTCTTGACTTCAAGGTACAATTCATCTGTTCCACTAGTCTTGATGCTTCAGGGCGGTGACTACAATGCAACTTTTGCTCAATGTTCAATGCTGCACACAGTAATTTAATTACTTCACTGTTGAAGTGACTTCCCCTATCTGATTCTAAAGAGATCGGAAACCCGAAATGTGGTATCAGTTCCCTAAGCAGTAATTTCACTACTGTGAGACTATAATTTCTTCTTGTAGGATAAGCTTCAATCCAGTGACTAAAAATGCAAACAATCACCAACACATATCTCAAACCTCCACACACAGGCATCTCAACAAAATCCATCTGCATTCTGCTGAATAGACCTCGTGCTCTTCCAATGTGGCTAAAATTAACCACTGTCCCTTTTCCTGCGTTCTGTTGTTGGCAAATGACACAACAATGGCAAACTGCTTCAGCAACCTGTCTAAACCTTGGGTTGAACCAATCGTGCTTAAACAACCGAATCATGGCTTCCCTCCCAATATGTGCTTGACCGTGATAGTACCTCGCTATTTGAGACAGCAGACTATTTGGCAAAACCAATTAACCCTCTTCTGAAATCCACAATTCATCTTATCTTTGCACACATTTCATCCTGCTCCATAAACATTCTTCCTCCCTGTCAGCATTATTTTGCAACATTTTCAATTCCTCCAAGGCATCAATTACTTTCAATGCAAAACTTGGACATGTTTCATCTTCTTCAGGTAAAAGTTCCCACTTGTCTTTGAATGATATACAGTTCAATGCGCAAAACCTTGTGACTTGATCCGCATATCCATTTCCCAATGATAGAAAGTCCTGCGACTTCAGATGTGCACTGCATTTCACCACAGCAGTCTTTTAATGCATTTGAATAGCATGTAACAGTTCTTTATTCCTTTCATCATTTCTCACTGGTGAACCAGAAGAGGTCATGAAACATCTCTGTGACCACAACTGGACAAAACCATGGACTATTCCAAATCCATACTGGCTATCCGTATAGATTGTAACTTTCAGCTGAGCAGAAACATGGCACGCTCTAGTAAGGGCTACCAGTTCCGCTACTGAGGGAGAATATACTCCATGGATCCAAGAAAGCTTCCAAAATACCAGTAATTGTGCACACACCATATCCTACTCTCAGTGTCCCTGCATTGTCCCTCAGACAGGAACCATCAACAAAGATGATTTGGTCATTTTCATCCAATTGGGTGTCTCTAATGTCAGGTCTTGGTTTTGTGCACAAGTCAGGTACTGCAAAGCAATCATGCTCAACATCCTAAACTTGCTCAATTTCGACATTTTCATTTGGGAGTAAGGTTGCCATGTTCAGCACTGACACATATGGAGACCCT
The DNA here is from genome assembly GCF_031143425.1 of Pleurodeles waltl. Taxonomy (NCBI): domain Eukaryota; kingdom Metazoa; phylum Chordata; class Amphibia; order Caudata; family Salamandridae; genus Pleurodeles; species Pleurodeles waltl. The sequence continues at coordinate 245,338,849 of NC_090439.1, read as the reverse complement.
AAAATACTTGTTTGATGTCTGGTCAACCTCGCACCAGTCAAATATTGGGTTTTTGTCCTTGTAAGTAGAATCTCAATAGAGTGAGGGACAATTATAGTCAGGGGATGTCCCATCACAATGCCTTCACACTGTGTAAGACTTTGACCAACTGCTGAAACTGCACGTAAACAACTTGGTAAGGCTTCTGCAACTTGGTCCAAAGTAACTGAAAAATATGCTACTGGGCGGTTTCCACTTCCATGGACAGACAAATAACATGCATCACGCTCATGACAAAACAGTGTGAAAGGTTTTGTGTAGTCAGGCATACCCAAAGCTGGAGCCTTGCACAAACTCTCTCTCAGTTCAGTGAACACTTTCATTCCAGTCTGGTCTAACACTATGGGATCAGTGACTTCCTTATGAGTCAGCTTCTACAATGGTCTTGAAATGACTGAAAAATGTAACAGTCATTGACGACAGTAGTCTACCATCCCTTAAAACATCCTGACATCTCTCTGTGTGGTCGGAAGATTTATCTACAATATGGCTGAAATCCTTTCTCTGGATATGTTTCTTAATCCCTTCTCAATCTGGTGACCCAAGTATTTCACAACTTTCTGACAGTATTGCAATTTAAGCTGACATACTTTGTGACCATTCTTTCTCAAATGATTCAACAGGGCAATTGTATCATACTTGCACTCGTCCCTTGTTCTGGACGCAATCAGAAAGTCATCCGTGTTCTGCACCAAGGTCGATTGGAAAGGCAATTCCAACGAATCCAAATTCTTTTTTAAGATCTGATTGAATATGGAAAGTGACTCTGAAAACCTTTGAGGAATTCTGCCCCAATAATAAACTCAATCCAAATATTTGAAGAAAAAGACAAATTGACTCTGAATATGAGGCACAGAAAAGAAGGCTTTCAACAAATCAATGACAGTGAACCACTCAACATCACATGGAATCTGAAACATTATCACAGCTGGATTTGGCACCATGGGGCAACATTTGACCACAATCTCATTTATTTTTCATTAATCCTGGACAATTTGAACTTTTACACAAGGCTTTTGAAACCTATAATCGGTGAATTACATGGACTGCTCAATACTTTCTTCAAAACCCCTTGCTTTCCAAAGTCTGCAAATATCTGGGCAACTTTCATAAGGACATCTTGCAGCATGTGGTACTGCGGAAGTTGAGGAAAAACTGCATTCTGCTTTACACTAACTTTAACTGCCTCAACTCCCTTCATCAGATCTACTTCTTTTCCTGTCAAATCCCACACTTTCTCCTTAACCATTCCCTGCAAATCAGGATGAAGCTCTTTCACAGTGAACATCAGGAAAAATTAAATCAGAGGGTACTCCTCATTTGTGGATTCACTTTCTAGCTCTGGGGCTTGGGCACCTTCATCATTACTATTCATCTGAATCTCAATTCCATCATTTGAACAAGTAATCGAACATTTCATTTTACACAGCAAGTCTCTTCCCAGTAGGGATACCGGACTTGAATTGTAGACTACGAATTTGTGCAATCCCTGAAAGTTGCCAATTTTAACCTGAGCCGGCTCTGAATCGGGTTAGTAAGATATTTGTTCACTCCTCCTACAATCTGAACTGTTCTACCTGAAAGAGGCAAGTTTAGAACTTCTGCACTTCTCACTGTAGAGCGTGTAGCTCCTGTGTCAACCAATAATGAAACCTTGTGGCCCATAACCTTTCCCTTCACATAGGGACCTCTTTGATCTACTTCTAAGGAAGTTGCAAGCACACACAGCTCCTCATCTGAACTGTCGGTCATCCTATTATCCTTTATTCCATTCTCAATGTGTAACGGGAATTGGTGCACTGTGTTATTACTTTGGTTAAGCCTCTGACCCGTGACCTGTTGAAAAAAACTAATCTGTTGCTGTTCCATTGGGGCTTGAGGTATTTGAATTTGCTATATAGGTACCATGGGAACTTGCTGTTGTATTGGCTGCAACTGTGTCATCTGTATCTGCAGCATTGGCACCTGCTGCATGGGTTGAAAATTCTGCATTTGATTCACATTATTGTGAAAATTTGGATTAGGACCTCTCACTCTCAGCCCTCTCATGTTCTGGAATGAATTGATGTCATTACTTTGCTGAAGGTCAGCTTCATGCATCATTATTGGACACTCCAGTTTCCAGTGTTCAACTGCTGCGCAAACGTGACATGGCAATAATTTCTTCATTCCATGCACATCATTCTGAACCCCTACAGTACCCAAGTCTGGATCACGATTCACATTAACTCCGCAACCTCTACCTCTCATCTGGGGATGAAGCATCATGTTTCCCTGCCGTCGCATTGGTAACTCTTGCAGAACATTCCCTTGCATTCCCGTCTGAGCTGCTTTAATCTGCATCACCATTGCCTTCTCTTTCAACCTTTTCTGCTTCAACTCAGTCTCATCACTACAGTAATTTGCATACTGCAACACCTCATTAATCAGCTTTGCTTGCAAGCAAATCAAATGACTATTAATCATCTGGCTAATTTGAGGTCTCAATCCTTCCAAAAATCTAAACACAAAATGAATCATGTCTCTCGCCTCAATTGTCTCTGTACCACTGTAATGCTTGAACGCCTTCAACAATCTCTCATAATATGCATGTATCGACTCCTTTGCTTCCTGAGCTGTCTTGTCAATTCTCTGTCAATCAATATTTTTGAGCGAAAGTTTAGTTTTCAGAAATTCAATCACCTTATAGTAATATTTCATTACCTCATGAGATGGTGCATCTGTATTCTTATCTCCCTCTGGCTCGCTTGTTGGCCAATCTGCACTCCTCTTACATTCAATCCACAGATCAGCTAGAACCACTGTCTCTAATAATGTGTTCAAGTCTCCCCACAGGCACTTCGCAAGTTTCACAAACCTGTCTGTCTACTGATACCAGTTGTTAGAAATGCGTCTTTGATTGGCAGTCAGGTTACCCCTTGTCCAGGACTCTCACTCTAGTCAGGGTAAGTCAGATGCAATCCAAATTATCCTGTGCCCACCCTCAGGTAGCTTGGCACTGAGCATTCAGGCTTAACGTAGAAGGCAATGTGTAAAGTATAAATCATGCAATAACACAGTATAACACCACAAAAACACACCACATATTGTTTAGAAATATATAAAATATTTATCTGGTTAAATGCAGGTCAAAATAATCATGATTCAATAAGTACACATTGAAATATCACTTAGAAAATTCTATAAAGAGTCTTTAGTTCTTAAAAAGCAACAAATGTCTCTTGCAATCATAAAGTACCTTGTTTGTGTTTAAATTCTCCACAAGGGACCGCAGCAGAGGAGATGCTTGGAAAACAGGGAGGTGTGCCTCAATTTTTCCGGCGCACACAGATGATGCGTCATTGAGTTTTCACACAGGGAAGGCTTTGCGTCGATTTCCGTCGTGCTGACCTGGATCCTCGTCGGGTTGCAGGGCTTTCGGATGCCCCAGGGATGATGCATTGTAATTGTTGGAAAATGGGTCATTGGTAAGGGCAGGTAAGTACTAACACTTAGCAATAAGCCACTAACCTCCACCTAGGTCCAGTTAGGTCTCAGTAAATTAACCCCAGATCAACTCTTGGTAGCTTGGCAACGAACGACAAGGCTTAACTTAGGAGACAGAGGGGGTGATTCTGACCCCGGCGGTCAGAGACCGCCGGGGCCAGGGTCGGCGGGAGCACCGCCGACAGGCCGGCGGTGCCCCGCAGGGCATTCTGACCGCGGCGGTTCGGCCGCGGTCAGATGCGGAAAACCGGCAGTCTCCCGCCGGTTTTCCGCTGCCCTTGTGAATCCTCCATGGCGGCGGAGCGCGCTCCGCCGCCATGGGGATTCTGACACCCCCTACCGCCATCCTGTTCCTGGCGGGTCTCCCGCCAGGAACAGGATGGCGGTAGGGGGTGCTGCGGGGCCACTGGGGGCCCCTGCAGTGCACATGCCAATGGCATGGGCACTGCAGGGGCCCCCGTAAGAGGGCCCCACTTTGTATTTCAGTGTCTGCTATGCAGACACTGAAATACGCGACGGGTGCCACTGCACCCGTCGCACCTTCCCACTCCGCCGGCTCAATTCTGAGCCGACGTCCTCGTGGGAAGGATGATTTGCCCTGGGCTGGCGGGCGGCCTTTTGGCGGTCGCCCACCAGCCCAGGGCAAATCCCAAAATACCCTCAGCGGTCTTTCGACCGCGGAGCGGTATTTTGGTGGGGGAAGTCTGGCGGGCGGCCTCCGCCGCCCGCCAGACTTAGAATGACCCTCAGAGTGTAAAGCATTCACATATCACAAAATAGTAATTAAATAAAACACAGGAAACTATTTAAAAATCCAAAATCAATTTATAAAAATAGGAAATATTTTTAGCTTTAACATGACACAAAAACAAATAAAATTGAATAAGGGGAACCGGAGATATGAATTTCTAAAGAATTATTACTTTCTAGCGCATAGAAACAGAAAGTGCCAATCTGGTCATCTGGTCGCACCTCCACCGGGGCAAAGTCAAAGTTTAAGTTAAGGCCAACTTCGATGGAGCCCGGCCCGGCTATAGGTCACGGGAGGCCTCAGTCAAAAGTTTACCTTAAGACATAGTCGTTTTCTGAAGATTTTCTTCAGTGGGACGAACCTGCCAGTCCAATCCGACCTTCTGGAACTCTTCCTCGGATACGCGCCACGGGAGCCCTCGGTGGAGATTTTTACCTTCGGACTTAGTCATTTTTTCGAGGTGAAAATCCTTCGACCGGGACAAACCTAGATCTTGATCCAACGTCCTTGGAGCCCTCCTCGGATACGCTGGCTGGGAGGTCCCGGTCAACTTCCTATGTTCGGACTTAGGCGGTCATTACAACATTGCCAGTAAAAGCTGCTTGCCGCCGTGCAGAAGAGCGCCAACACACCGCCGTGGCAGCGGAAATCCGCCACAGCTATTATGACCCACAGCACGGAATCCGCCAAAATTCAGACACCCACACAAGTCCGCCACGCCAAAGGTCAGTGATAAACTGGTGAAAACAAAACCTCCACCGTCACGCCAACAGAAATACTCCCACACTATCACGACCCATGAATCCACGTGGCGGTCTTTCAACTGCGGTATTCCATTGGCGGTACACACCGCCGCGCTCAAAATACACACACATAAACAAAACACAACCACATTGGACAATTCCAAATACACACACCTGATACACATACACACACCACTCCCACACACCCAATACAATATAAAACACACACCCACATCACCCACAAACCCCTACGACAACAATTACTGAGAGAAAGCCAGATAGAGACACCACCATCAACAATACTAGCATCCACAGGCACACACACCATCACCCACATAACTTCTGCGCACCTCACACTACACACCACTACATATCAGCACACTTATCACCCCACACACCACCCCACACATCACCTATACCACCCCATGGCACGGCAAAGACACCCCAGGTTCTCGGAGGAGGAGCTCAGGGTCATGGTGGAGGAAATCGTCCGGGTAGAGCCACAGCTATTCGGAGCACATGTGCAGCACACCTCCATAGCTAGGAAGATGGAGCTATGGAGAAGAATAGTGGACAGGGTCAACGCAGTGGGACAGCACCCAAGAAATCGGGAGGACATCAGGAAGAGGTGGAATGACCTACGGGGGAAGGTGCCTTCCGTGGTCTCAAGACACCACCTGGCGGTTCAGCGGACTGGCGGCGGACCCCCACCTTCTCCCCCACAAGTAACAACATGGGAGGAGCAGGTCTTGGTGATTCTGCATCCTGAGGGCCTCGCAGGAGTAGGTGGAGGAATGGACACTGGTAAGTCAAATCTTAACTACTACATCCCCCACCCTACCTGCATGCCAGCACATACTCCCACCCTTACCCCATCACTCTAACTCCTCACAAATGTCCCAACATCACAAACCACACATCCTAACACCAAGCCCTGCATGCAACAACAAAGCATGGACACCCATCACCAAAGCATGCCCACTGCACATACCCATACACCCCCCTAAACCACCATCACACAAGGTCCCACACAGGAATGCAAGCACTGGGGTACACGGTCACCCACCCATTGCACACCATGCCACACACAGATGTAATAAACATCCTTTTATACCCCTGCAGGACCCCTACCCAACGTCAGCGGACAGGAGGGTCCACACATGTCCACACCACCAACAGAAGAGGCCCACAGTGATGACAGCACCTCTGTCCAACTGGATCTAGATGACCAGCCCGGACTATCGGGGACCTCTGGACAGTGCGTGGGTTCCCCTCACCCAGTCACAGGCCACCACAGACCTTCCCCCCTCTGGAAACACCAGCAAAGAACCCACCCAGCGGGCCCATACCTCTGTCCCCAGGACACGTCAATCAGCAGTGTGTCCACCACTATAGGGAACCCAGGATAACCCACCACCCCAACAACACCAGGGACGTGGGGGCAGTGGTAGTGGGCACACAGTCCAGGGGACGGAGGCCCAGGAACACAGGGGAACTGGGAGGGCTGCTGTGCGACAGGGGGCGGACTGGCCCAGGGAACCCACTCTCCACGAGGCCCTCTCCAACATCATGGGAGCCTACCACCACTCCCAGGAGACAATGGCAAAGGTACTGGCCAAGTTTCAGGAGACCCAGTGCCTTCAGGAGGAACAGTATTCAGGCTTCAGGGAGGAATTCAGAGCCATAAATTCGACCCTGGGCACCATCGTAGGGGTGCTGAAGGAAGTACTCAACACCAGGAGGGACACTGTGGCACTACAAGGGGCCCCTGACACTAGCCTGGACGATGAACTGCCCACCACCTCCACCGGCGCTAGTGGACAGGAGGCACCGCCACAGGACCACCACACCAGCACCCCACCCCCTGCAGAGGGAGAACTACCTTGCAAATGGTCCCTGAGATCCAGGACAAAGACAGAGAACGATGCCAAGACCCCCGCCAAGAAAACAGACCACCCTGAATGTCATCCTACTGTCCCACTTTGTCACCCTGTCCATCCTTAAACTGCCCCAGCTCCACTTCCTATGCCCATTAGGGCAATGCACCTGTGAGACTAATAGACTGGAATCTGCCATGGACAGGTAGTAGTGTTTAAGTACATGTAATAGGCAGGTTTGTATTCTTACCTGTGTTTCACTGGAAATATTGCTGGATCACTGAGTCCCTGTTATCCATGTCTTCTTCTTCTGCTTCCTCATCTTCACTGTCCACAGGCTCCACAGCTGCAACAACACCGCCATCTGGACCATCCTCCTGCAGAAAAGGCACCTGTCGTCGCAAAGCCAAGTTGTGAAGCATACAGCAGGCCACGATGATCTGGCACACCTTCTTTGGTGAGTAGAATATGGATCCACCTGTCATATGGAGGCACCTTAACCTGGCCTTCAGGAGGCCAAAGGTCCGCTCGATCACCCTCCTAGTTCACCCATGGGCCTCATTGTAGCGTTCCTCTGCCCTGGTCCTGGGATTCCTCACTGGGGTCAGTAGCCATGACAGGTTGGGGTAACCAGAGTCCCCTAATAGCCACACACGGTGCCTCTGGAGTTGACAAATCACATAAGGGATGCTGCTATTCCGCAGGATGTAGGCATCATGCACTGAGCCAGGGAACTTGGCATTCACATGGGAGATGTACTGGTCTGTCAAACATACCATCTGTAAATTCATCAAATGATAACTCTTCCGGTTTTTGTACACCTGTTCACTCCTGTAGGGGGGACCAAAGCCACATGGGTCCCATCAATGGCACCTATGATGTTGGGAATATGTCCCAGGGCATAGAAATCACCTTTCACTGTAGGCAAATCCTCCACCTGATGGAAAACGATGTAGCTCCGCATGTGTTTCAGCAGGGCAGACAACACTCTGGACAACATGTTGGAAAACATAGGATGGGACATCCCTGATGCTATCGCCACTGTTGTTTGAAATGACCCACTTGCAAGGAAATGGAGCACTGACAGCACCTGCACTTGAGGGGGGATTCCAGTGGGATGGAGGATAGCCGACATCAGGTCTGGTTCCAACTGGGTACACAGTTCCTGGATTGTGGCACGGTCAAGCCTGTATGTGATGATCACATGTCTTTCCTCCATTGTCGACAGGTCCACCAACGGTCGGTACACCGGAGGATGCCGCCATCTCCTCACATGTCCCAGTGGACGGTGCCAAGAAGGACAACAGCGAGCACAGAGTCAAACAACTCAGAGGTATGTACCCACAGCTTACACAGAACACCAATCATAATCTAAAAAGTGACCTGTATGTGTGTTGAGTCTAGGCCTAGGTATGTGTGACGCAGTTGAAAATGAAGCAATGTGGGCCCCTGGAATTGCGGCTGCCTGACCTCTCAAGTGGGACAATGGGATGTGAGGTAACTGTGCTGGCATTGTACACCGTTGTGGTAGGCGGTCGAAGACCGCAGCACAATGCTGCATTGGTTAACATTGGACCCTATGGGTCCCCGGAGCCAATGACGATGTATGCCGGCGGTGACGGTACGCACCGCCACGGACATGACCGCCATTTTCTATCACTTCAATCACTCAATACCTGATCTTCGACAGGAGTGGACCTACACTGCAAGTACTGCTGTGACCTCGGTCTGGAAGAGACAATGGCTCGAGTGTCTGGGGAAAGGTCCCCTGCCTTCACATCGGAGGAGTTGGAGAAACTCGTGGGTGGGGTCCTCCCCCAGTACACGCTACTCTACTGTCCTCCAGACAAACAGGTAAGTACACTGGGAGCATGCTGTATGCGCTATGCCTGTGTGGAGAGGTGTGGATGTAAAAAGGAAGGGGGAGAGTGCGGCGTGCATGAAACGACAGTGAGTGCATGTGCCACATGGCAAGGGTAGGGATGGGGCCAATGACTGTGACGGTGCAGTTGGTAATAAGATTCTCTTCCCCCTGTACAAATCATGTAGGTCAGCGCCCACCAGAAAAAATATATTTGGCGTGCCATTGCCAAGGACTTTCAGACCCTGAGGGTCTACCACAGACGGAGCACCCACTGCCGGAAAAGATGGGAGGACATTCGCCGCTGGAGCAAGAAGACGGCGGAGGCTCAGCTGGGTATGGCCTCCCAACGTGGGAGGGGTGCCCGTCGCACCATGACCCCCCTGATGTTCAGGATCCTGGCGGTGGCGTACCTGGAGTTGGATGTGCTCTTGAGGGCAACACAGCAGCCACAAGGGGGTGAGTACACTCTCATTCTGCGTGCAGTGGAGGGGTCTGGGTGGGGGAGGTGGGCTGTGGGTTTCCCTAGGCCAGGGCGAGTTCCGTAGGCAAGGTCCCTCCATAAGGCAGGCCATGTGGCACCCCACTGCACCTCTTTAGAGTGTCAAGTACACGTAGTCATGCCCCTGTGTCATCCATGTGTGCAGATGTCGTACATAGCCTAGTAGGCCATTTCCCAGGAATTGAATAGTGGAGCCCAAGAGCGCGGTGTAGTGCAGGGGGCTTCTGTGTCTGTCGTGTCCGCCAACAGTAGCGGTAATGCATGCACTAACAATGTCTTTCTTCTGTCGTCCCCCCCTTTTTGTGGTCTCCCTGTTCTTGTATGCATTAGCATCATCAGGCGGAGGAGCAGTGGCACCAGAGCACGAGGGGGCTGCTTCCCATATGGCCATGGAGGGCCACACTACGGAATCAGACTTCACCAGTGGGACGGAGAGCGAGGGGAGCTCCATGGCGGGGACAGGAGCTGAGACCAGTGGCACGGACTCGTCCTCTGATGGGAGCTCCCTTGTGGTGGCGGCAACATCTGTGCCCCCCCATCTACAGGTACAGCCGCCACCCCCCTTCCAGCATCGCCCTCCCAGCAGCCCCTCAGCCTTTGCCCTGTGCCCGCTCACCCGGGAGGGTGGGCATCACCTTCGCCCCAGGCACCTCAGACCCTGCCCCAGTCACCCCTGCTGCCCTTAGTGAGGAGCCATTGACCTCCTCAGGTCCCTCACTGTTGGGCAGTCTGCCATTTTGAATGCCATGCAGGGTGTAGAAAGGCAGTTGCAACAAACAAATGCATTCCTGGAGGGCATTCATTCTGGTCAGGCGGCTCTTCAGCAAGCTTTTCAGACTCTGGCCTCAGCACTGATGGCAGCCATTGTCCCTGTCTCTAGCCTCCCCCCTCCAACTTCCTCCACCCATACCCAATCCCCTGTACCACAGCCTATCCCAAGCACACCTCTAGAACAGCATGCACACACGTCAACACACTAGGGAAGCTCAGGCAAACATAAGCACCACACATCCCACAGGCACTCATGCAAGCCTCAGACACATGCAGACACACTAACAACCACTGCCTCCACTGTGTCCCCCTCCTCATCGTCTCCCTCCTCTCTCCCAGTCTCCTCTACACTCACACCTGCATGCACTACCTCTGCAGCCACTACTACCATCACCAGCACACCCACCAGCACACCCGCTCACGTGCAGTCACCACTACCGTTCACACGTCCCCTGTGTCCTCTCCCAGTGTGTCTGTGACACCCCCTCTCAAGATACACAAATGCAGGCACACACCCACCCAACAGCCATCCACCTCACGACAGCCTCCAGCGCATGCACCTTCACCCAATGTCAGCAAACGAACACCTCCTACAACCACAACCTCTTCCTCCACTCCCAAACCCCTCCAGCTACCCCTCCCAGTGTCTCCCAAAAACTTTTCCTGTCCAACCTTGACCTCTTTCCCACACCTCCCCCACCCCGTCCGTCTCCTAGGTCCTGAACTAGCACCTCAGCCACAACATCTCCGGGACCAGTGGTGCCTGTAGTCACCAGGATCTGGAGTGCACCAGCCACCAGGGCAGCCAGTGTGGCACAGAGCCACAGCACAGACAGTCCCCCACCTGTGAAGCATCAGAAGTTGGCCAGTGCTCGGCGGGAGAGGGGGAAGACTCCAGCCACCAAAGCCGCTCCCAGGGGTCCCGGTGGGAGTGTGGAGTCAGCTGCAACACCTTCCAAGGTGGGGAAGGGCCACAAGAAACCAGGAAAGTCTGGGAAGAGCAGCACGGCGGAGGAGACCGCCATCATCCCCGCTGCCCAGGAGGCCACAGCCGTCATCCCCGCTGCCCAGGAAGCCACAGCCGTCATCCCCACTGGGCTAGAGAGGACCGCCAGCACAAGCCCCGCTGGGCTAGAGAGGACTGCCAGCACAAGCCCCGTTGGGCTAGAGAGGACCACCAGCAGAAGCCCCGCTGGGCTAGAGAGGACCGCCAGCACAAGCCCCGCTGGGCTAGAAAGGACCGCCAGCACAAGCCCCGCTGGGACAGAGAGGACCGCCAGCACAAGCCCTGCTGGGAGAGAGAGGACCGCCAGCACAAGCCCCGCTAAGACAGATAGGACCGCCAGCACAAGCCCCGCTGGGCTAGAGAGGACCACCAGCACAAGCGCCGCTGGGACAGGGAGGACCACCAACACAAGCCCCGCTGGGACAGAGAGGACTGCCAGCACAAGCCCCACTGGGCTAGAGAGGACTGCCAGCACAAGCCCCGCTGGGCTAGAGAGGACTGCCAGCACAAGCCCCGCTGGGCCATGAAGGACCGCCAGCAGCAGAGTCACTGCAAAGGAGCCCGCCACTCCATGCACCGCTGAACAGGGCACCGCCGTCTTAAGCACCAAAGAACAGGGCACCTCCGTCTCAAGCACCGCTGAGAGACTGTGGCTTTGCACTCCCCAGGATTGAACAGTGGGCAACCCACCCACTGTAGGGACTTGCGAGACTGTGGATTAGCACTCCCCAGGATGGAACAGTGGGCAACCCACACACTGTATAGACTTGAGAGACTGTGGCTTTGCACTCCCCAGGATGGAACAATGGGCAAACCACCCACTGTAGAGACTTGAGAGACTGTGGCTTTGCACTCCCCAGGATTGAACAGTGGGCAACCCACCCACTGTAGAGACTTGAGAGACTGTGGCTTTGCACTCCCCAGGATGGAACAGTGGGCAAACCACCCACTGTATAGACTTGAGAGACTGTGGCTTTGCACTCCCCAGGATTGAACAGTGGGCACACCACCCACTGTATAGACTTGAGAGACTGTGGCTTTGCACTCCCTAGGATGGGACAGTGGGCAACCCACCCACTGTAGAGACTTGAGAGACTGTGGCTTTGCACTCCCCAGGATTGAACAGTGGGCATGTGGACCTCTCGTGGATTTGGCATTGTGCACTCAACCGGCTGAGGTGCCCCCCCTTTCCCTCCCCCGGAGGTGCCTGTTTTCTTGCTCTCTGATGCCCCTGCAGTGTTCTCTCCGTCAAGGCCGGGGATCTTGTGTGGGCCTCGCCCATACTGTGTGGGCCCAGTGTTCCACTGACTTAATTGGAGCACTACCTGGACTACTATGCTTGGTGTATATTTTGTTAATGGTGTATATATATATTTCTGCCTACTTGATTTTAATATATTACAATGGTTACACTCATTTTCTTTTGTCTTTGCATTCTTCCGGGGGGGTTGCGGGGTGTAACTGTGATGTATCAATATGTATTAGTGTGTGTGTTGTCGTGGGTTAGGGTGGGCGTGGGGGTGTTGCGTGTTGCGTGTGTGTCTGTTTTTTCCCTCCTCCCTCCCCTGTGTCGTAGGTGCAGTACTCACTGTGGTCTTCGCTGCCGGCGTTCGTGCTCCTGGTAGAGGAGCAGGAAGACTATCGCAGGGAGAATTTGGAGTTCCGGCTCCATGGTGTCCTAGTTCCTCGTGGGGTGTGTAGAGGCGAGCGTTTCCCCTTCGGAATCCTGTTTCCACCGTGTTTTTATCCGCAGTGAATCCGCCCCGGAAAAGGTGGCGGATTGGTAGGTTATGATACTGTGGGCGGTACTTTGTCCTCCGCCTGACTGTTGGCGGTGACCGCTGCGCTGTTTGTTTGTACCGCCGTGGCGGTCGGAGTGTTAAAGTGGCTGTCTTTGTTGGCCGTTTCTGCCACGGTCGTAATTGCAAAATATTTACAGCCGGCCTGTTGGCGGTCTTACCGCCACTTTAACACTGACCGCCAGGGTTGTAATGACCACCTTAGTCTCTTTTTTGGAGATTTTCTTCACTGGGACAAACCCGCAAGTCAGGCCGGGTCATGGTTGAGACAAGCCGGCTAGAGTTGCCGCGGCAGGTGGGTCCCTCTATGGAGCTTTTTTCCGAAAGTTCTCCAAAGTTCTCCAAAGTTCTGGATCTTCTTCCAGATGTTCCTCTAAGGTTCATTTGGGGTCCACAGCTCACCCCAAGTTTCAGGAAGCTCTGAGATGCTCCTTTGGATGTGGACTACAACTCCCAGAATGCACCTGGTGCAAACTCCTTTTTGGCCACTGGACAGTGGTCAGCTGGTTGGTTTCTTCAGAAGTTGGTGCAGGAGACTCTGGTTAGCAAGTTTTCACCTGTAGCAAACAGGGAGTCCCTCCTTGAACCAGTTTCAGCCAGGCGAAGTCCTTGTTGTGGTAAAGCCCAAGTGTGCAGCTGGTGCAGTCCTTCAGAGTGCAGGGTCCAGGTGCAGGCCAGGGATCCAGCAGGGCAGTCCTTCTTCTCCTGTAGTTCTTCCTTGTTGGAATCTTAAGGGCATCTGAGGTGTGGGTGCAGGTCTGCCAGTTTTATCCCTGCTCCTGGGTGAAAAACAGGGGGGTCCTGGTTCTCCAATCAGGTGCAGGGTCCTTCCCCCTGTGAAGACCACTTCCTGGGAAGTGTGGCAAAAATCAATCCCAGGGAGCAACATTCCTCAAAAATCCATCATGGCTGAAAGTGATCTTTGGAGGTTACATCTGGCTGAGCCCACCCACTGGTGTGGCTAAAAATCCTAAACACACCCCGCTCCTGCCCTTTCATAATCTAATCAACGGGCACCTAATTGTCTGGGTTTGCAAGATGTGAGGGTGTTGCTGGGTTGCTCCAAATGTCCTTCTTTGCCTTTGAAGACTAGTTTGGCAGCCCTCCCCCTTCCTGCTTCACCATCTGCTGAGGGGAGATCTCCTCCCACAGGCACATCTCTTTGTGTGGAGCCAGACCACTTCACACCTCATCAAGGCAGCCTGGCCAGGCTGCCAGAGGCTGGCCAATCAGATCACTGCAGGGTTGAAGTTGGCAACTTTTCAGGTAAAGTTTCAAGCTCTTTACCTGAACAAGTTATATTAAATCCCACAACAGGAAGATGTGGGATTTATTATAAGGATTAATTTGATACCAAACGTCTAGTATCTGTTACTTAAGGGGACTTTTAAAATTAAAATAATTATTTATATTCGGAGTCCGGGTCATTTTGACTTTCCAGCTGGGCCAGCGGGCGATCTCCAGAAGATCACCCGCCGGCCCAGAGGGAAAGCCCCTGCAACGCGGAAGCCGGCTCCGAATGGAGCCGGCGGAGTTGCAGGGGTGCGACGGGTGCAGTGGCACCCGTCGCGATTTTCACTGTCTGCATAGCAGACAGTGAAAATCATGGTGGGGCCCTGTTAGGGGGCCCCTGCACTGCCCATGCCAGTGGCATGGGCAGTGCAGGGGCCCCAAGGGGCCCCACGACACCCGTTGCCGCCATCCTGTTCCTGGCGGGTTTTACCGCCAGGAACAGGCTGGCGGGAAGGGGGTCGGAATCCCCATGGCGGCGCTGCAAGCAGCGCCGCCATGGAGGATTCCCTGGGCCAGGGGAAAACCGTCGGGAAACCGCCGGTTCCCCTTTTCTGACTGCGGCTTTACCGCCGCGGTCAGAATAGCCCTGGAAGCACCGCCAGCCTGTTGGCAGTGCTTCCGTTGCCCTCCACCCTGGCGGTTTCAAACCGCCAGGGTCGGAATGAGGGCCAAAGTCTCCCCATTCTAGCCTACGGAGGCCATTCACTACAATGACATTCACTACATTGAGGGAAAACCAAATTTGGCTGTTTTACCTCACCAGGGCTTATAAAACTATTTTTATAAGGTCCCTGTTTATAGTTACATGGCACCCAGCCCTAGGGGCACATAGGGCACACCTTAGGGGTGACTTATATGTAAAAATAAGGTAGTTTAAGACTTTGGAACTACTTTTAATTCCAAAGTCGAATTTGCATGTAACTTTCATTTAAAAGCAGCCAGCAAGGCAGGCCTGTCTTTAAAATGACACTGGGCACCTCGGCAGTGCACCTATGGGTGCACTACCTATGCTGGGGTCCCTAAACCTACATGCCCTACCATATACTAAGGACTTATAGGTAGGTTGACTTAGCCAATTATACTTAGCCTAAATTGCATACTGAGTTTACACAGAGCACATGCCCTGGGACTGGTTAGCAGTACCCAGGGCACCATCAGAGTCAGAAAAACACCAGCCAAAAGTTGAAAAAGGGGGCAAAAACTTAGGGGGCCTCTGCAATCAGCCATGTTCTCTCATAGTAATCCTGAGTGTGCAGGACGAAGTCACAGGAGCTGCGTCGATCTGGTGGGCGATGCTTGGAAATTTCTGCCGCACGTCTGGTGCTTGCGTCGATTTCTCTCAGGAAGTCAGGCTGCGTCATTCAGGCTCGGCTATCCGTCTATTCTGTGGGCCGTGCGTTGAGTTCCGTTCGCAACACTGGTGCTGCTTCGATCTCCACTTCGGGGAGCTGGGCTGCATCGTTCTGATTCAGCGTGTGGTGATTTTCTCACTTTGATGCAGGCTGTGCAGCATTTCTTGCGGGCTGTGCATCAAATTTATACCACACAAGGAGTTCTTTTGCAGAATGAAGCCTTTTTGCTCCTGAGACTTCAAGAAACATGAAAAAAGTTCTATCCAAGCCCTTGCCAGTGGGCAGCAAGGCAGCAGGGCAACATGAGGGCAACAGTCCTTTGGACAAAAGCAGTCAGGTGTGTCCTTTGGGCAGCCAGGCAGTTCCTCTTGGCAGGTTGGAGGTTCTTGTTCAGAGATTCTTCTCCAGTGGTATCTTGTCCAGAAGTGTCTGAGTTGGTAGGGTCAGAGGCCCTGTTTAAATACCCAAATGTGCCGTGAAGTGGAGAGACTTCAAAGCATGGCTTAGTTGTGCACAAGGTCCCCTTTCAGTTCCATCCTGTCTTCCAGGGTCCCAGTAGGTGGTGTGGCAGTCCACTGTGTGAGGGCAGGCTACTGTCCTGTGACATGTGTCAGGCCCTCCACCCTTCCAGCCCAGGAAGACCCATTCAGTATGCAGATGTGTGTAGGTATGACTGAGTATCCTGTGTTTGGGGTTTGTCTGAGTGGAATGCACAAGGGAGCTGTCAACTAACCCCGCCAGACGTGGATTGTAAGGCACAGAAGGATCTAAGTGCAAAGAAATGCCCACTTTCTAAAGTGGGATTTCTAAAATAGTGATATTAAATCCAACTGCATTAGTTAACAGGATTTTGTATTACCATTCTGGCCATACTAAATATGACCTTGTTACTCCTTTCAGATCAGAATCTACCACTCAAACAGTATATGAGGTTAGCCCTAATGTTAGATTTTGAAAGGAGCATGCATCGCAGCAGTGAATTTGACAAATTTAGGAGTTTTACATTACAAGGACATATACACTGCCCAAGTAGATGTCATGCCTTTTATCTACATAGCACCCTGCCCTATGGGTCACCGAGGGCCTACCTTAGGGGTGACTTATATGTAGAAAAAGGGGAGTTTAAGGCATGGCAAGTACTTTTAAATGCCAAGTCGAAGTGGCAGTGAAACTGCACACACAGGCCTTGCAATGGCAGGCCTGAGGCATGGTTAAGAGGCTACTTATGTGGCTGACACAATCAGTGTTGCAGGCCCACTAGTAACATTTAATCTACAGGCCCAGGGCACATGTAGTGCACTTTACTGGGGTCTGATAAGTAGAATAAATAAGCCAATTGGGTATGAACCAATGTCACCATGTTTTTAGGGAAAGAGCATGTGCACTTTAGAACTGATTAGCAGTGGTAAAGTGCACAGAGTCCTAAAACCAGCAAAAATAGTGTCCAAAAAGTGGAGGGAGGCAGGCAAAAAGTTAGGGGTGAGCACCCAAGGCTGTCAGGTCTAACACCACTCTACTGGCTTCTCTCTCAATCTTGGATAATCATTTGTAAATGATAGAATGTCACTTCTGCTCCAAGGGACATGAACACAATTTCCTTCTGGAATCACTCTCATTGGTAAAATTTTCACTGGATCTTTATCCTGCTGCACATTTGCAGTCAGCTCCACAGAATCCCCTTTTCTCTTGTCTGTTTTCTTCACTCATCTGCCTTCCCATTTGTCTAATGCTCCCCAAGTCCAAACACTTTGAAGCAATTCTTTAAGGTGTGCCATCCTTCCGACAGATCACACGTGTTCAAAATCTTTAGCTTCAAAATCTAATCTGTAACTCCTTTTCAAATGCTTTGTTTTCTATATTTCTACGCCACACTTCTCTGGAAGGCCTGCTAGTTTTTGATGCACATTGTTCCCTTCCCTCATAATCTTTGGGCACAAATATCTCAGTTCTGCCTCTGTGTATGATTTTAACCTATTCACACCCATAATTCCCTCAATGAGTTCACCCGCTTCCATGCTTAGCCTAGTATAATTCAAACACTCCTCTCCATTAGGAGCACTCTACGGGGTACTCAGCTTGTCTAACCATTCAGTCAATTGCTGAGCTGTCAATCCTTGCAACGAAATGCTACTTGCTTGGACTGGTGGCACCTGCTGTACAACAGCATTCGGGGTCTGCGCGTCAACAATTTCAAACTCTGGCTAACGTTTGACCCTGCCATAGTATCTGGAGGTGTTACAAATAAACTAAGGTCTAACAATGATCTTGATCAGTCAAAAGTCTGTCCCACAGGAGAGACTACTTGAGCATTTTCATCTGGTCCTCCTCTCATTATGCTCTGGGACATTGCTCCATGTTCACCTACAGTAGTTTTCTTCTGTGCAAATAAAAGGTACGGCTGGACCAACAGTAATAGGAAGCGACAAAGCATCTGGGGCTGTTCTGGCACTTACACTCTGCGGGAGAGTAACTCCCATGTTCTGATTCATCATTGGTGACATATCTGAGTGTGTCCCTGTTACTGGAGTACATTTTGGCATTGCCTGCAGCTGCACCTGGAGCAGTAAAAGTGGAGTTGGTTCAGTCTGAACCAATATTGGTCTTGGGTAAATCTGTTCTTAGGCACCATTAAGTTTGAAGTAATTTCCATAATGGGCCCATCAGGATAAGTTCTCTGAACCTGTGATGGTTGCATCTGATTTTGCACTATAGGAGTAGTAGGCACATTAAGACCACTCTGCAACGCATTCTGTGTCAGGCTAGCATTAACCTGCATCAGACTCATATTCCCAATCACCTATGTCAGAGGTGTCGGATCAGCAGTGGTGCTCGGACCACTCTCATGTGATGTATATGGTGGTGGACGATTTCTCAATAACTGTGTAATAAACTCATCATCATGTGATTCCTCCTCCATTGTTGAAGACTTTCTAGACTCCCTACTTTCGGACGGACTTCTGTTAGACTTCCTAATAGCTTTCCTTCCATCTCATTGTCCTGGGTAATTGCTGGAAACAACTTCATTCCGTGCAAAGTCTCCATCCTCCAAACTCCTCTCTGATCACTGTCTCACCTAGCCTCTGCTTAATTTTTTTCTGCCTTTCTTATCCTCCTCTCGAATTTCTGTTGCTGTCTGGCTACTACCTCCCAAATTGCTAATGCCTCAAACTGTGCTGGTCTCGGAAGGGGCTTCGATTCATATATCACCATGCTTAACTGCTCCAAAACCCTCAAATTTAAAGTCCCATTTGTAGGAAATGCTAAGTTCCCATCCTTTTGTGACACTTTGCACCACTGCTTTAGCCAAAGACATGGCGCAACACCCTTCTCCTCCATTACAATGTAAGCCGGTGTACCTTCTGGCGGTGTAACCTTGCCTATACTCGTTGCAATATACGTATATCCCCTTAAATCACTCTTTAAAGCTTTGAAAAATTTCATCTTTTCGACCTTTTTGTTATTCAAAATCAAATCAGAAAGTGACTTTTAATCCCTGAATTCCCTTCACCTACCCCCCAGCCAATTGCCTCTTACGGACGGTTGACAATCTGTGCAAGACCCTTCTCACTAACCGACCTATCCCAGCGCGGCTCCAATGACGTCACACTCACATGTACTGCAGCTGACAAAGTCTTACGGCTTGTCCTCCCAAACTCCAATTCACACAATCTAAGGCAAAACTTGCGAGCACTAATCAAAAACCAAACACCAAATCTGCTGGTTTACTACAAGAAAGGTAACACATTCCCATCAGAAACTTTACAGATTTTTCACTGACGGCTCTCGCTCTAACAGCTACTCCTTCTTTTTCGGTCCCCCACATTTGCAAGCAAAATTTTGACCTGCAAATTTGACTTTCAACTGATCAGTGGGTCTGTCCTGGTGAACATAGGGCTCACCAAATCTCAGTCTAAATGTTCTTTCACTCACTTTGACTCACCCTCTGACTTTTTGACCACGCCCGATCAAGCTACTAAACCAGACACATCACAACATAAAACCGAAGTGTCTCATACACTTTTCAATATACTCCTGAGTCTTAGACCACACAGGGTCCATACATCAACAACCACATGCAAATTTTTTTAGCACAAAGCACCACACACTTGTGTAGTTCGATGACTTCCCTACTCTCACAGTGCGGAGTACGCACACTCCTTCTACAACTTCATTTGAAGTACACAAACTACCTAAACCCTCACAAACCTCACCATTCATTTATGATTTGCATAAGCTGTGCAAGCGCAACCTATTTCATTCACAATGTCACTAGAACACAGAGAACATCTTCAAACAACCATTAGCAGGATCCAGGATTCTGGGAAAGTCATTTCTGGACTTAAGGAAACATTTTCTCTCCAATTAGCATCATTGAAAAATAAAATCCAAATTTCAATAATAATGAACCTTCGCCTCTGTTACTATCTCTGGACATCTATGATGGGCTCTTAAGGAGACAAACCATTACCTCTCTTTACAAACAATGTTAACACCTGTTATCCTGTACCGAACGTCTATGATAAGCTCTTAAGGAGACTAACCAACCTCAGATGCCATCTCTGTTAGCGTGTCTGTCCTTAATAAGTATAGTTACAAGGGGACGCAAATAGGTCGATACACCTTTTGACTGGCAATTAAGATGTTCTTACTATAACTCCTGGTACATGCAAATCAAAGATCAATAACCAATACATAATATCAATAATCACCATTAATCAATTACATCAATAATCAATAGAGTCAGTAATTGTCACACACCATGACCTTTCAGTCATGAATTACCACACCTTTTAGTAAAAGTTAGAATATTTATATTAACAATGCTAAAGTTGTGTAGATTAATCTCAACATCAAATGAAACGAATATGTGACAGAACAACTAGGTCCTAAACAACTATAGCCTAAACCACTACTGCTAAACAACTAAAAAGTCTCTACAACTAAGTACTGAACAACTACAGTCTAAACAACAATTGTGCCTGAATAACAATTGCCTGAACAACTAATATATATATATATATTCTAAACAACTAATAAACCATAAAAACCAAAAAGAAAACCTTACCTTAAAATTAGTTGTTCAGGCAATTGTTATTCAGGCCCAATTGTTGTTTAGACAGTAGTTGTTCAGTACTTAGTTGTAGAGACTTTTTAGTTGTCTAGCAGTAGTGGTTCAGGCAAGTAGTGGTTTAGACCTAGTTGTTCAGGATGTTTCCCAAATGAAACACATACAGAAACAAAACTGGCTGTCCAAAGCGGAAGAAGAGACGTAATCTAATCAAAGCTTGAACTACAACACATTCTAAGGTTACAGTACAAATTAATGACAAAGTCAACTGCATCAGGGTGATTACACACATTAAAGTTCAGCAGAGAAATTCATCAAGCATTATTCCCTATGATCAGTATTTCCTTAGTGAGGATCCTTAACTAACACAAGATTAGCATCAGCATGTTGGGCTTCATGCAAAACAAGTTAGTTACATGAATATGGAAAAACATCTAACTATGGCCCTATCAAAACTGTGCAGTTGGTACCTAGAAAGAAAGAGAAAATATGCATGATAATCAATATTCTATTTCATAATACCTACCCTCAGTGTGCATCAACAAGCAGAGTCAGTCTTCGTCCTCAGGGCATCAGTCAATCAGCAAGGCATTAGGATTCAGCATCAAAGCTCAGAAAACACAAAGGCCCATATTACAACTCTGGCGGTAAGTGCTGCCTACTGCCATGCTGACTGCCACCAAGATACCGTGACCACGGCGGTATTCCGCTATGGGTACTATGACCCACACAGAGAAATCCACCACTATACAGACACCCACACAAGCCAGACCAAAGGTCAGCGATAAACTGGCGGTACCAAAAGCCACACCGTTACACCAAGAGAAATACACCCACAGCATCATGACTCACGAATCACCATGGCGGTCATTCAACCGCGGTAAACCATTGGCGGTACACACCGCCGCGCTCACAATACACACACACATACAAAACAACACCACATTGGACAATTCAAAATACACGCACCTGACACACAAACACACACCACATCCACACACCCACACCAATATAAAATACAAACCCTCATTACCCACAACCCTTTATGACCCAAACATTTTGGCAACTGAGAGAGAGAGAGACAAACAAGGAGCACCCACTAAATCTGAGCCACAAAACACCATACACCATCCACGAACCTCACAGAACACACCCCAACATATCACACCATACACCCTCACACATACCACTCACACTACATCCGTGTCACCACAAAGACATCCCAGGTTCTCAGCGGAGGAGCTAAGGGTCATGGTGGAGGAAATCATCTGGGTAGAGCCACAGCTTTTCGGATCACAGGTGCAGCAGACGTCCACTGCAAGGAAGATGGAGTACAGGGTCAACGCTGTGGGACAGCACCCCAGAACAAGGGATGACTTCAGGAAGAGGTGGAACGACCTACTAGGGAAGGTGCATTCCGTGATAGCAAGACACCAGGTAGCTGTAAAAAGGATTGGCGACGGACCCCCACCTCCTCCCCAACAGCTAACAAAATGGGAGGAGATGGTCTCGGCGATCATGCATCCTGAGGGCCTCGCAGGAGAAGCAGGATGACTGGACTCTGGTAAGTCAAATCAATATTACTTTATCCCCCACCCTACCTGCATGCCATCACATACCCCCACCCTTATCCTCACTCCATCACTTCACATATACCCCACCATCACAACCCACCCATCCCAATACCAAGCCCTTCATACAACATCAATTCTTGGACCCCCATCACAGACCTGCATGGACACCCATCACCAAAGCATGCACACTAGTGACAATCACTTAGCCAAAGCAAGCACAACTCACACAAGCGAAAGCTGCCTTGCTAATAACAACCATAGAGGGAAACATACCCATTCACAAGATGGCACACGCAGATACAATAACACTGCATTTACATCCCCACAGGACCCCCACTCAACGTCACCGGAGAGGAGGTACCAGCAACATCCAGTCCCCCCGAAGAGGCCCATAGTGATGACAGCAGCTCTGCACGCCTGGATCACGATTGACAACCTGGCCCATCAGGGACCTCTGGACAGTCAGTTACCAAGCAACAGTCCCAACCCACCACAGAGCATCCCCCCTCAGGAAACACCAGCACAGCACCCACCCAGCGGGCCCATCCCTCTGTCTCCAGGACACGTCAATCAGCAGTGCGTCCACCACTACAGGGACCCCAGGCAACCCCACAAACACAGGACGATCAGGGACCTGGGGTCAGTGGCGGTGGGCACCTGGTTCAGGGGACAGAGGCACAGGACAACAGGGAAACTGGGAGGACTGCTGTGCGACAGGGGAGGACAGGTCCAGGGAACAGACTCTCCATGAGGCACTCACCAACATCCTGGGAGCATACCACCATTCCCAGAAGACCATGGGCCAGATACTGGCCAAGCCGCAGGAGACCCAGCGGCTGCAGGAGGGATAGTACCTGGGGATCAGGGAGGACCCGAAGGACATCCACTCCACCCTGGTCACCATTGCAGGGGTGCTGGCAGACATGGCCAACACCATGAGGGAGGCAGTGGCACACCAACGGGCCCCTCACAATAGCCAAACAGAAGAACAGTCCTCCACCTCCGCCGGCGCTAGTGGACAGGAGGCCCCACCACAGGAACAACAGGCCACCAGCACCCCACCCCCTGCAGAAGGAGAACCACCCCGCAAACGGTCCCTGCGATCCAGGCAGAAGCCAGAGAACATTGCCAAGACCCCCGCCAGGAAATAAGACTCTCCTGATTGTCACCCTCTGTCCCACTCTGTCACCCTGTCCAACTTGAACTGCCATTGCTCCACTTCCCATGCCCCCTTGGAAAATGTACCTGGGATACAAATAGAATGGACTCTACCCTGGACTTTCCTCAATCAGCAACCAAGCCCATTTCAATACCCCCTACACATATTAGCACATAAATAAAAACCCTTGGAACAAATTCAAGTATTGAGTCTGTGAATTCTACGACAAATGTATTACCTTCACAAACTGTAAACATTGCAAATCAAATGTACTGTCATATTTACATAGGTATGACCTGCAGTGGGCAGCAGTAAACACACCAGGAGCCAGAGTGGGGCACAGAGATCTGAAAATAGAGATGCCAAAGGGTACAGTAAGTGGCCATAGAAATAGGGAAATCAGGCTGCCATGTTCAATGTCAAACACAAAACTTCAATGGAAGGTGAAGTTACAGTGTCTTACCTGTGTGTCACTGGAAGTACTGTTGAATAAGTGTACTTCTGTTGTCCACATCTTCTTTCTCTGCCTCCTCTTCGTCACTGTTCACAGGCTCCACCGCTGCCACACGACCATTCCCAGACTCATCCTCCTGCAGAAAAGGCACCTGGCGTCTCAAGGCCAGGTTGTGCAACATGCAACGATGATCTGGCACACCTTCTTGGGTGAGTAGTACAGGGATCCACCTGTCAGATGAAGGCACTGGAATCTGGCCTTCAGGATGCAGAAGGTTCTCTCTATGATCCACCTTGTTTGCCCATGTGCCTCATTGTAACAGTCCTCTGCCCTTGTCCTGGCATTCCTCACTGGGGTCAGTAGCCATGAGAGGTTGGTGTAACCAGAGTCACCTGCAAATATTCGAGGGATACCTGTTAGCCACACAGTCACCCTTAGGACTAAACCCAGACCCAGATACCTACATCACCTGGTTGAGGACCATGGGCTCACCTATTAGCCACACCCTGTGCCTCTGGAGTTGAGACATCACATATGGAATGCTGCAATTCCTCACAATAAAGGCATCATGCACAGAGCCAGGATACTTGGCATTGACATGGGAGATGTACTGGTCCACCAAACACACCATCTGCACATTCAGAGAGTGAAAGCTTTTCCTCTTTCTGAATGCTTGTTCATTTCTCCAGGGGGGGGGGGGGACAAATGCAATATGTGTACCATCAATGGCACCAATGATGTTGGGGATATGTCCCAGTGCATAAAAGTCAGCCTTTACTGTGGCCAAATCCTCCACCTGGGGGAATACTATGTAGCTGCGCATGTGTTTCAGCAGGGCAGACAACACTCTGGGCAGCACGTTTGAGAACATTGGCTGAGACATCCCTGATGCCATGGCCACTGTCGCTTGGAAGGAACCACTTGCCAGGCAATGGAGCACTGACAGGACCTGCACTAGAAGGGGGACACCTGGGCTGGCGGATAGCTGAAATCAGGTCTGGCTCCAATTGGGCACACAACTCTTGGATTGTGGCCCTATCAAGTCTGTAGGTTAGGATAATGCGCCTGTCCTCCATTGTCGCCAGTTCCACCGAGGTCTGTACACTGGGGGATGTCTCCATCTCCTATTCATCCTCAGCGGTTGAACTCTAGGGTGAAAAACGGTGAGCAGAGGGTCATATTCACACATATGCCAATATTAATATTCATTTCTTCATTTACAGAAACAGTATGTGAACTTGAGTGTTTGTTGATGGGCCAATGTCTGCTGTGACGCAGTTAGGTGCCATGGCCTGTGCCCCCCTGAAATGGCGGCTGCCTGGCCTGTGAGGAGGGACAAGCGGAAATGAGGTCATTCAGTTGGTGTTGTGCACTGTTGCGGTCGGAGGTCGACGACCGCCGCACAGCATCTCATTGGTTATCATTGGGCCCTATGGGTTCCAGGAGCCAATGGCGATGTAGGCCGATGGTGACGGTACGCACCGCCGAGGACGTGACTGCCATTTTCTATCTGTTCACTCACTTGCTACCTGACCTTCAACAGGAGAGGACCTACACTGCAAGTGCTGCTGTGACCTGTGTCTGGAAGCGACAATGGCTCGAGTGTCTGGGGAAAGGGCCCCTGCCTTCACTTAGGAGGAGTTGGAGAGACTAGTGGATGGGGTCCTACCCCAGTACACTTTACTCTGTGGCCCTCCAGACAAACAGGTGACTACACTGTGAGCATGATGCGTGGGGCATGAATGTTTGGATTGCTGTGTGTGTAAGACCCGTGTAGGGGTGGGTCTGAGGGGTCCTGGCCAGAGTGCTGCATGTATGGTGTGGAATGTATGTGCGTAAGGGGATGGGAGGGATATGGTGGGCCATGAGTTCGAAAGTCCAGACGGCATGATCTCTTTTCTGCTGTATTTTTTCTGCAGGTCAGCGCCCATCAGAAAAAGGGTATTTGGCGTGCCAACGCCAAGGAGGTGCGGACCCTGGGGGACTTTGACAGGCAAAGCACCCACTGCCGCAAACGGTGGGAGGACCTGCCCCGCTGGGCAAGGAAGACGGTCAAGGCCCAGCTGGGGCGGGCCTCCCAAGGAGGAAGGGGTGCCCGTCGTACCCTGACCCCCCTGATGTTCCGCATCCTGGAAGTGGCCTATCCAGAGTTGGATGGGTGCTTGAAGGCATCACAGCAACCACAAGGGGGTGAGTACAGAATCAGAATCATGACTTTGAGCGCTTTAAGGTTTTACCTGGGCAGGGGATGTGGGCTGTGGGTGCCCCTAGGCCAGGTGAACATGGCAAGGTATGTTCAATAATGGGCAAGATCAGATGCACTCCAACCCCAACAGTGTTAGTGGGCATCTACTACTGGGCAGGGTCCTGTGGGTTTCAGGTGTGCAGCTAATGGCGTTAGGCATTGTACCCCATGGGCTGGTGGCTAGCATTGTAACTGGTAGTACATGTCCTAGTGCATAGGGCTGTTCCCTGTGTGTTGTGTACGCCAACGGTAGTGTTGTTGCTGTCATTGACCAAGTGTATCCTCTGTCTCTCCCCCACTTCTTGTTTTGTCACCCTGTCCTTGTGTGCATTAGCATCATCTGTCGGAGGAGCAGAGGCACTGGCGACAGAGGGAGCTGCATCCCACGTGGGCCTGGAGGCAGAATCCACCAACGGTGAGGGCACCAGTGGGATGGAGGGAGAGGGGCGCACCACGACAGAGACAGGAGGAGACACTACTGACAGCGACTCCTCCACTGATGGAAGCTCCCCCATACCAGCATTGCCCTCCCAGCAGCCCCTCAGCGTGTTTCCCATGCCCACTCACCCAGGAGGGTGGGCATCTCCTTTGCCCTAGGCACCTTTGGCCCTGCCCCAGTCAGCCCTGCTGCCCTCAGTGAGGAAGCTATTGACCTCCTGAGATCCCTCTCTGTTGGGCAGTCAACTGAATGAAATGTAGCAGGGCATTTGCAACAAACAAATGCATACCTGGAGGGCATTCACTCTGGTGTGGCGGCCCAACTGAGAGCATTCCAGGCTCTGGCCAACTCACTGTTGTCAGCCATTGTCCCTGTCTCCAGCCTCCAACTTCCCCTACCCAGTCCCAACCCCTCAACCCAAGCATATCCCAAGTACACCATCAGACCAGCAATCACCCAAATCAACACACAGAAGTGGCTCAGGAAAACACAAGCATCACACTTCATCTCACAGGCACTCACACAAGCACCATCCCCATGCAGACACACCAACATCCACTACCTCCACTGTGTCCCCCTCCTCCTCCTCATCCACCCCTCCCAGTAGCATCTCCAGTCACACCTGCATGCACTACATCCTCATCCACTACCTCCATCACCAGCACGCCTATCACCACATGCCCCTCACTGGCAGTCACCACCCCCACATCCATGCACGCACCCCCTGTGTCCTGTCCCACTGTGTCTCTGACCCCTCCTCCCAAAGTACACAAATGCAAGCACACACACACCCAACAGGCATCTACCTCACAACAGCATCCAGCCCATGCACCTGCACCCAAACACAGCAGACTGACACCTCCTACAACCACTCCCTCTTCATCCACTCCCAAACCTTCACCCTCTTCCTGCCCAGTGTCCCTAAGAAGCTTTTCCTCGCCAACATTGACCTATTCCCTACCCCTCCCCCCCATCCTTCACCTCGGGCCATGGTGGCCAGAACCCAGCCCAGCACCTCAGCAACCCAGTCCACGGCCACTGTGGTTTCTGCAGCTGTGAGAGGCTCCAAGGAGGCACCCGTCAGCCCAGCCAGTGTGCCACCAACACCTTCCAAGGCCAAGAAGGGTCCGCCACCTGGCAAGGGCAAGAAGGGGACAGCAGCCAGCAAGGAGAAGGAGGCACATCCAGCCAGCAAGGCCTAGTCAAAGACTCCAGCTGGCAGAAGCAAGGAGGCACCACCATCTGCCAAGGGCAGGGAGGTGCACAGAACACAAGCCATGGCACTTCAGCCGTCCGATGCTGCAGGTGAAGGCCTGGTGGCTACCACCACTACTGGCAGTACCGCCACCTGCACCGCCCCCAGCAGCACACTGCCAGCAGCTGCAGCCCGTGTGGGCAGCCATCCGAGGCTGCAGGTGAAGGCCTGGAGGCTACCACTGCCAATGGCAGCACCACCTCCTGCACTGCCGCCAGCAGCACCACTGCCAGCAGCAGCCCCAGTGGGCAGCCGTCCGAGGCTGCAGGTGAAGGCCTGGAGGCTACCACCACCACTGGCAGCACCGCCACCTGCAGCACAACTGGCATACACTGAGCAGCCATCACCACCGGAGAGCAGTGTGTAGTAGTGACTACATGGGCTGCAGTGCGTCCTGGCCCCTGCAAAAGCTGTTGTTGTGACACCCAGGTGAGAGACTGTGACCTTGCACTCCAAAACATCTGCATCACAGGGCGCCATGCCCCCTCCAGAACCAGTGGAAGAAGGCATCTACTCAGCCCCTCCTTGCCAGGATGAAGCAGACTGGGCACAATGCCCCCTTCAGAACCAGTGGAAGAAGACATCCACTCAGCCCTTCCTTGCCAGGATGAAGCAGACTAGGCATAATGCCCACTCCAGAACCAGTGGAAGAAGGCATCCACTCACCCCGCATTGTCAGGATGAAGCAGACTGGGCACAAAGCCCCCTCCAGAACAAGTGGAAGAAGGCATACACTCAGCCCTTCCTTACCAGGATGAAGCAGATTAGGCACAAAGCCCCCTCCAGAACCAGTGGAAGAAGGCATCCACTGATCCCCTCCTTGCCTGGATGAAGCACACTGGGCACAAAGCCCCCTCCAGAACCAGTGGAAGATGGCATCCACTCACCCCCTTCTTGCCAGGATGAAGCAGACTGGGCACAATGCACCTTCCAGAACCAGTGGAAGAAGGCATCCACTCAGCCCCTCCTTGCCAGGATGAAGCACACTGGGCACAAAGCCTCCTCCAGAACCAGTGGAAGAAGGCATCCACTAGAGAGACTGTGGCCTTGCACTCTCCAGGAGCAAGCAGTGGGCAAACCACCCACTTGAGAGACTGTGGCTTTGCATTCCCCAGGAGCAAGCAGTGGGCATTAAGCCCCCTCCAGGAGCAGTGGCATTGTACCATATTTCGGCTGAGATGCCCCCCCATCCCCCATCCCCCTGAGGTGCCTGTTTGTTTTCCACCTGATGCCCCTGCAGTGTTATCTCCGTATTGAGGCAGGAGTCAAGTGTGGCCTTGGTCTATGTGTTTTGGCCCAGTGGGCCACGGACAATTTTTGAGTGGGTATTGTCCCTCCTTTTGTATATATTGTATATATTGTACATACTGTTTTTTATTTATGAACGTACTTCTTAAAATTACTAGAATCACACTCATTTTACTCCATTCCTTTTGTCCTTGCGTTATTCCAGAGGGTTACGGGGTGCATATGTAATGTTGTTGCATGTGTTTGTGTGTATAGTGTTGGGGGTGAGGGTGGGGGTTGGAGTGTTTTGTGTTACATGTGTGTGTCACTCTCTTCCCCCCTCTTCCCTGTGTGCTAGCTGCAGTACTCATCGTGGTTTTCGTCGCCGGCGTTCATGTTCCTGGTGTATGAGAAGATACACCAGCATGGGGAACACCTGCAGCTCGGGCTCAATGGCATCCTGGTTCTTCCTTGAGTGTTGAGAGGTGAGTCGTTTCCCTTCTGTGTTCTGTTTCCGCTGTGCTTTTGATGGCGTTGGTACCGCCCCAGAAAAGGTGGCAGAGAGGCCAGTTGTAATAGTGTGGGCGGTACATTGTCTTCCGCATGCCTGTTGGCGGTTACCGCCGTGGTGTGTGTTGCTACCGCTGTGGCAGTCGGTGTGTTAAAGTGGCTGTATCTGTTTTTACCACCGGCCTGTTGGCGGTATTACTGCCGCTTTATCACCGACCGCCAGGGTTGTAATGAGGGCCAAAGCCTTTAATCAAATAAAGTTAAGCACGTCTCTTGTCAAGATGCAAAATGGTAAATAATGAGCTATGGTAAATGTTGGTTCCTTCTCAGTGCAGTCCGTTAAATACAAAACTACTGAACTATTTCTCAAATCCCTATTGGTCAACGGCTCGCATGTTCACACTTTGTCCAATAAAACTAAAACTCCAAATCTATAAATTCTACTATTACTCCGTTCACATGTTGTTTGGTTGTCCTGCAATGTCCTCAACATCTAGCTCATCTGGTAACAATATTGTTGCAGCTTCTACTCCAGTCAGTGTCTTCATTGCTCTCTTCCTGAGAAAGTCAATCTCACACACATTAAACACAAAATGTTACATTAGCAAGAACAGCATCTTCTAGCAGTTGGTTCTCATGAGATAACTCTTCAGCTTTGAGCACATTTAAACAATGCAAATGGAAAATTACAGTTTAACTCTCTAGGACAGCCATTTATTAAATGTTAAGAAATACAGCTTGTCATGAGGCCTGGTAACTAGGCCAAGACTTTCGCTAAATTAACGCCCATAATTAATAAAGCTAATACCTAATGTAGCTATTGTGTTTCCAAGTGCTAAGCTACATTTATTCTCTAAAAATGTGTATCTTCACTTGTGAATGTTGGATTTGTGTTGTTTCGGTCTTATTTTACTCAGATAAACATTTGCTATTTTTCTAAACTGGTGTGAGGTACTGTTAAGGTGTTTTCACTGTGTTACTGCGTGTGTACCAATACTTTACACATTGCCTCTGAGAGAAGCCTGACTGCTTGAGCGAAGCAACCAAGTGTGTGAGCAGGGGTTATCTTAGCTGTGTGACTCCCTTACTCTGACTACAGTGAGGGTTCCTACTTAGACAGGGTATAAACCACTGCCAACTAGAGACCCCATTTCTAACACAGCACACAAACAGTGATGAAGTGACAACACAAAATAAATCCTAAACCAAATTAGTTAAATAGAGTACATTTTAATGAATAAAATGATACCAAAACAAATGAAATTCAATCGGTAGAACCAGAAATATTAACTGTGTAGGTAAAAAAGGCACCAGGAAGCACAAGTGCCACTCACAGTTATCCAGTCATGCTAGATGCGGGGAAAGTCACAAGTTCAGGCATACTGCAATATAACACAAGTTGGATATAGGGACCAGGTTAGTACTGCTGAACAGTTACCCTCTTTAGTGCAGCTCGAAGAGTTGCATTTGCATTGGAGGGGGCCAAAAATAGGAGGCTTCCAGTGCAAAGATCAGGTTGAGTATTTCAGATGGTTGTTGCTATAGTACAAAGAGCTGATCTTTGCTAGAACTTCATGTTGGTTTATCGTTGCAGATGGTCGCTGTTGACACTAAGTACAGGTTCTGTTGGAGTTTCCTGTTAGCGGTCTTCGCTGACAACCGATTCTCAGTGTGAAGAGGTCACTTTTAGTTTGCAAGGAGCCCAAACTTCAGGCTTTCCACCTTGTCTTGAGAAGGAGTTCATGCTGATATCAGCCAAGGCTCCAGGACCTAGGGCACCAGAGACATCAGCAGGTCCAATTGATGCTGGTTTATGCCTCTGGAAGCTTGTATCCTTGTAGCTCACACTTTAGGTCAGCCAACTGACCCATGAAGTCACTCTGTGTAGTAAGCAGGTCCAATCTTCTATCTTCAGACAGCAACGTAGTCCTTCCTGTAGCACAGCAGTCTTTCTGGCAGCAGGACAGTGTGATAAACAGGAGAGAGATATTTTAATTTGGAATGATTAAGCACAAAATCAAGCGGACCTCCGCCACCTTCTTCACGTCTCCTCAACTGCCTTTGTCATTACCCCAGCATTTTACAAACTAAAACAGAGAACATGGTGCATGCTTTAGCACATGCTGCGGATGCCACATCTTCCCCCTCAAACAACACATAAAGTACCAACTTGAAAACCACATAACAAAAAAAATAAACCTATATACTAAACTATGGTATATAAACTTAAAAACAATATGAACTAAAGTACAGAAAGGGTAAAACAATAGTGGAATTACATATAGTCTTTCAAGTACAAAGGCCTTCTTCCTTCCCAATTACTTTTCCTTACCAATGACTGAGAATCCAGAGAACCTTCAAGAAACCGCATCTGTGAGGAAAATTCATGTTTTGATGTTCCCTCGCCAGTTTTACTTGAACCCTGAAGTAAAGGGGGACATTTGACAACGCTACTTAAATTCCAAATCCTATTATCATTTTTTATGACAATGACACAGATAGTCATCAGACTTGAGAAGAATCTCATCCTACAGCACATATAGCAAGAGGAAAACACCTTTTGTGATTGTAATTGTGCAGGAAGGTGTCCCTTCCTCCACGAAAATCAATCATCCCTGCAAAGCAGGCATCCATGGTGCAAGGGTGACTGTGTTGGCACTAGGCAGCAATTAGAAATATGCTGTATCTTGTAGATAAAGTGCATTTCTGCCCCTTCCCAGCAGTGCAGGGCAGCGCAGCAAGGCACTTGCTACTCCGCCCTGCGTCACAGGCCTCATAAATGAGGCCCTCAATATCAAGATGCAGTAACCAAGGCTGAAGCTGGGTTTGGTGTGCGCTACACAAATTGAAAGAGAGGGAAGTATGTAGGAGTATCTTTGATTGCAAGGTTATGAAAGGTGAAATTTGCAGCACAATGATTTGCTTCCTATAATCATCCTATCCCTTCACCCTTTAAGAAGTCACCCAGAGGCTTGTGCGGCCTACCTAGGATGGAGGGAAGCTCAGAATATAAATACCTGTGAGCCTTTGTTTTGAAGTACATCTAGGCTGTCAATGCACCATCATTAGGTACATGTGCTATGAGTCAGATGACAATCTCTTACTTGTTTGCTTGGCAATGAAATGTCCACCCTGACTCCGGGAGAGAACTGGGGATTGTTTGTTAAGTAGTCTAGCAGTGACTAATTGTGTCATGATCCAGAAGGTGCATCAAGAAGGCACTCTTGCATGTCTCTCGCTGTTTTATCTCGTATCTTCAACAGAGACTTCATTTCTCACAGAGGATCTGCCATGTTGAGTGAATAAACTAGACATAGCCTGCCCTTGTGATAAACAATGAGAATAGAACATTAGGTCATCATTAATAGATTTCCCTGCCTTGGAAAAGAGCCATATTTGACACATTTTAGCTACCTGCTCTGCAAACTGTTTCAGGATATCAACCCCATGTTGTTCAAATAAGCCTTGTAAAATGAAAGTAAAATATTCAAAAAGCTGATATTGTAATAAGCATGATGTAAAAGAATTAAAACATATTAGGCCTTCATATTAATTATGTTCATCTCTAAGTTTTTTGACTTACAAATGCTTCTCACAATTCAGATTATAAACCATTGCATAGGAATTAGAGAGAAGGCCTCAGGATTCCTCAGCTATGATTCAGCTTTGGGAACAAGAGACTATGGGCTGCCCCTGGGGATGGTTGTGTGACATCTAAAGTATCCATTACATCCAACTATTGGCAATATAAAATGGGAATCATGCAAGGCACACTAATATGGGTTCCCTAACCAATGCCTTCCTTATGTCGAAAGATAATTTTGCTCAAGAACAGTTCCTAGACGAGATTGAACTTGTAGGTGCCAGGAAGTTCTTCCTGAAATTTCAGTATGGGACTCTGCAACTGATTCCTTCACTGATAAGAGGGCAGGTGATCCCAGGGCAATCGACTGGCAGTGCCTTTCCTGCAGAGAAATTAAAGAAATGGCTCAACATGCCTTATTCTACTGCCCAGCCAATCAGAGAATTAGGAAGAAAGGGCTATTAGCGCTGTGCCCTAATCTGGGTGTCAGGGAGCACAAAGAAGCACTAATGATTCTGAAATCAGCCACACGGCAATGTATAGTCTTTGGACTTTCTCTATTTCTGATGTCCTTTTGGAGACTTGGACAGAAGCTGAGTACCTCGCTAGTAAATAAGCATTTATGTTGTACTAATATTCTGCTGTATGGTTTATTGTTGAACACAGCTCTTTATTGAGGGATGATATATTTCAAGACTCTTTAGGCCTATTATGATTTTTTTCCAGAGATTCTACAGCTGTCTTAGCGAATTGGAATTGCCTATGGTTGCATTTAGGATTTTGTTTTTATATAATTATTCTATATCCATTCTATTTATTGTTCAGATTTTATTTCTATGTATGGTTGTGATTTGATATGCACTTTTATGGCAAACTGCCAAGTATGAACTGAAGGGATTCAGCTTTGTTAAGGTTAAACATTTTATGCTAGAGTAGTGATGCAAACCCCAAACACCAACAAATCGAGTGAGCCTAATACTATTGAGACTCCTAACATAAAAACAGAGCTTCTCATGTAGTAACTAGGATGCTTCCAAGTTCTACACAACAAAATTGACATGTAGCCTAATTGAAACAAACAGGCACCGGTTCCCCTTAGCAAGCTCTCATGAGGAGTAAGAAACCTAACTTAACAAGAAGCATAACGCTCAGCTCTGACAGCATGATGTCCCCTGACAGCCACACCACAAGCATGAGAAATGTAGGGACCAACTCTTGGATTATCTCCCCCAAGTTTCACTTCCAAGAATGTCAGATGCAGATTAAAGAAGGTCTGTCTGCATGATCACTCCAAATTTGTCATACTGGAAAAATGAAAACCTTTATAGACCTTTTTAAGATATCTAGAAGATTAAGAATTCTTAGAGGAATGAGGATCATCACTCGAAGACACTGGTTTTTGAAGCAGGTTCACATTTTGACCACACGCAAGCCAAGTATAATAATGGTTCAAGCTGGCTATTCACATTTGATCCTGTTTAAAGCACATCTCGTGTACAGTCACAAGGTATAATGGAGGAGTGAGGATCCACACCAATCTAGGTGGACGTTACACAGGATAAAACGTATTGGTCTTAGCCCAAGATTCACTTTGTCTGCAGTTCCCAAGTAGCCCCAACATTTGAAATTCAAGAAGCCTAAGTGCCACCATGCAAGCCACCAATAGTTGGAAACTCTTCATCATCCAGTGCATCCAATTAAGACCAAAACTTCCAAAAGTCTGTGTTAAAGTCCCTAGACATT
The DNA here is from genome assembly GCF_031143425.1 of Pleurodeles waltl. Taxonomy (NCBI): domain Eukaryota; kingdom Metazoa; phylum Chordata; class Amphibia; order Caudata; family Salamandridae; genus Pleurodeles; species Pleurodeles waltl. Next base: position 245,304,112 of record NC_090439.1, on the reverse strand, counting down.
TCCTAAACAAATTGTAATATCAATTATTAATTTCAAGAAAGTAGTCATAATTACCTTTTTCTACCTTGTAGAATCATTCTAACTCAGTTCTGCATTGTCAATATCTCCACTTTCTTAACCACAGGGTTATCATCTGTCACTCTCCTAGTACAGATGTGTGCAAGACCATTAGCTCAGACATTGCCATGGTACCAGCTTTGATTCCAGATGTACACAGATGATATTTAACTGCACATTTGAGTTGGCAGCATAGCAGATCAGTACATGAACATTTCTAAAGTTTCTGAATTACACCTACCCTTGGATGAAGGAGAGCTATCTCGGTGTAAAGGACTAATACTTAATTTCACACTAAGGTAAGCCTGTCAGAAAACAGCTTCTTATTAGCTTGGCAAAATGAACTAGCATCCATCCCACGTGTTACCCATGTAATGAATAATGTAAGAGTATGGTTTGATAAAAATCTTTATTTTAAATGAGAATTGATTGCATGAGGATATATCGATGACAAAAATGTTCAAGACAAAAATATAGCCAAAAAAAACAAACTACACAAATATCAGCGTTATTTATTTGTAACCTAATTCACAAATATAAATTCACACTTTTGTGTAAGTTCACTACTTTTCGGAATTCAAAAACAATGGGCCTCATTATGAGTCTAGCAGTCACTAGACCACCAGACTTGAGGATGGCAGTTGGACTGCTGCCAATGCTGCCGTCCGATCACCACAATACAACCCTGGCGGTCGGGCCGCCAGCTCCCAGCAGTCGTACCGCCACATCATAACCCTGGCAGACTGCCAGGGAAACTCCAGCTCCACCAGGTTCAAAGATCCAGACGGTCTGGAAGTTGGTGGCGGACATTCTACGCCAGGGCAGCACTGCCCTGCTGATTACATCATTCTCCGCCAGCCTGCAAACAACTCTGGCCTGTGGATTATAACATCATTCTCTGCTAGTCTTTTCATGGTGGTAGCACCGCCATAAAAAGACCGGCGGAGGATGGGTGCAAGGGGCCCCTCCGGCCATCACCATTGCAATGTGCACTGTCTGCTTTGCAGACAATGAACATTGTGAGGGCGCTAGTGCACCCTGCAGGCTACAGCATTGCCACTGGCTCGATTTTTACCCAGAGACAATGCTGCAGCTTGGTTCCCGCTAGGCCAGTGGACCAAAACCCAGGTTTACTCCCGCTGACCTAGCAGGAAACTCTCAATGACACTGGCAGGGAGGTCACCGCGTAGGTGGCCACCCTGTCTGGAGCTGCATTCCCTATGCTTATGTGTTCTGGGTTCTCTGCACCTGGAGACTCCACAATCAGACCAGAGAGTTCTAGCGAGTGGAGAATCATAAAATTCCAACATAGTTTGAGAATACCAAAAAGTAGTAAACTTACACAAAAGTTTGAATTTACCTTTGTGAATAAGGCTATTTGTATGTAAATTCAAAAATATTTAAACAAAAATATAGAAGACCACAATATCGTAAATAAAAGTAAGTATATCTGGGCAAGTATCTCTCTCTCTCTCTATATATATATATATATATCCCTTGAGGACCCCTTCCCATTTGTAAATGGGTAATTATAAATTTGAACGCCCCTTACTAATTGCGAGTCTCAAACCCTTTTTGCAATTCGGTAAATATATTATTGAATCACAAAATTGGGTTTGTACATTAGGAAAAACTTTTTTCTTGTAGCAAATGGCCTGATTCTGTGCATCAGGCCATTTGATACAAGAAAGAAGCTTGGTACATCTGGCCCTAATGAATAAAATCGAATCTTTCTATTACCGGGCTACAACAAGAAACCCATTCCACTGCAATTGTTGCTACTTTTGCAATCCATTCAATGAAGAAAAAGCTGCTCATTGTATAGCATCCCTTCATCTTGATGGTGGCCCCACTGTACATAGACATTAGAGGTCAAAACTTGATGTAGCTTTTCACTATACATTACAATTAATATGCATATATTATATATATAATATCTATATATAATATATATATACCTTGGGACTACAATAGCTGACGGGTTAGGTATTTCACTAACTGCATTTTTTCACCTGCTTTTTTTCACTTAGCTACTCACTGGTCACTGAGTCATCTCATAATTATATTAATAATTTATTCGCTATTGGTTTTCATTTCTGATTACATTATTGTCAAAACAAATTATTTCATCATAATTTCAAGGCTACCTTATCTATTTAACTTTTAATGAGACAGCTGCTGTTGAAGGGGGTTACACAGCATTCAATTAAAAAACTGTTGTATTAATTGTGTTAAGGACTTTGAACTATAGTTTTGTACACAATATCCAGTACCCTTTAGGCATACCAGTTTTTATCTGTCATGCATTTTGTTTCAGCATTTTCACAAAGTCCCTCATGGAGCCCTCAGTACCCACTACCTAACAACTTCTCATAATCAGATGGCATACACATATATCAGAGAACAGCAGACAAAAATGATTTAACAACCTCTCCAATGGGACTGAAACCAAGATACTAGTCTTATGACCACCTCATCTGCTCAAATAGCTCTATACTCATTGGTCTCTACTCTTCAGAGACACCATCCTCATTGGCTAAAAGGTCAGGAAACTGGGAGTTTTGTGGAATGCTGATCTCAGACTCAGTGCACCTAGAAAAACAAATAACCCCATATTCCACCAACTAAAACATCTCAAGAATGCCTGCTCCTCCACTCACAGCCCACTATCCCATGATCATACTGTCCATTCTGTAGAGCCATATACACCAGACTACCAGGATATTGGATAAAAGGATAACCAAGCCCGAAATGCAGCAGTCCATCCATTTGCAGGCTCCAAATGCACTGGTCAATCACATCTCCCCACAGCAACCTCAAATGGATTCCCATCTGTTGGACCTGACCCTTTTTGCAGGGTCATCCCCAAACTGTTTGCCTCCTTCCTCCTATTTTTCTGAGCGTTTTTTGTTGGCTTTAGGACTCTGGGCACTTTACCAATACTAATCAGTGCTAAAGTGCATATGCTGTCTGTGTAAATTGTATTGTTGATAGGTTTATCCCTATTTGTCACATGTGATTTACTAGTAAGTCCCTAGTAAAGTGCACTAGAGGTGCTCAGGGCTTGTAAATCAAATGCTCCTAGTGGGCCTGCAGCACTGGTTGTGCTGCCCACATGAGTAGCCATGTAAACATGGCTCAGACCTGCCACTGCAGTGTCTGTGTGTGCAGTTTTAAACTGCTAATCCAAACTGGTAAGTGCACCTACTTTGCAGGCCCAAACCTTCCCTTTTTGTACATGTAATGCACCCCTAAGGTAGGCCCTAGGTAGCCCATGGGCAGGGTGCAGTGTATGTTAAAGGTGGGACATGTACTCCCTTTAAATATAGTTTAAGTTCAGTTTTCCTTTGGCAGCAGATAGAGATCTGGAGTTTGGGATCTCTGAACTCAGAATTTAAAAATACATTTTTTGATAAAGTTGGTTTTTAAATTGTCTGTTTGAAAATAACACTTTTAAAAAGTGGGCATTTTCTTTCTTAAACCATTCTGTGTCTCTGCCTGTTTGTGTATTCCCTGTCTGGGTCAGACTGATAGTTGGTCTGTTTGTGAACCTCCACTAGACAATGACACAAAGGGAGGTGGGTTGTAGCCTGCATATCCTGATAAGCCATCTGTGCTAGGGTGGAGTGGTCACTTACACTTGAACGGGCTGTGCCTGCGCTCACACAATGCAGTCTCTGACCCCCTGGTGTGTGTCTGGAGCCAGGCCTGGTCAAGGTAGGATCTTGTGGACAACAGAGACTTTCCTTTGAAGTTTGCCTACTTCAAAGGCAAAAATGGGTGTAAGTGGTGGACCCAAAACCCCAGATTTTCAGATTGCTTCTGGACCTGAAGAGCTGGAGGAGGAGTACTGCCCCTTTGCCTGTGACTGTGCTTTGCTGGGTTGCCTGCAGTTGCTGCTTCTGCCTGAAAGAGAACAAAGACTGGACTTTGTGTTACATACCTGCTTGTGTAGAATCTCCAAGGGCTTGGACTGAGCTTGCCTCCTGTTTTGAAGTCTCAGGGCCATCAAAGAGTCCATCTGCCAGCACCTGGACTCTGCTGAGACTCCTGCCCTGCCAAGTGGTATCCTATCCAGTCTCTGGGCCCTCGAAAGGTGAAGCTGGTAGAACTAGGACTGAAATCCACTCACAGGAAGCCGTGCGAGGGAAAGCTTGATCCACCACCTGCAGCGTAGCTTTGAAAATGACACACCACCAGCCTTTCTGCTGAAATCTATGCACCACCTGCATCGCGGCTGAGAAATCGATGCATCACATGCACCGCGGCTAGAGAAACGATGCAACACTGGCTTGTGGCTGTTGAAAATGACGAAAACCCCATGGAGTGCGGTTTTCCATCACTGTGTGGCCGGATTTCTCACGCATCATCTCTGGGCATCAAAATATTTGTGAAACTGCACGGATATGAGGTATCTGAGAAATCACGCATCTCTCTCTTGTGGGATGGAAAAACGATGCATCACCTACCTGACTGGAGGAGAAAAGACGCACGGCCTCACTTGCGATTAAGGAATCGACGCATCGCTGACTTTTCCAATGCACACTCGCCCGTGCAGCTTTATTTTTTACACAAACCAGGTACATTGTGTAACAACAACGTTTCCATTGTTTTCTATGGAGTAAGACTCTTTACTTGAAAAATACATAATTTGACTGGTGTGGTGTACATTTTGTAGTGTTTTCACTGTATTACTGTGTGTGTTTTGGTACAATTACTCCAATTACTTTACACATTGCCTTTGAGATAAGCCTGACTGCTTGTGCCAACCTACCAAGAGGGTGAACAGAGGTTATCTTAAGTGAGAATCTCCCTTGCCCTGACTAGCATGAGGGTCCCTGCTAGGACAGAGCGCAAGCTGACTGCCAACTAGAGACCCCATTTCTAACATTATCCATGCAAGAATCCACTTTAAAACATTGCAGCTTGTCTAAAAACAAGGATGTAAGGGTCGGAACCCACCTTTAGAGTTAAATTTCAAGCTATTAGCCTGATTAGTCTCTCCGATCTGCTCAGGACAACATCCATGTTATGCCAAAAGTGCATGTAAATCAAAAGAACATAAAATCGTCTTAATTGTGTTTCCATGCCTCTTGCTATCTATCCCTGCAGCTTTTGCTTTGGCCTCAACGATTTCAGGGATAAACTAAATTATGCCCAAATTCGGTGATGATCTGAAATCACAAGCTCCCCCAAACAACCGGGCACAGTACATAAACTACCATCACCAGAAAAAAAAACTTTCCTTTGAAACTCTGAGAACAAGCATAGCATGAAGCAAACTCCAGATGAACTAAAACAATGTCCTACTGTAATCTAAAAATGTACTGTACACCCTATCATTGGCAACTAATTCATGTACTTCAAGATGCAGCTCAGGGAAGTGAACAAGTGGCTGGAAATCTCATCCGTTTCTTATAACCCAGGACACCAAACAGGAAATGTAACTAGCTGACACCACTATTGTTTCTCTTTTATCACCTAGAAGCAATCCACCCCACCCCAATCCACTCTACAGTGAGCACTATGCAAACAAAATAAACATAACTATAACATATAAGCATAAAACAACACAAATAACTTCCGGTAGCTTAGAGCTTTTCAATCCATGTATAAATTATTAGTAAACCAAGCAGATTCAGAATTGTCACGTTAAAAACTAATGCAGAGGATTTTACATAACATGTTACACAATGACTACAACTCTAAACAATCATTGGCAAAGCCAGTAGGTCTCGCCTTTATGATCTATTGGCTCTACCACTCGTTTTTAGCCACGCTGTACAGCATTCACAATGTTATGCAGCACGGCTAAAGCTTAAAAAAAAACAAAAGCTGTTGATACGCCACCCATGAATTCAGTAGGCCTACACATTTGTGTTTCAACAAAATGAAGTGGTCACTTTCTTTTTTTAGGTTTGAGTCTGCAAGTTCAAACGCTAGGGCATGTCTGTCACTTGTGAGACTCTGTGGTGTACAGTAAAGAGCTTGAGCCCGACTGTTGGTTACCATTTGTTGGCTTGTGTGGCACTCTTCCTTGTATTGGCAACTGTAGGCTGGCATCCTTTCCGTTGCTCTCTGTGGAGCAGGGACCTAGCATTGATTGTTTTAAGTCAATCAGTGCCCTTCTGCTGCTCCCAACTTGATTGAGGTACTATTTTGCTTTAACTTCTAGTGCCCTGCAAACAGAAGGCTTGTGACTGGCAAAAACATGCCCAACAGGACAAACAAAATTGCAAAGTTTTATGTTTTGTAGCTAGCTTTCTTTTATTTTGTCAAGTTGTCTTTTCTCACTTTGAACTCATGTTTTCCTTTGGTTTTGCTACTGGGCGCTGTTCTCAAAAGATGACGAGTATCATGTTCTAAATATTGCAACCGACATTCTTTCTTTTTTTATGTATAATTTCTGAAATGATGCTTTAACACGTAATCGTGCAGTGCACCACCAATCCACCCCACTCCAATCTGCCCTGCTGCAATCCATCCCAATTTAGTCCACCTCACCCCACACCAATCCACCTCACTTCAATCCAAACCACTCAACCCAATCCAATGGACTCCAACCCACCCCAATCTAATCTTCCCCACTCCAGGTTGCTCCACTCTATACCAAAACAAGCTGCACCACTCCAAAACAATCTGCCCCACTCAAATCCAAACCAAGCTGCCCCACTCCAATCTGCCTCACTCCAATTCCAATTTTTCTGGAGTGTGGCAGATTGGAGTGGAGCAACTTAGTTTGGATTCGAGTGGGGCAGATTGTTTTGGACTGGTGCGGATTGTTTAGGATTTGGAGTGGGAGGAACTCCAATCCAAACCAAGCTGCCCCACTCCAATCTGCCCGACTCCAATCCAAAACAATCTGCCCCACTCTAATCTGACCTATCCCAGCCTAAAAGAATATGCCCCACTACCATCTACCACACTTCATTCTGCCCCCCTCCAATCCAAACTAATCTATCTCACTCCAATCTGCCCCACTCCAATCCAAAACAATCTGCCCCACTTCAATCTGCCATACTCTAATCCAAAATAATATGCCCCACTCCCATCTACCACAATCCAATCTGCCCTACTCCAATCCAAAACAATCTGCCCTGCTCCAATATGCCCCAATCCAAATTAATCTACCCCACTGCATTCTGCAGCACACCAATCTAAATCAATCTGTACCACTCCAATCTACCCCACTGCAATTTAAAACCATCTGCCCCACTCCAGTCCAAAACACTCTGCCCCACTCTAATCTGCCACAGTCCAGTCTGTCCCATTCCAATTCAAAACAATATGCCCCACTCCAATCCAGTCCATTTCACCCCAATCTAATCCACCCCACACCAATCCACCCCACTCTAATTCAATCCACCCTACCTAATTCACCCTAATTCAGTCTGACCCACTCCAATTCAAAGCAATATGCCCCAATCCAAAACAATCTGTCTCATTCCAATCTTCCCCACTCAATGCAAACAAAATCTGACTCACTCAATCAAAAACAATATGCCTCACTAAAACTCGCACAACTCCAATATAAAACAATCTGCCCCAATTTAGTCCAAACAACCTGCCCCACACCAATCCACTTCAATCTGCTCCACTCCAATCTGCCTCAATTTAATCATAACAATCTGCCCACTCCAACATCGCTTAATCCAACCTGCCCCTCTCGAATCCCAAACAAACCCTTTCAATACAAAACAATCAGCCTCACTTCAATCCACCTCACTAATCCCCAATCCGCCACAATCCAGCCCAGTCCAATTTACCCCACTCCAATCTAATACACCTCAACTCATTTCATCCCAATCCAATCCACCCCAATCCACACCAGTCTAACCTCACCTACTCCAATCTATCCAACCCCAACTCACTGCAGTCCAATCCACCCCACTCCAGTATGATTCACCCCATTCAAATCTAACCCACTCCAATCCATCCACCCTACCCACTCCAATCCAACCTCAACTACTCCAATCTATCCAACCCCACTCCAATCCAACCTAATCCACCCACTCCAATTCACTCCACACCAGTAATGTCCACCACTACCCAATCCACCTCATTGCAGTCAAATCCACCCACAACACCCCAATCCAGCCCACTCAAATAATATCCACTTTAATCTACTCCACTCCAGTCTAATCCAGTCTGCATCGATCCTCCCTACTCCAGTCTAATCCACCCATTCCAATCCAATCCAATCCAACCCACTCCAATCCAATCCACTCGCTTCAGTCCAATCCACCACAATTAACTCCACTCAGCCCACCCACCCCAGTTCAATCCACCTCACCCCAGCCCAATCCATCCCACTCCTTTCCCATCCATCCAATACAATCCACCACACTCAGTCCAATCCACCCCACCCTAATTCAACCTACTCAATCCAATCCACCCCACTCAATCCACTCCACTCCAATCCACTCCACCCCAACCCAACCCAATATGATCCACCCAAATCTGATCAACGCCACTCCACACCACCCCACTCCAGTCCATCCCACTCCAGTCCACTCCAATCCAATTCACCCCACTTCAATCCAATTCACCCCACCCAAATCCAATTCACCTCACCTCATTGCAATCTACCCCTCTCCAATCCACCACACTCCAATCCAATTCACCTCACCCCACTCCAAACCAATCCACCCCACAGGAATCCAATCCACCTCACTCCAATCCAGTGAATCTAATCTACCCCACTCCAATCCAATCTGCCCCACTCCAGTTGAATCTAATACACCTCACTCCAATCCAATCCACCCCAGGCCTATCAATCCAAACCAGACCACCCACCCCAATCAAATCTAAACCACCCCACTCAAATCCACCCCAATCCAATCCACATCACCCCATTTCAATCCACCCCACTCTATTCCAATCGACTCCATACCAATCTGCCCCACTTCACTCAATCCACCCCAATCTACCACAATCCAATCCACCCTACTCTACTCTAATCAAATCCACCCCACTACCTCAATCCACTCCAACCAACTCCAACCTATTCCACTCCACTTTACGACACTCTCTGCCACCGTTAGCACGTCAGACCTTACTAAGTAAACTTACAATAGAGACACGAATAGGCTGATGAACCTTTTGACTCGTTTCAAGGTTTTGCCACTATATATCCCGTACATGCAGATGAATAATCAATAACAATGAAAACCACTAGTAATCAATAAAAGTCAGTAATTGTTACACACCATGACCTTTCAGTCATGAATAACCATACCTTTGTGTAAAAGTTAGAATGTTTACTTCCCCCATATTAACAATGCTAAGGTCACAGAACTCATTCTCCAGATCAAATGAAAAACATACAGAAACAACACTGGCTGACCAAAGCGGCGGAAGAATTGCAATCTAATCAAAGCTAGAGCTACTTCACATTCTAAAGTTATTTTGCAAATTAATAATAAGAATAACTGTGCAAATGATATTACATTCGTATCAACAAAGGGAGGGACTGGGAGATTAGTTGGTCCAGTGTACGGTCTCCCAATTAACTGAACATACAAAAAAGGTGTACACTGTTCCAAATGGAAAAATATAATCACTAGGGGAACATTAAAGTTCAGGAGCAAGAGCCCTCACACATCCGAGAGGATGTCACGCTTCATCATCGGGTAGCTCCTCGTCAGACCGGCGCTGCAGTGTACACCTTTTTTGTATGTTCAAATGATATTACATACATTTAGGTTTAGCAAAGAAAAGACATCAGCTGTTGTTTCATGTAAGGAACCTCATAGGCGAGATCCCTAACTAACATCAGATTAGCATAGCATGTTTGGGCTTCATTCAAAACAATTTAGTCACACAAATTTGGAAAACGTCTAACTATGGCTCTATCAAAATAGTGGTACCTAGAAACAAAAGCTAATAGACATAGCAAACAACATCAGTGATAGTATACCTCTGCCCATATGGATCGGCAAGCTAAAATAATCTTCATCATCAGGACATCAGTCTGGTCAGCAAGGCATCTGGATTCAGCATCAAAGTTCAGAAAAGGCAAAGTCTTTAAGCAACAAAGTTAAGCGTGTCTCTTTTCAAGAAGGTCAAGAAAATATGGTGGTCTGGCAAGATAGAAAATGGGCAAATGGTGTCTTCTTCTCTGTGCAGTCTGGCTAAGTTAGATTTCCTAAAACTACTTCCCACATCCTAATTGGTCAAGGGACCGCATGTTCACATTTTGTCCAATAAAACTAAAACTTCAAATCTACATTTATGCAAGTACATTGTACATATGTCGGTGATTGACTCCTTTCGTACTGTTCTCATCATCCGGCTCGTCAGGTAACAATATTGTTGCAGCTTATATTCCAGTCAGTATTGGTCTTTGTCTTCTCCTGGGAAAGTCAGTCTCACACACATTACATTAAACAATGTTGCATTAGCAAGTACATCATCTCCTAGCAAGCATTTCTCATGAGAATGGGTTTTTCCTATGAGCATTTGGTCGGCACAGTGGAAAGTCCTAATTGAATTCTCTAAGCATCCATTTTATAAATCGGTTAAGAAATGCAGCTTGGCAAGAGGCGGTGCAACTTAGCCAAGTCCTTGCTAAGTTAAGGCCTATAATTAATAAAATAATACATAATGCATAACCCTCAATGTGACATATTACTACATTATTCAAAAATAAACTCAAAATTTCATATTAATATGCCATTAATAAGTACACTTAGTGAACATTGACGACCACGCTGGTGGGCACACCTTTAAATGCATGTATTATTTAGCCCTACGTCATTACATCTTCCATGCAAATTCAACTCTTAGAATACATGAATATTCATCAATATTTTCATTAACAAACTCCCCATGAACTGAACCACTGAATTCTATTCCCCTCTACTCAGCTCCACTTCACTAACTTTTAGCCATGCTGAACAGAAGCCACACTGGTGGACAACATGGCAAAATACATAGCCAAGCCAACAGCTCTTGTATTGCTGAGACAGGCTAGCTTTGCCAATGCTTGTTCTTTTAGTTACATATCCAAGTTGAATCGGTAACTACAAATACAATAAAACAGGCAAAAGCGTTTTTTAAGCAAGTGGGGGAGAAGTGGGAGTATGCCGACGCAACACAGGAAGGGATGTGAAAGCACCAGGTACGGAAGTGCTGCAGGGGAAGCAAAAGCAGTGGGGCAGTTTTGGAGGGGACGCAAAAGCAACAGAGGAATAGACAGTAACAAAAAGCAGCACAGATCTTGGGGGGAAGCAACATGAAGAACGTGGTTGGAGGAAGAAAAAGGGAGAAACACAATGATATTGGAAAGCGGCTTTCCTCCATTGGAGGGCTAAACAAAGACTCACAAGCTGGGACGCGAATAAAATGTGGGAAAATGAGAGTGACAAGAGAAGCCAAACACTAGTAAGCAATTGTCAGGCTCCATGCCCCTCTATGTTCGTGGTAAGCCACAATATGCCTCGCAACAAACAGCGCATGTACTGTCTAGTAGACTCAACTTAAACAGAGAAACAGCTGCAATTTTTCTCTGTGAATATTGGAGATTGCCAGCTAGTTACTGGTACATTAAAGTAGTATTGGAATTAATATTATAACCCAGAGAGAAGGAATTTTCGATATACATTTTTTGTTTGAATTGTTCATGGCAAATGAAATTCAATTATAAATAATTGTAGTAAACATGACAGCTAAGGTTTAATATTTTATACACGTTTTTTTCATCTCACCTGCCCTATGAAATCTTCCTCTGTGTTCATTTAAGCCTCAATTAAAATGAAATGTCCGACCTGCCTTCTCAAGGTCGTTCTACAGTCGAGGACAGTAACGGGAAAATTGCGCAACCATGTCTTGAACAGTGTTGTTAATTGGAGCTCGCGCATTGCTGGCATATAGCAAGCTTGAGACTTCATCAGCAGCAGCTGATTTACAGAACCGCTAATAAATAGTTGTGTGCGGGGGATGCTGTACTTAGTTGTGTGCGGGGGATGCTGTACATTTCTCTGCAGCAGCAAGCTATGAATATTCCTCCCACGTTATGCTTCTGAATTAATGTAATCGAATGCTGGGGTAAATTCCAGTATCAGTACCGAAAGGAACAATTTTTTTATGCAAGATACAATTCGCTTGAAAGAGAAAAGGAACGCACGGATTTTTGGGGGTGATTTTTCTTTTGTAAACATTTCCGCCTGAGGAGGATGTATTGCACAATACCATATGCTTTGAGATTGGCATTTCATTTATGCAAACCCTTTGGGATGGTAGCAGCTGATAACACGCACAGCCAGCATATTACCTTGAGCACACAATGTGCAATCTAAGCAGCACAGCCAGGAACTGAACAGGCCACGATCCCTTCACAAACAGCAAGGGAAGAATTATCTCAGTTATTATCTTACCTGTACATCAGTCACACAATCAATCCCAGGTTAATTTCATTTGCAACGACGGTGAAATTCAGTTGCGATACCATAAAATAATTATAAACGATATGAATAAGAATACAAACCCGAGATGTATCACTTCCCATCATTGTTACAAAACAAAATGAAAGCGTCTTCGATCAGGCTGAGAAGCCAGGGGTGTTGCTTCAGGGAGGTCAGGTTTTTGGGAGTATTACCCACACGCAGCAGTCACTGAAGACCAGGATATTTTTGGCCATTGAGCACATCTCAGAGGGTGCATGAGAGCCAGCTGAAGTGGGCTCAAACGAATAAACGGCAGCGTTCCAAGGCTTGATGACGCTCTCTGAAGGGCAACAGTTCTCTTCTTCGGTGTGCAATGAGGTCCTTTGGAGGGTCTCTGAGGATGAAATAAGGGTCATTGTTGTAAACCTGCTGGAGGACACACCGATGACCTCTAAGGGCTAGCTTGGGGAGTGTTAGGACCAATTTGAAGTGACTGAAGACAGGCTCGGAGCTTCTTGTTGGCCTACTGGAGGCATCTGAGGGCCATGTTAGCAGGATGTGGACAGTCTGACGGTCTCTGAGAACATGCTCACGTAATCTGATGGCATGCTAAAGGTGTGTCTGTGCACATCAAGGTTCTCGCAGACCACCTGAGTTGTTTAAATGTGAGATGGTGACGGCTGGAAGGAAGACTGGGGGACAGCTGGCATGTCTAAGATTCCAATGAAGGTGTACAGGAGGAAGGCTAACAGACTTCTGGGGATCTCTGAAAGCCAGCCTTGGGTTTCTGGGAGTGATCTTTGATGTCTTAAAAAAAGTGAGGGTGTCTAGTGGCTAGATCAGGCCTCCCGAATGAAGACCAGCTGGAAATATAGTATGGTAGGTTGAAGGTCTGTGAAGGACATCTGCTCCATGTTAAGTAACAGACACACTGCCCTATTTATGCCACGGGTTACCCTTAAGTAGGTGAATTGTGCACAAACAGGGACAGTGTGTCTCATTACAAGTAATGTGCTGCCCACAGGGCAGCCACGATCTTGTGTTGAATTTGTGAAATACGGAGTAGATATTTCATACAGCCACTGGATCTTTCTCTGTGTAGAGGGCAGCCGCCTGCACTGCAAAGAGGGGACAAGGATCCCCATGCCGGCGCCAACAGTGAATTACCTGCCTGCAGAGAGATGTTTGTGGAGTACATAAGAACCTAGTATTCCCCCTTCAAAGGGTCACACTCGGGGAGCGCACTGACTATGCAACACCTTTTGGTGGCGCACAGTCATTGTGCATCCCAATGGCCTCTTTATTTCATAGTCCCAATATATAATAGGGCATGTCTCAAAGGCTAAGTGTTTCCCTCAACATGGGCCACAACCCCATGCTAATGGGGGAACACCCCCTGAACATTGCACTGGCACTCTATGTGCATTGACAATATCTGTATTACAGAAGAAGGCATACAAGCATCTGCACCCCTTTCTGTAATACTACAGTGCCCCAGGGGGTGCAGTAAACACATGCACATGCCTTTTTCACCCCCAGGGCACTGTTTGTAGTACTGCCCCAGGTCAGATATAAAGATAGCTCAAATGCTAGAGGGGGTAGCTAATGATCATACAGGATGTCTCAGTCTTACTGGCTCTGAGAGTACGCTGATGATTTCTGATGGGTGACACACGAAATTTTAGAGTGGGCTGGATGTATTTAAGAGTTGAGTGAGAATATCTCAAGGTAGACCAAAGATTTGTGGAGACTGGTAGAGGGTCTCTAATGTCCTATTATTTGTGTCAGCACATACCAAAGGTCTCTGAAAACTACTGAAAGTTTCTGATAGAAAATACTGAGTCAAAAAGGCGACATCACACTCTTGTTGGGATGTCTGCTGGTGACAGAGGATCATTTGGGTTCTCCTAACGTCTGTGGGTTTCTGAATGCAGCTAAACGGTCTCAAAGGCATGGCTGATAGAGCTCCTTAGATCATTTGGGGTTGTTAGTATACGTGTTAAGAGTCTCTGAGCATAAATGTCATGAGAAGTTTATAAACTTGGTGGGTATGTCTGCTAGACTGCTAATGGCTTCTGATGGTGAGATGACCGTCTTTAAGAGCCATCTTGAGTGATTGAGAACCGGGTGGGGGTCTTGAATCATTCTGAGGGAAGACTGATAGGGGGTTATTCTAACTTTGGAGGAGGTGTTAATCCGTCCCAAAAGTGACGGAAAAGTGACGGATTTACCACCAGCCGTATTACGAGTCCATTATATCCTATGGAACTCGTAATACGGCTGGTGGTATATCCGTCACTTTACCGTCACTTTTGGGACGGATTAACACTCCTCCAAAGTTAGAATAACCCCCATAGTGTTTAGAAAACAACTTGAGAGCAGGGGCCTAGCTATCATTAGTGTAGCAGGTGCAATGTCACCAAGATCCAGTGGTCCAAGGGGCCTACAACACCATATTTATTGTGGTGATATGCAACCCAAAAATGAATGGAGATAGTGGCCATTTGTACTCGCCTGCCATAAGGCCCAGGGCATCCTGGCCCGAGGGCTATTACAAGGTGGGAATGGCAGCCAGTACCACTAATGGTCACAGGTTTGTGATTAGGTTTGAGGTTCAGAAGCAGCAAGAGGTTGAAAATGCACACTCTCCCTTTCCCCAGGCATTATCTTTATTTCCCACATGGAATGTGCTAAAACCTGAATCCAGCAGGCTGATGAGGGATAGGTGTGCCTATTACAGAGGTCACACTGCAGAGAAAGCCAGCACCTATCAATTCACAGTAAATGAAGCTTCCAAAATGAAGGCAACCACTCTCAGAAGTTCAAAGTACATTGATCAGGTTATATATGAGCATCAGAAGTCATAAGACCTTTGTTGGACCTTCCGCCCACTTGTTCTCAAACGCCAGCCTTATTTTCATGTGTAGAGAATGTTCCCCTAGCATTTCCCTCTCTCCTGCTCCAAGTTTATTTACTTAATAAGTCTGCTTCAATTTCCATACCATATGGAGCACAAATTGCAACCTGTTTTAAACTGGGTTACTATTTGAGGGGGGTGGGGGATAGAATCCCTACTCAGGCAACAACCACAATTGTTGTCAGAGCTAACCAGACAAATCACTTAATTAGTCTGTGCATAATCCTCAGGTAGCTTGGCACAAAGCTGTCATGCTTAACTAAGAGGAAATGTGTAAAGTAGTTAAGTAGAGTAAAGTTTAATAAATAAAATGATACCAGAATGGCAAAAATGCAATCAGTAGAATAAGAGATATCATTGGTTGCGCTAA
The DNA here is from genome assembly GCF_031143425.1 of Pleurodeles waltl. Classification (NCBI taxonomy): domain Eukaryota; kingdom Metazoa; phylum Chordata; class Amphibia; order Caudata; family Salamandridae; genus Pleurodeles; species Pleurodeles waltl. The sequence continues at coordinate 245,288,382 of NC_090439.1, read as the reverse complement.
TACAAGGGAAAGTCACAAGTTCATGCCAACTGCTATGGCTGGAGCATGGGTTGGGTACAGGAGCTGGGTTAGTTCCGTTAAAAGAAGTTACCTTCTAAGTCTGGGTAAAGCGTTCCGTTTGTGATTGGGGAGACCGAGAGAAGGAGACTGGACGTTACAAACAGTATTTGCTGTAGTGCGAAGAGAAGGCCATGTTCCGTGGTTAGTCGTTACTGTAACATCCTCTAGATCTATGATTGCCTTGGTTCTATCACCTGCATAGCACTTCGATACCTCTGGTCTGAATGAGCTCTACAAGAATCACAAATACAAGTACAAATAGCATGAAGAGCTGGTCAAGTATCACTGACAGTCTTTGCTGTAGCTTCGAGTTGGCAGTTGCTGTGGACCATTGATGCTGCAGCACGAAGTGTAGCATTTGACTTGACGGTTGTCGCTAGTGGTCGCAGTCAGCACAAAGAACAGGTCTCATCGGAACTTTGTGCTGGTGGTTATTGCGGGCGGCAGAGCCCAGGTTACAGGATTTTCAGCTTTTCAATACACACTGATGCCAGCAACTGTCCAGGACCTGGGGAGGCACCTCTATTGGATAAGGGCTCAGGTCAGCAGAGGCCAGCAGGGCTCAGACAGGTCCGGTTGTAGGTCCAGGCAGGTCTAGTTGCAGCATGCCAGCCGGGCAGTTGCAGGGAGGCCTATTAAACTTATTGTGTCCCTGTAGCTCACACATGAGGTCAGCCAACTGATCCTTGAATTCAATCTGGTTAGCCTAGAATTAAGGCAAGCAGGTCCAGTTTTCCATCTCAGACAGCAAGGGAACCCTTCAAGCAGTAGGGCAATCCTCTGGCAGCAAGACAGTCCCTCCTTTGTATCTTCCACAGGCCCATGAGTGTTCTGAAGAGTGGCTCTGGAGGTCCAATATTTGTACCTTGTGCCATCTTTTGTGGGAGAGAATTCACTGTCCTATCCCCATATCTGGTTCAGGAAATGTCTTCCCCTTTCCTTGTCAAGGCTGTAAACTGTCTAGGGATGATAGAAGGCAGGGCAGGCCTAGTGTCAGGTTCCTTAGTGTGTGCAAGAGGCAAAGTCCTATGAAGTTTAAGTGGGACTGGGTACATCCCCTCCCTAGTCATCTTGGCAGGGATGAAGCCCTCTTTGTGTTACTGTCTGGAAGCAATACACAACCCCAACAGCAGAGTCATTCACAGTCATGTGACCTAGTATACTGGCAGAAGGCGCAGATTGCTGGGACGCGGTATTGCTAGCTTTCTAAAAGTGACTTTTTCAGATTTGTGTCTTAAAATGTGACTTTACTATTAAAGAGGATTCTAAATTACAATTCTTTGAAGTATAAACAACATATCTGTATCTGCTTCCAAACTAAATGTATCACTTTTAAATGCAATAAAGTAACCAGTGTAAGTCAATGGAAGAGGAAGACTTTACAGTAGTGAAAAACAACTTTAGAAGTTTTTTTTACTGCCAGGACACGTAAAACTCAAACCCACATGTCTTTCTTTTTAAATACAATACACCCTGCCCTTTGAGCCTTTAAGGACTATCTTAGGGGTGAATTATATGTTATATTGAGAACTGTAGGCCCACTTGTAGCATTTAATTTACAGGCCATGGGTACATGTAGTACCATTAACTAGGAATGTACAAGTAAATTAAATGTGCCAATTAGGTGTAGGACAATTTTACAATGCTTGAAGGAGAGAGCACAAGCACTTTAGCACTGGTGCACTGGTAAAGTGCATAGAGTCCTAAAGCCAACAAACAAAATCAGCAAAACAGGAGGGGTGAAGGCAAAAGGTTTGGCAAAATACCAATCCAAGGGTGCCAGGTTTAAAGCAACCCGCATGGGGTATACCGTCAACCTGCAAAGTTTGTTGGAGCTTATTCTAAGAGGTCCATAATTGTATCAGTTTTGTCATTCCGTGTCTGAGAGTGGTGGTGCTGTTATTGTCAACCCAGCCAGGAATAGGTGTTCTAGCACACTGTTTTGTTGTCTGATTTGCTTAAGGGATTGGAGCGGTGAGCATGTTTTTCACATTAGCAAGGCAGCTGCTTGATTACTCGGGTAATTATGCAGCTTTGTTTGCTTCCTAACAATGTGGAGCCTTATATTCGTGATTGCTTACCAGTATTAATAGAACTGTGGGCCCAACAAGAACTTATGACTGTAGAGAATTAATATAAAGGTCATCACACTTATAAATAATTTGTGCCTTTTGACCTGTACTCTACATTGGCTACCTTGGGTTGACTGACATTGTTTATTTCTGGCATTCTAAGTTTCCCACTGTTTACATTGCTCTGTTCACCAAACAATATGTGGCCTACACCATGTGTGGCCCGTCCTTTAGGGCGGTGGGGCCACACCCCCCCACCTTTTGTCCCCCTATGAAGAGTGGCTGTCAGGCTGAACAAAGGTCATCCTGACAGACACTCTTCATGTTCAGCTCAGGCAGCCAGGAGCAAGACATACGCGATTTGCGCAGACTCCTAGCTGCCTGAGCTAAACTTTGCTGGACAAGGGGGAACATCAGCCATGGACTCCAACCTGAGCGGTTCAGGTCCAAGGCCTAAAGCACCCAGGGCAAGTGTCAATCAATGACACCTCATCACAGAGTGGGGTGGGGTCAGCACTCTCACTGAGCCCATCCCATTCTGTGACAAACTGCCCTAAGGTCAACCAGCGAGGGAAGGCAGCAGTCCCAACCCTCTTGGGACCTACGAGCTGAAGGTGAGTGTGGGTGTGTCATTTTTTTAAATGAATGTTTGGTGCTTGAGTGCATATATGAATGTTGATGAGTGTTGTGAATGGATGTGCGTGCGTGTGTGTGAATGAATGAGTGTGATGTGCTTCCTGCCCACCCCACTCCCTCCTAAAACTGCCAGCCGCTACTAGCCTACACAGTGTTTTGTCCTCGTGAGGGTCCTGGAAAAATATTGTAAAAGGACCAAAACATCTATTCCAGCTAACAAGAGGCTGCTTATGTAAAAGCAACACACCTGTGCTGTAAGGGGAACACTATTTAGGCGACTTTTTGTTGTATTGTCTAGCGTTTGGCTCCGTTTTTACTATCTGTACAAAAATGTTATATGTGATTGGCTGACTGCATTGAGATGGGGCCTGTTATGTTTTGTACATATCTGTATAAATAGCACAGCAATAAAATATTGTGTTTTTGCCCCCTCCCCCCTCCTTCCTCCTGTTCAATTTACTGTTTGTAAAAAATATGTGTTCACTGAATTGAGGCCAAGTGGAATTTTGCTTGTTTGTTGACTTACCCCAGCCCTTTGAGTAACTGGATAACCCTTATCTCTGTGTTGAGGTCTGAGGAGTCACAGCTGATACTTAACTTGGTGGCCTTTGCCATCTGGAAAACAAAGAATACATTTGGTTGACCTGGTGCTCGTGCAGGATTACATTTTATTAATTTAGTGTTGCAGCAGTCAGTACTCAGAATAGAAGTGCAAACTACAGTAAAATTGCAAATAGTGATACACATGGACGGGGAGTCCCTTGGTAGGGCCGTTTCATGTATGCCTTTGCATAGCCTGGAGTTCATTAATTACATGCATCCACAAAATCTACCCTCTAGCTAAATGCATATGAGAGCTTTATGTGATAAAATTGTAATATGCTTCTGTTGATTACTTTGAAAAGCAGACACACAAAATAAGTGTTCAAGGGACACAGCCCTACTTGCCAAGGGGCCGCATTCCATATAAAAAAACCTTCACCCTGTTCTGATTTTTATTTTGCTGAAAGCACTTTGCACACTCACAATATATTAGGTTATACAATGTTATCAGTGAGGTCAAACATTTTGAACACACGTGCTGCTGACTAAAAAATTGGGACATGTTTTACCGACATGTTATGCATTTGCAAGATCTCTTCTGCAAACGTCCTTAACATGTAAATATGTGGCAGTTTGTTTTGTGTTGTTTTCCATGCTGTTGGGATCTTATCTTGTAGCTGCCATGTGCACAATTAGCCATAACCAAGCTACTTGTGTTGTGTTACAGTTCAGTTCTTTTTGAGTAATTGAGTCAGATTCCGCTTTGTGCAACGCATGCGTCCTGCTGCTTTGTTGCAGTTATTTTCTGCAGGTGTTAGTTTAACCTTTGCTGTGCTATTTCTTGCCAATGAAGGAAACTGCAATGTTGCATGGTATCACATCTTTTGAATGTGCATGTGTTTCATTTTGATAAAAAGTTTCAATACATTATTATGAAATAGAAATGTGGTAACTTACATAATAAATAGCAGTTGCTGTCTCAATAAACTTCTGTAATGCAAGAGAATATTATTTGCGTTGCTGGCTGTTTAATATTGTTTTGTCTACAGTACTGAACAATAGTGTGCCTTACCTGGCAAAGTAAACTGATCTGTATATTACAAATAAATCAATATCATTAATTATAAAATGCTTTTTGGAATCAGGGCGTGGGTGGGGTGGGGGGTAGTTTGGGATGTTTGTGTCCAGCCAAATTACTGACAATGCTATGTGAAAAATCCTGATTACCTTAGCACAATGACGGACTCAAAAGATGCTTCCTCCCCATCTCAGGTTGTCATATAGCAGACAACAGTTTACCTTTCTACACTGACGCTTTTTATTTATTGGCATAAACGGTGTCAAAGGCTGCCCAGCCTCTAGCTATTTTGGTCCCAGCCTCTAGCTGGTTTGATTCTGCAGTGGGGTGGGTGCCTCATTTTTTTATTTTTAGTATGCACTTTTAAGGTAAACGTAAATTTATATATTTGAATGTCTTAATTGTTTTCTTTTTTGTACTTGCTTTTGATAGGTAGGATTTTAGGCCCTCATTTCAACCTCAACGGTCTTTTTCCAACACCGCGGAGGTACCGCTGTGCTGAAGACCACCAGTGCAGGCGGTTTTCCGCGCAGCGACTCATGACTGCTGGCAGCCCTCTGTCCTTTTTGGGACGGAGAGCCGCCAGCAGTCATACTGGTGGTCAGCGGGGAAGTGGAGGCTGCTCCACCTCCACTGTCCCATCATCAGAACACCGCCTACCGAATCCCAACCCAGAATTCGGTGTGGAGGTGTTCTGGTGAAGGGGAGTTGACAGCGGAGCAGCCCCATGGATCCCGTCCCCTCCCGGAGGATCACCGTACACGGTAAGGTGATCATCCGTTAGGGAAGGGGGGAGGGGGAGTGTTGTGTGTTGTGTGCGTGCATGGGGGTGTGCGTGTGAGTATGTAGAGGGGGTGTGTGAGTGCGTGTATGCATGCAGGGGGTGTTGTGTGTCTGGAAAATGTGTGCAGGTTGGTCTGTTTGCATGTCTGTATGTGTGCGGGTATGTGTTGTTGCAGTGTATGTGTGCGTGTAGGGGGTGTGTATGTTGATGTTGGGGTGGGGATGGGGAGGGGGTGTATGTTGATGTTGGGGGTGGGGTTGGGGAGGGTGGTCCTGCCACCTTTGGGGGGTGGTAGCGGGGTTGGGGGTGTGGGTGGAGGACTCAGGGTGGGGAGGGGGGTGTCGGAGACCCATATCAGCGCCAGGGAAGGAATTCCCTGGCACTGATAGTGCCTACCACTATGTATTTTGTGGCGGTTCCAAACCACCCGAAATCCATGGCGGTATGCAGGGTCCTGATACCGCCGGCGGTCTGGTGATGGCCACCGGGCTGGAGACCAAAGTCTCCTGCCCAGCGGTCGGAGTGGAGGAGTGGCGGATGACCATGGCGGTAACCACCATGGTCATAATTCAATTTGTTTTCCGTCGGCCTGTTGGCGGTATTACCGGCACTTCTCCCCCGCCCGCCAGGGTCGTAATGAGTGCCTAAGTGTTTTAATAGCACTCTGATTGTTCATTGCTGGGCTTTGCAGTCCATTTAATTTGAAACCAATTAACATAGTTTAAAAGCAAATTTATAATGGGATGTCGACGAACGTCCATGAAGATGGCTGCAAGACTCTAATCCTCTTTAGTGGTTTGTATAGTTGTGTTTCTTTCTTGTAGTAATCTCACATTTCATGTTCTCCATAGGCAAACACCACATGTTTAAAAAAGATATCCAAAGCACTTCAATTGAATTCTGCTCCAAAATACTTTTTCCTTTTGTCTTTGAATTCATTATATAAAAACATACCCTTGTCACCTCTCTGTGGAGGTGTACTACCTCTTAGCTGATGCCATTTCACAGGCATTAGCTAAGACTTATTTGATGTGTCATTGTAAATTACTTTTTCCTTAGGACAGGTTTTCTAAAACTATATCAAATTGTAGTTATCTCTCTCATCTTCAATAGTTGCATTATCTTCTTTCATTGATTGGAAGCAAACAAAAGAAAAGTACTAAAAAAAGGTCTCTTCTTTTTCTGCAAATCTTTTCTCTGAAAAATGATTTACATGGTAGCGGTGTCCACAATATTTAGTTTGAGGTGACAGCTAACAATTAAAGTATTATTAATACACCAATTAATTCATCCTCGTCTCATTCCTCTGGTGCAATTCCTAACACGGATATTATTTCAGGTCCAGTCAAGAGTGCTAAATTTGATGTTAGTTCCCCCCAAAATACCCTCCCTCTTTGACTGTAGATGATCTTCTGGGGGAAATCAAAACATTAAAATGCCTTCTTTAACCTATTCTGTGCCTTGGACGAGGTGATCTCGTCCAAGGCACCGGTTCCCGGGTGCCTTGGACGAGATCACCTTGTCCTGCACCCGGACGGCTAGTGCTCCCTCCATGGGCCCCCCACCCACACACCCCAGTCGTGGATGGAAGGGGAATCCGTTCCCCTTCCACCCGATGCCCCCACCCCACCCTGTGATGTCAGCACGCATCGTGCGCTGATTGTCACAGAGGCCTCCTCCTTTGCGCTGAAAGCTCTGCTTCTAGCGCGCTCGGAAGGGAAATGCAAAGCATTTCTCTTCCGATCACGTGGAGGAGGCCCGGAGAGGCTTCAAAGGGAAGGAAATGTATTTCCTTCCCTTTGAAGTCTCTCTCAGCGTTTCAAAAGCCGGATTGTAAAACAATCCGGCTTTTGAAACTCCCACTAGACACCAGGGAATTCTATTATTTTTATGAAACTGGCATAAGGGAGCGACCCCTTGGGCAAGGGTCGCTCCCAGGGGGGGCATTTTTTTTTAAGGCCTTTTCTGCCCCCACGGGGGGAAGAAACCTCTAGGCACCAGGGATAATTTTTTTTTTTTTTAAGAGGTGGGGAGCGACCCCTCAGGCAAGGGTCGCTCCCCTAGGGGGCAAATTACATTTAGGCTATTTCTGCCCCCCCTGGGGGCAGATTGGCCTATTGTTATTAGGCCGATCTGCCCCCGGGGGCTCAGAAACCTCAAGGCACCAGGGCAATTTTTTTTTTTTTTTTTTTTGTTTGTTTGTTTTTTTTTAGAGGTGGGGTGCAACCCATTAGGCAAGGGTCACTATTTAGACCATTTCTGCCCCCCTTGGGGGCAGATCGGCCGATTTTAGGTCAATCTGCCCCCAGGGGGGCAGAAACCACTAGGCACCGGGGAGTTATTTTTGCACCAATGTCACGCAAGGGGAGCGACCCCGTAGGCAAGGGTCGCTCCCGGGGGAGGTTGGGGGGGCATATTTATTTTAGGCCATTTCTGCCCCCCCTGGAGTTGGCTGAGCTAGAGGCCAAAATCCACAGGTAGGCACTTTGCAATAAACACCTCTGTTTTCTGTCAAAAAATGTGATGTGTCCACGTTGTGTTTTGGGGCATTTCCTGTCGCGAGGACTAGGCCTACCCACACAAGTGAGGTATCACTGGCTGGAAGGAGGCTGAAAGCACAAAAAATCATAAAAATGGGGTATGTCCCAGTAAAATGCCAAAATTGTGTTGAAAATTTGGGTTTTCTGATTCAAGTCTGCCTGGTCCTGAAAGCTGGGAAGCTGGTGATTTTAGCACCGCAAACCCTTTGTTGATGCCATTTTCAGAGAAAAAAACACAACCCTTCTTCTGCAGCCCCTTTTTTCATTTTTTTTGAAAACAACTACATTTTCACTGTATTTTGGCTAATTTCTTGGCCTCCTTCAGGGGAACCCACAAAGTCTGGGTACCTTTAGAATCCCTAGGATGTTGGAAAAAAAGGACGCAAATTTGGCTTGGCTAGCTTATGTGGACAGAAAGTTGTGAGGGCCTAAGCGTGAACTGCCCCAAATAGCCAAAAAAAGGCCTGGCACAGGAGGGGGAAAAGGCCTGGCAGCGAAGGGGTTAAATGCAACAGTTATTTCTATAGTTAAAATGTTCCTCTCACTGTATAACGTATTTGTAGTATGCTCTTTCTGGAAATTTTCTTTATTTTCTCCCAGCTCTTCTTTTCTTTCTTTCACTCTTCTGTTTCCCCATTTCTAGCTTCCTTTGTATTAAAATACTTATCTTATTTGTGCAAACAAAACAAACTGTACGGAGGACTGTGAGGAGATTGCCTGCTAGAGGAAAAGATAAGTGGTGCAGAGGGCTCTGTCTCTTTTTTATAGCAAAACAGATCAAGTCATTAAAAAGCGAGGCAGATGACTTGGAGAACAGAAACAGAAGGTACAAATTGATCCTCTACGGCATTCCAGAAGGTTCAGGGAGTTCCGACGTCATCTCCTCTGAATATTGTCCAGCTTGAGTGAAATATCTCCCTTAACACCCTAAGAGTTCATTGTGTTGGTCAAAAACCCACCTATTCTTCAACAAGTTCTAAACTGAAACACATTATTATTTTTATATGTAATTCACTGACTTGATGCAGTCTTGTCTGTGACAAAGTACAAGGTCAAAACTCAGGGTGTACTTTTCTCCAAATGTATCAAGAAGTACATCTAATTGTAGAAAGGAATTATTGGCTTTAAGACTATGTTGAAGGCCTTGAAGCCAAGTAACTGATTAATTCATGCTTGTTATTAGGGTTGGGTGGAAAATTTCATTCTGCTTACAGAAATGGCAGAATTTTGGCCACTCCATGCTACTCTTCAACGCAGAGTTCTGGCCAAATTCTGCCAATCACCGCATGGCAGAATTTTGTTGCTGTTCAAGCACTTGACGAAAACAGGAGCAATTGAGGCTCCAGCAAGTGAGCTGACCAGTGCGACTGAGATTTGGCATCCCCTAGCTAGATTTCCAGTTGCTGGGAAGAATTCCAGTGCAATTATTTAAAGCAGGCGGCCGTGAGTGTTAGCATTTAAAGGGCTGCTTTGGAAGGAGATTTTCGACTCTAGAAGCAGCAAAATCAACTTGAAATTGAATTTGCGAATAACTATTCTTCCTAAATGAATGGTTCCGGTAGATTTTTTTAGCATGAAACACATTTTTACATGTTTTTTTAACAGGAAGGAAGTGCCACAGGGGCTCCAACTTCCCCTCCTGTCCAGAAGACTCCCCCAAGTGCTTTGTCCCCCTCATTTTTTGAGAGGAAAGAATCACTCTCCTCTTTGTCTGCAATCCCTGTTGCACATACGTTTGGATTCTCAAGGATTTGTTCTTGAGGAGTCAAGTAGGTTAAAGAACTTTTGGATAAGTTTGTTGTTTAATGGAGGGCATGCACCAGTATTTTTTACCTTTTAAATGGTTTCCATATTAAAACGTGAGCGTTGGTGGCCAGAAATTAGAATAGGAGTCTATTTTGCATTTGCTTTTTAGTTGTTTTCCAACGGGAAGTGTTTGCACAGGTTTGAATGGGCTGGGGCCTGGTTTTAAAGTATTTTTTTCTCCAAGTTCTTGTCTTCTTTGCTTTGCTTTGCTTTCTTTACTGGCCAAGTGGCCATTTTGTTTTGTGGCCAATGTGCGTGCATGTTTGCCATTGGCCACCACTTTGTTTTTCTGGTGAAACTAGAAAACCCAGGCGTAATACCAGCTTCCAAATGTAACCAAATTGTGTGTTCTAGTCAATTATTTCAATTTCCCTCCTTTTTCTTCATATTACATATAATATGGCTGCCTTAAAATGCACCATACAAAACCTTGTACTCGGTTTGGTTTAATAAACTATATTGTTGGCCATGTATTATATGAACCCAGGCCGGAAGATGCAGGAACACCTTCCTGCAGATAAACAATCATTCATGGCCTTTTGCTCTTTCTATGTGTGCTGCAGAATGCAGCACACGTGGAAAAAGAAAAAGGAGGAGGAATACAAGTATTCCCCCTGGTTGTGCCATGCTAACTCCACCCCTGGGGTGGCGTTAGTTTCTGGCACTGCCACAGATTTGCGACTTCTTGTAAATCTAGGGTAGCATTAAATGTGATGGGTGTTGTGGTGGAATGTTCTCAGCAACACCTATTGCACACCCCTTTGATGCAGAAAACTGTGTTGGAGGGGTCTATATTTAAAAGCTGGCATTAAGCCACAAAAAGTGGCTTAGCGCCTCCATGTAAAAGTGATGTTCCGGTGGTGCAAGGGCCTTGCAAATCTGGCCCATACTGCTCAATGTACCTATATAATTGTATATACTAAGGTGAAACTGTTTTGCTTGTTAGTGAAATAAACCTTTTGAATTTTGAAGTGACTTTTGCTGCAAGAGGTCTTTAAAATGGTGTTCCTTTCTTTAACTTTATTAACCTCTAAATACATAATTGCCTGTTTATTTAACATCTATTTATTTTAGTCCTAGAGTAATCAGCAGCCCAGTGCTGCTGTTGACCAGGGGGCCGAATGTAAAGGTCAGGAAGGGAGTACTTTGAGTATCACTGCGCTAGAGGATGATTGTAATATGCATGTATAGTATTTTATATGATGTCGCTCCATTTTCCCAAGTGCCTACTTGCCTTTCATAAGGGTTCTCATAGTTCCTAGGAGACACCAGCAATACTTTTTTTTTCCCTGCACCCCCTGCCTACCATAGAGTCACACCAGCAATACTTTTCTTAAGGATTATTCCATTTTCCTCCGACCTGCCCTGCACTCGCCAATTGCCATAGGCCATAGGAGCATAGCAGCAATACTGTTTTTAAGGCTTTTTCATTTTCCCCTGACCTGGCCTGCACCAGCCAACTTCCACAAACCATAGTTGCACACCTGCAATCATTTCTTTAAGGATTATGTCATTTTCTGCTGGCCTAACCTGAATCCTCCACATGACAATGACCACAGGTGCACACCATTAATATTTTGTTTTAAGGAATATTCAATTTTCTCCTGGCATGCCCGGCACCCACCACCTGCCATAGGAGGACACCAGCAATAATCTTTTTAAGGATTATTCAATTTTTCCTGGACTTGGCTTGCAACCTGCCATAGGCTCTAGAAGCGCACCAACAAGAACTTTTTTAAAGGATTAATCTTTTTTCCCACTGGCCAGACTTGCATCTGCTGCTTGTCATAGATCATTACGCCATTTTCCGGTGGCCTAACCTGCACCCGCCACCTGACATAGACCACAGGCGCACACCAGTAATAATTTTTTTAAGGATTATTCCATTTTTCCTTGACTTGGCTTGCCACCTGCCATAGGCTCTAGAAGCACACCAACAAGAACTTTTTTAAAGGATTATTCTTTTTTCCCCTGGCCAGACTTGCATCTGCTGCTTGTCATAGATCATTATGTCATTTTCTGCCAGCCTAACCTGAACACTCCGCATGACAAAGACCATGGGTGCACACCATTAATAATTGTTTTAGAGATTATTAAATTTTTTCCTGGCATGTCCTGCACCCGCCACCTGCCATAGGAGCACACCAGCAATATTGTTTTTAAGGATTATTAAATTTTTCCTTGGCCTGGCCTGCTGTCTACCATAGGCCATAGAAGCACACCAAAAATAACTTTTTTCCGACTAGGTCTGCACCTACCATCATAGATCATAGGAACACACCATCAAAAGTTTTTTTAAGGACTATTCCATTTTCCCTTGGCCTGGACCTCCCACCTGCCGTGGGAAAAGGCACACAACAGTGATAATTTTTTAAGGATTATTCCATGTTGCCTTGGCCTGGCCTGCTGCCTGCCATAGGCCACAGAAGCACACCAACAAGAACTTTTTTTAAGGATTATTCCATTTTCCCCTGGCCAGGCACTTGTAATAAATCAGAGGAACACACCAGCAAAAGTTTTTTTAAGGACTATTCCATTTTCCCCTTGCCTGGACCTACCACCTGCCATAGGGTACAGGCGCATAACAGCAATCTTTTTTAAGGATTATTCCATTTTCCCCCTGCACCCCTTGCCTGCCACGGACATCTTACAGGCCTTAGAGGAACATTAAGCAAACTTTTCAATTTGTACATTACTGAACTTTTAGGTTATTATGGTTTGGAATGGACACACTATTAATTATTTGTAATGTGACCACACTAAATCATATTGTCTGTAGATTCAAAGTGCAAATGTCATGTTTCACTGGTTTTCTTCTTGTTTGTTTGCTTTTAGATTCACACGATACATATCATCACAAACAGCATGGCCAGACGGAAGCACAGCAGCAATGTGAATGAATATGAATGAATGTATATGAATAATCTTTATTGTACAGTTAATTAAAACCATTACAATGCAGTGCAAAATGTGGTCAGCGTAAAATCTCTGTTAACATATAAAGAGAAAAAAAATACATTACTATTACACTTGTTTAAAAGGAAAAAAGTTATACAGAGCCTTGTTCTTTGTTTGTTCCCCTCCTGTCTCATCATTCTATTAATTTCCCTAAACACTTCTTTTCAACCTTCTTAAGGATTTTCACCATGTGTGAGTTCAGGATTGGATCGCCTGGTTTTAGGCATGCTATTACTGCTTGTCTGCATGTCCTTAGGCTGCGTTGATTAAAAAGCAATTTTAACAAGCATTTTCTCTCTTGCTCGAAGTCAGGGCACAGGCATAAAAGGTGAATCAGATTCCACTTCCCCTTATTACTTAACCGACAAATTTCCTTTTGGTTATTCTCCCCCCTTACATAATCTTTTTTATCACCAGGTAACTTTCCTAGTCGGATATACAGAAATTCCATTTTTAGGGCAGGGGACCAACCTTCTTCAAAGCAGGGCTGCTGTTGTAGACATTTGTACTCATTAAGTACCCCCTAAGCATGTGATCTTTTCGATAATATTTCTTTGTCCTTCAATAGAGATGACATCTTGGTTTTATTATTTACTACTCCTTTGAAACATGCTACTGTTATGTTACTTTCCCAGCTTTCTTGCAGCCCTAATTCATCTATTGACTTCTTTTGATAAAGCGCAGCTGGATTCTCACCATTTTTTTGGAGTTCTTGCCACAGAACCTGACACAGGTCATTCTTCTTATTCATTTTTATTCTGTATCATGTTTTCATGTAGGCTCCTTTTCTGTCTATTATCTGATTTATTAGCCCAAACTCCAATCATATCTGTGCATTTGGAGGTATGCAAAATAGCTGTCTGTAGTTTCATATTATACTTGTATTTAAACATAGCGCATCGCTCCCTCTCAATGCAACACTGCCATACGTTAAACTAGGTGCCAGTTTGGCTGATATCACCTTTAGTAATGGTAAGATACTCGGGCCGTACAAGGTTTTTTTTAGATTTGAGAGCGCTATGCGCAGTGTCAGACCTTTCCTTTTTACCTCCTCCCTATGTTGGGTAAAGCATCCCCAGTCATCAAATCGCACTCCCAAGTAGCAATAGGAATAGACTAATTCCACCTGTTCTTCGTTGATGAAGCATCTATATTTTTTCTTTATCCTACTGCTACATTCCATTACTTTCGTCTTTTCTGCATTTACTACCAAACCATTTTGCTTTCAATAATTTGCTAGCCCTCCCAATAATCTTTGAAGCCCAACTTGCGTTTGGCTTATCAGAACTACATTGTCTGCATATAGCAGATTTGATATCGTTGTCTGGCCTAATCGTGATGCATGCAAATTTACTGTATTTAGTTCTTGTGATAAATCTGCTAGAAACAAATTAAAAAGATGTGGTGCAAGGACACAGCCCTGTTTTAGTCCATGAAAGGTATCTTTTTTTCTTGACAAGACCGACCCATCCCCTATCCGTTTCCTCACTCAAGTGTCATTGTATAGGAGCTGTATAGCTTTAAGAAGACTTGATGAACTGCTTAATTCTGTAAGTTTCCTTCATAACAAGTTCCGATTTACAGAGTCAAAGGCTGATTTAAAATCAACAAAGCACAGGTATAATGGTAACTTCTTTTGAATGTTTTTATCCATTAACAGGAATAGTGCTAATATGTTTGTTGCTGTTCCTACTCCTTGTATGAATCCGGTTTGATTTAGTGGGACAATTTTCTGTCCGTTGCCCATTCTCGTAGTTCACTTAGAAGTAGGGTAGCAAAATACTTTGCTTCTATATCTTGTAACATAATTAGTCAGTAGTTTTCTGGTGCATCTCTGCTGCCTTTCTTGTAGACAGTATTTATTATAGACCCCCGCCACGAGTCTAGTATTATCTGTAGTTGTAACACACAGTTATAAACTGTGGTTAGTATTGGTATCCATAAGTCTGTGTTTGACAAATACAAAACTTGGGGAAGCCCATTTGGTCCTGGAGCACCGTCCTTCCGGGCCTCTAATACTATTTTCCTTATTTGATTCTCCTGGAATGGGTCTATGGTGCTACCTTTATTTTCTATGCCCCCATTCCTGATATCTTCACTTTTTGACTTTTCCTCACTATGCCATATTGTTATCGGTTTGAATATTTCATTTAAAAAATATACCCATATCTGTTCTGATATATTAGAATTTACTACTGGTCCTTGAGGCCGATTTATTCCATTTACAGTTCTTCAAAACTGCCTTGCATTACTTTGTTTAGCCAAGAATAGTATCTTTGCCCAAAGCTCATTGTTGTTTTCCCTTTTTTCTGCCCAGACCAGTCTTTGCAGCCTCTTATTTACTTTTCAGCAGCTATGAAATAGATCTTTATTTAGTGGGTCTTTCCTAATTTTCCTTTGCATTTTTTTCCTTTCGTTTCCTAACTTTTGGACCGCTATAGATAACTTTATTTTTTCTCGGGTCCCCTCCACTAGTCTTTGTCGCAGACCCCTTTGAGATTTCTTTGCAACTCCCTTTTCTATTATACTTTTAAGGAAAACCCCCCACTGTTTAACTTTATTGCCATATCCATTTATTAGAGTTTTCTTTACTAAAGTTTCGGCTAACTCTTTTACTTGGGCATTCACTTCACTGGACCATATTAGCCTTCGATAATTTACTGTAGTATCTTCCCCTGCCCACATGGGTATCTGTTGGTGATATTGTATTTGTGTATAGAGCACCATTCTCTGTTGTCCATGATCGCTACTTGATGTTTTTTTTATACTAAAGGATTTTATCCTTCCCAAGAGATTTAGCGTTCCTATTGTGTAATCTATTATGGAGCAAGCAGAGGGTGAGAAATCGGTCCTCTCCGGCGGGGTATCTGATTGAAATCTCCCATTTAGGGTTCTCATTCCTATGGACTCTAAATCTTTATTAAGGAATTCGCCCTTTTGTTGTGTGTTCTTCTCAAGTGATCCCTAGTGCTTTGTGGGGGAATTGACCATACATAATCTTGCTGGATTGCTTGCTCTTCACGCTCCGAAATGTGCATCAAGTAATCACCTGTTAATATTATGTCTGGTATATTTGGTTCCTGTAATATGCCCATTATCACCTCACGTAAATCATTCGTTATAGTAGGCTTTATTTTTTCGTTTGGGGGGGAAATACACATTCATTATGTTTAAGGGAGCATGTGTGTCTTTCCTCCAATTATTTAGTTTTAGTACCAGGATATTATTGTTTACTATGGGAACTTGGACTGCTTCTATTCTGAACACTATTTCTATGAAGATTGCTAGGCCTCCTTTTGATCTACCCTGTTTGTTTATTTTTATTGCCAGTCTATAATATCCTGAATACCCTACTATGTCGAAAGGTTCAGTCACCCATGTTTCCTGGAGGCAAATTATTTGACTTCCTTTGAGCATCTCAGCTATATCTTTCTTCTGGGACCTAGTTTGTGCTCCGTTTATGTTCCATGAGCTAATGTTTAAAACGTCACGCCATCTATTTACCTCGCTGTACCCATTAGTTCATGTCCTACACTTTCCATGTAGTGCCTCAGTTATCCAACCTGCATTTACTATTATTGGTCTGTCCTTTCCCTCTGTGGTATGTGCCTCTTGACTCACCTCAAGCTTTTCCATCCTTCCTTTCGCATCTCTAAACACCGAGTATGATTGACCTCCCTTGTCCTTGGCTCTTACTATCATAAACGGTTCTGGATACATATCTTTTGGGGGTAATGATACTTGTGTTCCTCAGGCTGCAAATATAGCTTTTTCTCTCATTACTGCCTGGGCCAGTGAGCTATTTTGAAATGAGGCCATAGTGGCATCCTGCACACTCCCCTCTGTGAGTTTCAGAAATTCAATTGACACTATGGGGGTTATTACAACTTTGGAGGAGGTGTTAATCCGTCCCAAATGTGACGGATATACCACCAGCCGTATTACGAGTTCCATAGGATATAATGGACTCGTAATACGGCTGGTGGTATATCCGTCACTTAACCGTCACTTTTGGGACGGATTAACACCTCCTCCAAAGTTGTAATAACCCCCTATATCCTACGATGTTGTATTTATCACTGATGTAATTGCATGCAGTAAATTTAATATATTACCCCTGTTCAGAATGTCATGTGGACCTCTAGATTTATATGTGGGTACAAAAATTAGTTTATCTGTAATGTTCGAGCTTTCTTTAGCAGTGTTCTGGTCTTCTCTTCCCCTTGAACTTCTCCCTGGACCGTCTTTCCAGACTCCTTTTTACCATTTCCTGCTTTTCTCCTCTTCATAATCTGGTAGTTGGCACATCCTGTCTTTTCCAATTTTACTTTGCACTTTTAATGCTTGCTCATTTATGCCCAAATGTTGCTTGTTCCTGTCCTTATTATTCCCCTTACTGTTTCTCTGTTGAGGTTGGTAGTTGATTCTTTTGTTTTCTATAATTCCCATATTTTTAGGAGTTTCATTTACCTGCTGTTTTTGTAGGCTTTATTCAATAATTATATTCTCCCCGTTGCTTGAATAAATTGTAATGAGAGACTTCTTTGATTTCGTTGAGGTTTTTGCGCGATGAGCTCCCCTTGTCGGTTTTACATCTACTATCTTCCCGGTATTATCCCCGTTTTCCTACTCGTGCTTTTGAAAGATTGGAAAGGATTTTATTAGTTCTCTCTCCTGTGTAGCTGTTTCTAGTGTTGACTCACAGTTTTTTTCCGTCTTTTGCCTCGCGATTAGGAGTTCTAATCTTGCTGAGCTTATTTGTTGCTTTTTTCTTGCTTTATGCAATTTCTTTCTCTGTTTTTTTGTCTCCCCCCTGCCGGTGCATGTTTTTTTCCTTGCTGCTTGAGTACCGTCAGTTTTCCAGGACTTTCTGCTTCTTTGTTTTGTTTATTGATCTCCTTTTTTCCTATAATGTCCTGTTTAGCTTCTACATTGAGATTTCCAGGGGGGTCTCTTGTTGGTCCATTAACTTCCATTTTTATTTCATGATCTTTCCTCCTTGGGTAATAACACGTGTCCCTTTCATTCTCTCTTTCCATATGCCCTGTAGGATTATTTTATTTTATACCGTCTATAATAGTACTTAGCACTTCAGGGATCTGTTTCAGTTTTTCCACTATCAGGGCACACGCACATTCTATGTTTGTTGTTTCTGCAAGGGTTTGTGCTTGAATAATCAGATTATTTAGATCCACCAATTTCTGGTCAATTGCTAATATTGGAGTTGCTATTATGTTTAATAGACCTATCTGAACATCCATTTTATTTGATTGATATGTCAGTGCTTCAAGTGTCAGTTGTGATGTTTTAAAAACCACTTCCCATTATCTACTGTCTTACTTTGTTGGTCTGTTGAATTTTCTTGGCTATTGTGTGTGGCCTGCGCCTCTTTTCGACAAGTTTCCTTCGTGTTGTTTTGTTGAGGCACATGTTTTTTTGTTTCTTTGTCGTCGTTAACCTCCATTTCCCTTGCAATTATTTCTGTGTTAACCTTTCCCTCTGTTTTTAACACTTGTCCCTGTATTTCCCCGATTTTGTTCCCAGCCACTTCTACAACCACTTCTATAGGTGCTGGCTGCCCATTTTTCAATAGGACGGTTTTATTTTCCCTTTTGCTGGAATGGTGACTCAGGCAAAATTGATAAAAGATCTGTGTTGCTTACTGACCCCCACCCTAGCACTCCGCTATCTTCCGTTTTCTCCTTGTTTTCATGTTCACGTTTGCTTGCAGTATCTTCTAGCTCGCTTTGCTGCGTGTTCTCTCTTATGTCAATTTTTAATTACTTTGCCTTCACTGTGCTGGATTTTATTGGAGTAATTGGAGCAGTAAGTAAGTTTGTATCCTTTGGGGTAGAGAAGATTATTCCTACTGGGTTCTTTAGGAAATAAAATTTTTCTGGTATTTTCTGTACCTTGTCAAACATTCTTGAGACGGGTGATATTAGGGCTGTATTTTTCCTTGCTGTGTTTGCCTTTAATTTTTTAGATGTTTGCCCCATCTGCCTCCCTCTCCTCTTATTTACTCATGTAGCAACTTGTCTTTCACGTCCTGATCTCATTTTGCGAGCTTCACTACTCCTCTTTTAGGCAGCCCTGACTGACTCGGATCCACTTTCCCATGAAAACCAGGGGACGATCAAACTAAAATCACACTACCACACTTAAGAACACCACATTTAAGCGCTGCAAGCTGCACCCGAAACGCTTCTGGACCACTTCCACAGTACTCCGTTCCACTTATTTGACTTATTTGATAGCCTGCTGGTTGTGTCGTTAATATGAACGGTTGTGCTCTGAGTCTGGCCAGAGTTATGCTATCGTAATACAGGGCACAGTAGTGTAGAGGGGAGTGACAGCAGTTGTGGCTGGGGCAAGATCAGTTCTGGTCTTGTCCTGTAGTAGGCCCCCATCTGCTCTTTCCTCCTTCCCCCCTCCTCCTCACCTCCTTTCACTGGTCAGTGCTAGTTGGTGCTGCTGTGGTTGTCCTTGTTTCTCCTTACAGTATTGCTGCAGGGTGAATAGTGGTCGGAAATGCTGGTGCAGATTCCTCTAGCCTGCTGAGGTTACCAGCTTGCTCCTTGCTCTCTCCTGAAAATGCTTGGCTGTTTCCTGGTTCCTACTCACTTGCTGCCTGAATCTGGTTGATTACTTTTTTGTACTTATGTGTGTGCTTCTGTGTTCCTGTGCACTATGTTTCTAGCATCAGTCTCCGTCTCCCTCAGCCTGTCTGTCGAATCCACCCGCCTCATGTGATGACTGGGGTCACTGGCAAGGTCTGTTAATGACTGGCGAGAGGCGGCTAGTGGCTAATGGCTAGCGGCTTGTACTTTGGGCACGAGGACAGAACTGTTGCACAAGCTGCACAAACTGCGGCGGCTTACTCCTGCACTCCTCCTCTGCTTTCTGCTTCCAACTGGGGCTGCCTGGTGCCAGTCACCTTTAGTTGTCCCCCTTCTGTTTTGGGGGGGGACCTTGCCACTCTGCACCCCGCAAGTTGCACCTCCAATCAGGCCACTTCTGCAGGGGGTTAGCAGAGGCTCACAGATGTCCACTCGCCCCCCAACTCCTTCTCCTTCGACGGTGGACGGCAGGTGTTTCTAATGCGAGGGCACTGTCAGGTCGCTACCGACTTGCTTTGACTTAGCCTGGCAGCTCAGCCCGCATCGGGAAATACAGCTTGTCCGCGGCCCCACCTCCGACTCTCCCTCCGAAGCGGACCGATGCGGATCAGGGTTCACAGCACGGCAGGGCAGGCGTGCGAGAGTGTGGCCTTTTCTACGCACCATGTTGCCCTACCTGCCAGCTGCTGTCAAATATTTCCGCAGCCCCGGGAGATTAATGATCCATCCACAGCCCTCTGACTCTCCAACGTGGCGCTCCTTACTCCTGACCTGGAACCGGAAACTCCATGAGCGCTGTCTCAAGATTCTGAACTGAACAGGAAAGATGTAGCTGAGTCCTCCTCTGCTTCCACTTGTGCAGCTAAGTGGCAACTTTCAGAGCTAAGAATGAACTTAAACATTGCCCCAATGAAGGGTGTTCCTCCCAAGAAAGTGGCCAGTGAGGAGGTGAAGAAGAAGGATATTCTCTAAACTAGCATGCCAGCCTCCACTTTTTTTCAGGAGTCTTGGTGTACCTGCTGCACCCTCCTCTGGGCAGCAAAAGACTGGGAGGATCAAACCAGCGTCATAAACAGCACTACCCCGACGTAAGTTACTATAGTCATGGAAACAGGAGTGAGTCTGAACTGGATTTGTCTTGGCCACAAACTAGTACCCCATAATTGCAGGAAATTGGACAACTGGAGTCACAGCCAGCAACAGTTCTTCCTGAAGTAGGAGCAGAACAAAGGGGTGAGCCTTCTGCTGAGCAAGATGTTGTTCTTGAATCATTGGTTTCGCAATCTCCAGCAAAGAAAAGAAGGGCTACTCCATCATCTTCTCCCAGCCCCTCTTCTGATGATCTGGTCATGGATTGAAGTCCAAGGCCTTCCTCAAGAGGCAAGAGAAAAGGAACGTTCCTGAAAGCCTTAAATTATGGAAGGTGACAGAGATGAGGACAAAGCAGTAATTGTCAGTATGGAGGGCAGCTCAGAGGACACTGAGATTACCCCTCCTATTCAACCTGTTCAGAGGCATGTTGTTCCATAACCACTACCGGCAGCTACCATATTTGTAAGATCACCGTCGAGACCTGCATCCACCCTTACCACAGTTAAAGTATGCCTTCAAATAGGCAAAAAACACAGCCACCTACCTCCAGTTCTTCAAGCACTGGCAATGCCATGCTAAATAGGTACTCCTCTTTAGTTTGGGACCTCTTTATGATTAGCAAGCTGGAGGATAATATTGTAATATGCTTCATTTACCACACAAATGCCCATTGAGGTAAGCAAGGCTTGAAATACGGTACTGGAGGCCAAGCATCCCATCTGAGGAAACATCATACTATGTGGTGGGAGGAGTACCTTAAAAAGATAAGTGCTTGTGGAGGTGGTGATGAGAGAGGGGAAGCAGCTGAGTGCACAGTAGGAGATGAAGGTGGTGATGAGGAAGAAGAGGATGACAGCATTACACAAAGCAGCCCTATCCCCTGTGATAGACCAGCATCCCTTGCATCAGCAACCTCCGAATGGCACAAGACTCAGATACAGGCACCTTCACCGCATTCAGTGATTCTCCCAACACACACATTGAGTCTACAACCTCCTGGTTCTCTCCGGAATTCGCATGTGTCATTGGCACCACAAAAGAAACAAAATCCAAGCTCCTATTATTACGGGCATGTTTAGGCAGCAGGGGCCCCACAAACACAACCACCCAATTGCACATTTGAACAATCGGAAGTTGGCTAAAAGGTTAGTGCTGGACCTCCTCTCTTTTTCTTTTGTGAATTTGTGCTGCCCATCTGCCCAGTGGAAGGATCCCAGCTGGCCCTTTCTTGTAGAAGTTGTTGTTCCAACACTGAATCCTGATGTGCTGCAATTGGTTGGCCAAACTATGCTGCAGGTGCAGGTCACACTGTCCACATAATGACAGACATGTGGACTAGTTGTCAAGCAACTGATTACATGTGTATCACTGCCCATTGGACTTCTTTTGTAGGGGTTAGGCACAGATATCTGCAGGTCTCAGTGCTGGTAAAGGTTTTAAGGGCATTTAGCTGAATGCAACAGTAGTAATGTTCACAATGGAGAATATCTATACAGCTGCAAACACAAACATCTTGGAAGAGTTTAACAGCAATGTGTTTTAATGGCTTAGACCCAGAGATCTCAGAATTGGATATGCTGACAGGGATAATGGCAGTGGTATAGTCAAGGCCATGGTGGATATTTCAGGGTCCTGTGTTTGGGGCACTGGATCATCCTTATTGTTCAAGACTATCTAAAAAAGAAGATGTAGTCAGCAACATACTAAAAGAAGATGTAGTCAGCAACATACTAACTACCTATGAAGAATCTTCATTTATTTCAGTCATTCTTTTAAAGCCCAGAAGCAGTTGAGGATCATTCAGCATGCTAATAGAGTACCAGTGAAAACCATCATACATGAGGTGCCAAAACAATGGAACACAATCTAAAACATGTTGCAATGTCTGTTTGAGCAGAACAGACTAATCACCAACTATGCCCTTCAAAGAGGAGGGGATTCAACTGGGAAAAAACATGGGCATGGAGATAGATAGATGGGGGCTAGTCAAATGCCTGACATAAATGCTACTTCTTTTTAAGGTTTTCACATGGGAAGTCAGGAAGGAGTACATTCTGATGAGTTAAGCAATCTTGTTGCTGCACCTGCTACTAGACCAGTTGAAAAAGGTGTTGCAAAAGTTCATCTGTGTGTACCAGAAGTATGTGAATTGGTTCAGAGCTTAATCCTTCAATTGTATGTTAATACAAATCTGCAAAGAGGAATTGTGTCCTCCAATGGTACATATGTACCACAACATTTGAACTGTGGTACCACAAATACTGGCCACTTTCATTCCTTTTTCAGAAAGGGATGTCTCACAATACAAGACTTGGATTGTTGACCAAGTGAGAGACTTGGAAGAGGAACGGCTAGAAGTTAGAGGCCTGGGTAGACGTTCTGGCATGCAGCCTTCAACCTCCAGAGAGGGCAGTGTTGTTGTCTCACAGCCATCACCATAATCACCAGCAACACCAGCAACGGAAGAATCTGACTCAACCTCTGCAATGGCTTGGTTTCACGTGGCAGGGCTTAGGTCAAGTGCAGAGGCAAAAGTTACAGATGTCGAGCAAGTGGCTGCACCAATGACCATTCAGAGGATGGTCCAAGACTATCTGGATGACCCAAAATACATCTACCTGGATCAAAACTCATTGGTCTATTGGTATGGGAAGATATGACAATGGCCAGAGCTCAGAAGGCTGGTAATAAAGTATGTGGCGTGTCCGGTAGTCCAAGTATCTTCCGAGCATGCGTTCAGTGCAGCTGGAGCAGTTACTGCACTCAGAAGGACCAACCGCTTGCCTCAAAGCATGGAGAGATCAATCATGAAAAAAATGGACTAAAACTTCATGCAACAAGATTACACTGTTCCTAAAAGAGCACAGGAGGAGGAGGAGGGAGACTTGTCAGCCTCAAGTGTGTTAGGCGTATGAAACTCTGGATGAACCCCCTGAGTTTGAGGACAAACTCTACTTCCCTGACTAAACAGGCCACAACAGAACTTTCATATATTATTGTTGAACTGCTTACAAAAATTGTACAACATGCAGTAACATTCTCATGAAACCTGACACCTTACTGGAGGTTTTTGAAAGTTTAGTTCAAATTTATTTTAATAAGTTAAATACTAGCTCCCCAGATTGCTTGGAAGTACTACTGCTAGTTTTTGTCATGATAGCCTCAGTTTTGAATGCCCACACTCAGTGGTTTCTTTCAGTCTTTCTACCTGTAGGGATTATCCTTCCTAGTAATTTTACAGTTGGAGTTCATATAGCAAACATCATTCGGAGTGGGTGGGAGTGAGACCTCTGCTTTGTGAATGCCTTCCTTGTTAGTTGTACTTGAGAAGCAGAGATAGATAAGATTAGGATTTGTGTATATGCTGTTAGCATACCCTCCGACCCCTTGTGGTCAATAGTTAAAGAGTGTAGGACCAGGGCATTAACTAACTAGTATACACTTTGATAGGTGGCAAGGTGCTGCAAAACCTCATTAAGCAATAAGTCACATAGAAGTCCATTTCCACTCTGGTAATGGGGTATACAAGACTGCAGAAAGGAGTAAGTGGAGCAACCTACTGAAAAATAAATAAATGGCAAGGGACTTCGAGTAGAGAATGTCTAGGGGGCAACGTTGATGAACAGTATAACATGTTACAATTTCAGAGGAGATCTTTTCATCCTACTCTCTTCTAGAAACATCAGTGCTATACTTATTAGCAAAGCAGAGACAAAATTCAGCCATCACAGCCTCCAGTCTCCAGTGCTGCAGCTGGGTGACTTTTTTCTTTTTACAGGAATGGGTGATTTCCAGCACCAGGAGTAGGTATATCAAAAAAGAAAAAGAAAAGAAAATATGTACTGTAATGCATATTTCAGATACTTGTTTATACTATAGTGGCACTGTAGCAGAACATTGCTGGTCCTCAAGGGCCATTGGAACTTTTTATGTGATTAGCCACAGGGCCATGTTTTTCCCAAACATGCATTACATAATGGAATAGCACTGACTTCAAGGAATATGTCAAAATACCAAAAGAATGAAAAAGTGTTTTTTGTTTCGCGGATTGCATAGTGAAACTGAACAGATACTTTATATGTTATAAATTACCTCTCATTAATGAGTAACACGTACAGACTGCACAATTAATAGTATACTATACTATAGTATATGTTCAACAATAATGGGAGAATGCTGAAAGGTCTGCTGATCTGCAGCATGTTTTAGGGCAGCTGTAGGGCATGATCATTTATTAACTTCCTATAATTAATTCCATTTGCCCTGCTCTTCTCTTAATGCCTCTTCAGTTCTACTCAAACTCCAAACTTAGGAGTAGATTGAATACAGTGATGACAGTGCACAGATTATAAATGATACACTGTACTACAAGTAATGGGGTATTTTTTATTTGCCACATTTGTCACAGAGTATCCCATCGCCAAACTATAAATAAGGCACCTAGTCCCACATTGCACCCCGGCCTCCACAGCAAATTATTTTACCAAAGTTACTATACTGAATGGTAAGTTAGAGTGATTAAATTAAGTAGAAACTAAGCTATGGAATGGTTAGGTGTTACTGATCATGTACTATGCTTTTGTTTATTTACATTGGTTGACAACTTGACAGAAGGGAAAAAAAGGAACAGGCTCCCTGGGGGCAAATACATATTTAAAGCTGTGCTAATTAAATGAGGGGTGCCACACAACCTCCCTGCTGGAGTCATTATTGTCCCTGGGGAATAACACCCCCCCTGAGCTGTCTCCTGGTATCCCCCCTTAGGTGCCCACCATCGGGGGATAGCTGTTTGCTTTTGCTTGGCAGGAGCTGTGACAGCTCCCTCGAAGTAAAAGCAAGCTCTACATCCGCTTCCAGCAAGTGGGAGCCTTCAAGCTGCTCCTGATCACTGGACGCTGAGTTTTCATCTGTTTCCCTGCCTGCTGCTATGCAGACAAGGAAACAGATGAAACATTTGCTCCCGCAAGCAGGGAAATGCATATTTGGCAGCTCCCTACATACAAGACCAATGCCTGCTCTGCAGGAGATGGGGAGCTAGCAGGGACCACATGGGCCTAGAGGCTCCCCCTACATTCCCTATCATTACAAACCGGGTGCCCTGTGTGGAGCCAGGGCATCCAGGTAGCTGTGGCTGGACCCCGGGTGATGCGGTCACCAGGGCCGTATGTGGCCCAGGAGAGGGGTCACGCAGCCCCCTCCCAGTTTTAAGTATGAAGGCCGAAGTCACAAAGATAAACTTAGACTAAAAGTCTAACTTCAGAGCAGAAGTCTAAACATAGACCAAAAGTCTAACTTTACTATGAGTAAAGTTAGACTTTTGGTATATGTTTATACTTTTGGTCTGAGTTTAGACCAAAAGTCAAAACTTATACCAAAAGTCTATCTTTGCTATGAGTAAAGTTAGACTTTTGGTCTAAACTTAGACTTTTGGGCCCAGATTTAGGAGGGCCTAGCACCTCCTTGCTCCATATTAGCATATTTTTTTTATGTGAATGTGGCCCAACAAGGCCAAAATCGGCATTCCAGATTTACAAAGTTATGCAATGCATGCTTTGCACCAATTTGTAACCCCTTTGGGCAACATTATGCTTGTGTGATGTATGCAAGGGGGGCATTCCCCCATTAGGAGAGCCGAAAAATAGCTCAAAGAAATCTAAAATATTTCTTTATGCCATTTTTGTGCCCTTTTTAACATCTACTCGGAAGAGACGTTAAAAGGAGGCACACTATTGGATACAATGGGCTACTATGTACTGTTCAGGGTTAGCACCAAAATTTTGGCACTAACCCTGAACAGTACATGAATAGCATCAAAAATGTTGACGGTGTTGCCTCCTATCCTGCATTGTGATGCGCCGCGTTTTAAATATGGCACACACACAGTAGTGGTTGGGGGGTGCAAAAGGGTGCAAGAACAGTGGCGCTGCACTTGGTGCAGCACCACTTTTCTTAAGTCTGCCCCTTGGTCTAAGTGTACCTTTGTGAATTAAGCCCTATTTGGCCCTGGGGATGTGGTGGTCCCTGGGGCCTGGGAGGTCCTCAAGAGCCCTTGCGTCATTGTTTATTTAGCCCTGGGGAGGTGGTCATCCCTGGGATATATTAAAGCCCCAGGAGAGGGACCCCTTTCCTTTGTTTAAAAAAAAAAAGCCCCAGGGTGGTGGTGGTCCCCTGGGCTCAATGAGCTAAAAGGATGGGGGTCCACGTGGCCACCCTCCCATATTTTACTAAAACCCAGGGGAGATAGTGGTCCCTGGGGCTAAAAAGAGCCCTAGGAAGGAGGGCTGTGCACCCCCCTCATTCTACTTTGAAATACCCTCATGTCCCCAGGACCTGCCAACCAGAGTGCTAAACTGAAAAAAAGTCATTATGTACATCCATCGCGAGTTTGCAGCGAAATCTTTTTTTAAAAAAAATGCTTTTTTGCCCTGATGTATTCCTAGGGGGATCCCACCACCAAGGCTAGGTGGCGAGGGTATTCCTACCCTGCCCCTTTTCTTTTCTTTGTAAAGGGTGTGTGGAGCATGGGGTTGCCTGCTTAATGTGGTTTTTGCCACCCCCTTTCTGCTCACAGCCAAAGGCCGTGGGTGGTGTGGGGTTGGGCGCTAACAGGGGTAGGCCGCATGCTAGGACCTACAGCTAACACTTGCCAAGCACAGCCAAAGATCATGTGTGGTGTGGAGTAAGGTGCTTACAGGTGGTTGACCGCAGGCCCTGCGGCCAACCCCTGCCACGCATGACTGAAGTCTATGCCTGGTGAGGGGTTGGGTGCTTATAGACGGTAGACCACTGGGCTTGGACGCAGGTGCCCTAAGGTGACTATAACCCACGCCTTTACCATGCACTGCGAATTATCCCATATATTTACATCAGTCATAATATCTTCTAAGGCATCATTAAAATGATCACTGCAACATTTGAAATAAAATTATTGATGAGGAAACTGCGCATGGTGAGCGAGTGAATTAGAGGTACCTTCGGGTATTAGATATAGTTACTTGAAGTAACTCTAACTATAGCTGCTGAATTCCTATGGTTTTGTGCATTTGAAAAGTAAGCCTAATTATAATGTCCCTGTAACCTTTGTTTTTTTTAAGTGAATTGCTATTTTTTTAATTATATTTCTTAACCATAATGTCCCAGAACCTTTTGTGTTTTTCAGTGAATCTATACATATATTACATGGATCGATAAGTATACATTCATATTAAACACAATTAATACACACTTGTAATTTACATGTTATTATAAATGAACACATTCACATTTTATATACATATATTATATTTGTATATACTTAGGGCCTGATTTATACTTTTTAGCTCTGCATTTGCATAATTTTTTTATGCAAAAGCGGCGCAAACCTACAAAATATAATTGAATTTTGTAAGTTTGCACCGCATTTGCGTAAAGAAATGACACAAATGCAGCGCTAAAAAAGTATAAATCAGGCCCTTCGTCTCATCTTTAATAATGAATGTGAACACTTATTAGTGTGAAATATATATTTATTGTTATACATAAAATCACATAAACTTTACTTACCTGTGACCATGCTGCTTGAAAAAAAATATTGGGAATTTTTTTTAAACAAAAATATTACTCAGTAAGTCCTGCCCACTCAACACCTAGCAGGTTGAGCAGGTTCTGTTCCCTGTCTAGGATGTTGTTCCAGCGGTGCATCAGCTGCTGCTCGGTGTGCTCAATCCCTGCTGCACTGGTACCCTAAGTAGTCAATGTTCTTGCAGGGCATAA
Organism: Pleurodeles waltl; assembly: GCF_031143425.1. Lineage (NCBI taxonomy): Eukaryota > Metazoa > Chordata > Amphibia > Caudata > Salamandridae > Pleurodeles > Pleurodeles waltl. Next base: position 245,260,441 of record NC_090439.1, on the reverse strand, counting down.
TCGTTACCAGGGCTGCTGGGGAGGTAGTGTTGCACCCCAAAGATTAGTGCTGCTACCTTTACCTATTGAAAATGGGACTGGATTGCACCCCTGCTCACATTCGTTGCCCACAGGGGGTGTGGGTGGCAATGGGACTGGCAGCCAGAGCGGACGCTTAAGTCGGAGCTCCGCAGAGGCCCCCGGGGGAAAAATATCCTAATGCGGTGATAGGCAAGACCTGAGACGCAGAAACACCTAAATAATGCTGCGGGGGTGCGGCTGGTGCCTCCGTGATCGACAGCCGTGCCCGAGACAACGGAGGTAGAGGAGCCGCTGTTGGGGGCTAGGAGGCTCTGGAGTCTGGGTCCCCCAGAGCATGCCAGATCGGCGAGGGGAGTGACCGCGCAGGCGATAGCACTGAGAACTGGGTGCCGGAGGAGTTGCCGGACCAGCGACAGTGGCGCAGGTGATCGCACCCGGAACCAGGTACCAGCGGCAGTGAAACGGACGCTCGCCTTGGGCCCCGAACGCGGAGCACGACTTGGATGACGTGTCGGCCCTAAACAGCATCAACGGACCTGAGGACGGGAGGACTCCGCAGAGGCCCCGGAGGGATATATCCTTATACAGTGACGGCCGGGATCTGAGACGTGGAGGCACTTAGGTAGGACTGCAGGGTTACAACTGGTGCCTCAGTGATCAGCAACCGCGCCCGAGGCAACGGAGGAAGAAAGGCCGCTGCTGTGACCTGGGGAGCTCTGGAGTCTAGGTCCCCCCAGAGCACGCAAGTTTGACGAAGGAAGTGATCACGCAGGCGATCATACCGGGAACTAGGTGCCAGAGTGTTGCCGGGCCAACGGCGGTGAAACGGACGCTCACCTTGGGCCCCGAACAGGGAACACGACTCAGATGACCGTGTCGGCCATTGGTGACATTGCCGGACCTGAGGACGGAAGGACTCCGCCTACCGATAGATGTTCGGAACGTGGCATTGTAGAGGGTCCTGGTGCTGAGAAACAAACGGCCACACTCGCAGTGAAGAGAAGGAAGAGTGACAGAGACCTAAGAGGTTCTGGAGATCGAGCCTCTCTCATAAGACATTGGCTCGACGGAGGCGAGCACTGGAGACAGCTGGATCCGCAATGACGAGGTGGGTGCTCGCCTGGGGGCTGTATTGACTCGCGGCTGTGAGCTGCGATCGTCGGCCCATAACATAAACTACTGTCAATGGTAAGAGAGCCGTTCCAACCAATATCGAACTGATCCAAACTTGAACGCACCCTCCAGAGGGGAACCTAAGGCACTGTATACAAGTTGGTGAACTATGTTGGAAGGCACCCCGTATAAACCAGAGGTCTTCCTGCGTGCATGATCTTAACCACAAAGAAATACCTAATTGGTGGTCCCTGACCCATAGAGCGGATGGCAATCGGAGGCCTAGACTGATAGTGAAATATCCTGCTTAAGACTTACGGCGGCCTAGCAAGAATCGCTGGACACCCTCTGAAAGACCTCCTTGTCACTATCACGGTGAGATACAGAGTCCTAGAACCCAGAAATGATGGGCAAAATCAAGGGTTCCAAAAATGCTGGGTCTGACCCAGACCAATCTTTGAAATAGGGAGGAGCACTGGAAACCCTTGGCAATTGTATGCTACCCTTGAATCACACTCCACTAAATTTGACAAAGTCCTTCAAGCTATCCTAGACACAAAAACGTCACTGGAAACTAGGATCGACACGATAGCCACAGAGGTTAACTTACTCCGAGCGGACCACCATAACCTAACGGAACGAGTAGAAGGAGCGGAGTCTTCGCTCACAACTCTCCGTCCCACAATACAGGACCTACAAGCCCAAATGAAGCAGGTACAACTGGACATAGCTGCCTTACACAAGCGGGGCGAAGATGCCAAAAGGGAGATCCCAGCAACAACATTAGACTGATACGATTTCCTGAACAAACAGAAGGCCCCAATACCTAATTTTTTGTGGAAAGATGGTTGATCGATAATGTGCTAGGCGGCGTCCCCTCAAAGTTCTTTACCGTTGAAAGAGACCACAGAGTACCTGGCAGACCTCCGCACCCGGGCACACCTCCACGACCTATAATCGCCCGACTATTGAATTTCAGGGATCGAGACGCCATTCTGCAGCTCTCCCGCTTACATTTCCCATGGTGACATGACAACACAGAGATATCAGCCTATCCAGACTTCACTGCCGAAGTACAAAAGCAATGTAATTCCTTATTTAAGGCGAAACAGCATTTAAGAGAATTGAACTATAAATATGCGTTACTATATCCTGCAAAAACTTCGAGTGATTGATGGTGAGGCAACACAAATGTTCAACTCGCCAGAGGATGTATGGACCTGGCTACATGCAAAGGGATTAATGCACCCAACTCGGGAATCCACAGAAGAAGCAACTTGGCTGACTCCACATACTAAATGGCACAGGCAAAAGTCCAGCAGAGCAAGACCGTCTCGGGCCCAAGTGACTCGGGAGCAAGAGAAGGCAATAAAAGAAACGTTGCAGTTGATCAGCAACCCCTTTTTTGCTTTAACAGACAATGCCTTGATCGCCTCCAATACAGATACAGGAGCCTCACCGCCTTCTCAGGGCTCACTCGAGGAAGAGGGCCCGACACTAACCCCACATATGGCAGACGACCTTTGAAGCACTGATAATCTGCTAACTAATAAGATTACTGGAGGCACCAGACCCCCGTGGTGCGAGATCATGCATTTCCTAGGTCGCACAGCCTCATTTGGCCCTGGAGGTGGCCTCTACAGTATATCACCCTGGGGTCTACAGCGATAACCGCTTAGATCACAGCGCTTGTCACCCCCCCAGAAATAGGGGTCGTAGGCACACTGCCTTACCCGAACGGATAGGTATTCACTGCGGCTCTTTTGTAAGCTAGTTGTATATCTAGGGTATTTTGGCATGATGCTTAACACGGATCTAGCCTGGGTTCTGGGAGCTGTTCTACATGTTCTTATTGTTTTTAAGTGCTTGGTGGCTAGGGGGGATGTGGACAGACAGGGCTGGCGGGAGACGGGGGGAGGACATAAGAGGAGTGGTACACTAACCCATAACCAATGGCTGCAGAGTATACTATGTTAACTTGGAATATCCGAGGCATGGGTAATCCCATTAAGTGATATAGGGTGTACTCCTATTTCAGGAGATGCCGGACACACTTTGCCTGTCTACAGGAGACACACTTGACTCACGGGGAACTAATTAAGTTGGGCCGTCACTGGAGCGGCCAAGTTTATGGCACAGGATGCTCAGCATACGCCAGGGGCACATTGATTTGGATAGCACCGGAAGTGCCATTCATTAAAGGTAGGACACACATTGACCGTGAAGGGAGGTACGTTCTAGTAGAAGGCCAATTAAATGGTCGCCCCATTACCCTGACTTCAATATATGGTCCCAACATTGCACAAGGGCCCTTTTTAAACAAACTATCTCCAACTCTGCTACAAGATCCAAGCGCTCCTAGTTTGTGGGGAGGAGACTTTAACTGTATCCAAAACACCACACTATATCGATCGATTCCTCCCTTACCGAACACTCCTGGCCTGCAAGCCACTAAGCATTTCCAACAGTGGTCACAATCTATGCATCTACATGATATCTGGAGACTACAACATCCCATAGATAGGGAATACTCTTATTACGTGCCGGGTTACCAAATACACACAAGATTAGATTATATATTTTGTGATTCACTTACGTGGCCTACTATTCGGGGGTCTGAATATTTCGTAGGGCGTGTAGGTTTATGGACCCCAGTATAGGTACTGCCCCCATAGGTGCGCTGCTAAGATGCCCAGTGTCATTTTGAAGGCAGGCCTGATTTTAAATTAAAGTTACATGCAAATTCGACTTTGGAATTGAAAGTAGTTCCAAAGTCTTAAACTACCTTATTTTTACATATGTTACCCGTAGGGTGTGCTCTATGTACCCCTAGGGTTGGGTACCATGTAACTATAAGCAGGGACCTTATAAAATTAGTTTTATAAGCTCTGGTGAGGTAAAACAGCCAAATTCGCTTTTCCCTCATTGTAGTAAATGGCCTTCATAGGCTAGAATAGAGAGACTTTTTTTAATTTTAAAAGTCCCTTTAAGTAGCAGATACCATCAGTTTGGTATCAAATTAATTGTTATAATAAATCCCATGACATCCAGTTCAGGTAAGGAGTTTTAAACTTTACCTGAAAAGTTGCCAACTTCAGCCCTGCAGTCTTTTCACTGCTTTATTCTGATTGGCCAGCCTCTGGCAGCCTAGCCAGGCTGGCTGGATGAGGTGTGAAGTGGCCTGGCTCAGCACAAGAGGTGTGCCTGCAGGATGAGATCTCCCCTCAGCAGATGGGGAAGCAGGAAGGGGGAGGGCTGCAAAACTGGTCTTCAAAGGCAGGGAAGGACATTTGGAGCAAGCCAGCAACACAATTAGGTGCCCTCTTGATTAGATTAGTAGAGGGCAGGAGAGTGGTGTATTTAGGATTTTAAGCCACAGCCAGATGTAACCTCCAAAAATCACTTACAGCCATGACGGATTTTTTGAGGAATGTTGCTCCCTGGGATTGATGCCACTCAGGTCTATCACACTTCCCAGGAATTGGTCATCACAGGAGGAAGGACCCTGCCCCTGATTGGAGAACCAGGATTCCCCTGATTTTCACCCAGGAGTAAGGATAAAACTGGCAGACCTGCACCCCCACCTCAGATCCCTATCGGATTCCAACAAGGAAGAACTACAGAAGAAGAAGGACTGCCCTGCTGGTCCCCTGACCTGCACATGGACACTGCACTCTTGAGGACTGCACCAGCTGCACCCTTGGGCTTCATCACAAGAAGGACTTTGCCTGGCTTCAAATGGTTCAAGGAGGGACTGCCTGTTTGCTACAGGTGAAAACTTGCTAACCAGAGTCCCCTGTACCAAATCCTGAAGACACCAACCAGCTAACCACTGCCCAGTGGCCAAAAAGGAGTTTGCATCAGGTGCATTCTAGGAGTTGTAGTCCGCACCCTCAAGGAGCATCTCAGAGCTTATGAAACCTTGGGGTGAGCTGTGGACCTCAAAAGACCCCCAAAGGGACATCTGGAGGAAGATCCAAAAGTTTGGAGAAGTTTGGAGAACTTTTGGAAAATAGCTCCATAAAGGTACTGACTCTAGCTGGCTTGCCTCAACCGCAACCCGGCCTGACTTGCAGGTTCATCCCGGTGAAGAAAATCTCAGAAAAAGTGACTAAATCCTAACGTAGGAAGTTGACTGGGACCTCGCAAGCAGTGTATCCGAAGAGGGCTACAAGGACGTCGGATCAAGATTCAGTTTGCCCCGGTCGAAGGATCTTCACCTAAAAAAAATGACTAAGTCTGAAGGTAAAAATCTCCACTGAGGGCTCCAGCGACGCGTACCTGAGGAAGAGTTCCAGGAGGTCGGACTGGACTGGCGACTTGGTCCCACTGAAGAAACGGCTCCATCACACTCAGCCTTAAACTTTGACTTTGCCCCGGTCGAGGTGCGACCAGATGACCAGATTGGCAAATATCTTTGGTTCCCCTTATCCGATTTTATTCGTTTTGGTGTCATTTTAAAGCTAAAAATATTCCCTATTTTTATAAATTGATTTTGGATTTTTAAACTGTTTCCTGTGTTTTATTTAATTACTGTTTTGTGATATTTGAATGCTTTACGCTTTGTCTACTAAGTTAAGCCTTGTTGCTCCTTTCCAAGTTGCCAAGAGTTGAGATAGGTTTAATTTACTGAGACCTAACTGGACCTAAGTGGAGGTTAGTGGCCTATTGCTAAGTGTAGGTACTTACCTGCCCTTACCAATAACCCATTTTCCAACAGCTTCCTATCGGTCGGGTTTAGAATGCTGTCCAGATAAGGTTCTAGCAACCAGGTAGACCTGAAGTCCAGAAATTCACTAGTTAGTCACCCCAATGAGAGCGAGCAAGATATGGACTGGGTTACCCACTCCCAGTAACAAGACTTCAGTATTTCTTTGGTCTGTAATGGCCCTGTGTATGAAGAGTTCCATGAGTCTCCCATCCCAACGGCAATCAATGCTGACTTAACTGAATGGATCCACCGGATCTTATCAGAGGTGTCCAAAGAACAGACTTCCCTGAGCGCGGTAGCATGGGAGGAAAGTTTGTGGTTGCCCTGATTCTCCTCCAAAACAGCAACAGTCTGAGACCGACTATTGCAGTTAGTGGTTTGCGGGCCAGATCCAAGTGCAAAGGGAGAAGCAGGGTACTTGGGGGCAGGGAGGTGAGTTGTTCTCAATATGGGTAATCTCCTTTACATCCTCAAAGGCCCAGAGTTCTGCCCCGTTAAGTGCTGAACTAACAGACTTCATGTTATAGATCTGGAGAGCAGCAGCTATTGGTCGTGTAGTTGATGCATGGTACTCCCTTAGCAGGAGGCCCACTAGCTGACAAACTTTTAATGATGAGGAGGTAATATGGGCTTTCCAGGACATTGAGTCAAATAGTTTGATCCCCAGGTAATCAAAGGTGTCAACTTGTTCTAATTTAGACCCGCCTAGGGAAATGTACTCCCTATATGGCCTATGAGGGTTGATGACCATGAACTTGGTTTTAGAGGTGTTTAATTCTAAGCCTCTCTTGGAGCAAAAATCATCAAATCAGTTCAGCGAGGATTGGAGCCCCATCGGGGTTTTGGATACTATCAAGGTATCATCTGCGAACAAAAGGTTTGGGATATTTTCGTTACCCAGGGTTGGTGTGTCAGAGGGTTGCAAGGTGATGTGTTGGATGACCTGATTCAAATACAGGGAGAAGAGAGCTGGAGCTAGTACACAACCCTGCCGAACACCCAGACTACCTGGATCGGATCGGTAAGATCACCCTGGTTCCCCCAGAGTATGTTTCATAATTGGCCTTGTGTAATTGAATGATTGTATTCAGGAGCCCTGGGGGTATACCCATCTCATTGAGCACCTCCCAGAGTCTACCTCTACGGACCAGATTGAATGCAGATTTAAGGTCTATGAAGGCTACGTAGAGACTCCCCTTCCCTAACACTGCAACCTTATAAAACAGAAGCAGAAACCTGAACACCTGATCTATGGTACTTGTTTTGGACCTGAAGCCAACCTGGACTGGTGATAGGATGTTGTTCTCAGAAATCCAATCATGGATTTTCAATAGTAGGGCAGGACAAAATACCTATTGCATGGTATTGATAAGGCTTATGGGCCTATAGTTAGCGGGTAGTGACCTGTTGCCCTTCTTATAAATGGGTATTACCTCAGCACCCATCCAGGCTTCAGGGGCTGGGGCTCCCCTAACAATTGCATTGGATAGTAGAAGGATGTACTCAGCCCATTTGTCGATGTTATGGAGAAAAAGATCACCGGGAATGCCACTGGGCCCAGCAGCTTTCAATCGATGTATATTGCATCATGGATAGCTCCAAGATTAAATAAACCATCCCAGTATGTGGTATTGGGCTGAGGTGGGAGTAAAGTGACAGAAATAGGTGCAAGTTGGCTTCCGACATTATAAAGGGAGTTGAAGTGTTGGAACCAATCTGAGGGTTGGATGTTGTTGCCGATTGCAGGAATTCCCTTTTGGTTTCTTTTGCTAACCAAAAGCCAAAAGAATCTGGAATTCCTGCGTTCTCAGGCAACCTTCAAGCGTCTCCACCTTTCCTCCTCCCAGTCCTTCCTGGCATTGTTCTGGATCTGCTTATACAAGTTCCACAGAGTCCTAACTCGGGTGACATCCTTTTGTTTAATTGCATTGATTAGATTTGTTCGTACCATTTGGCAGTCTCGATTGTACCAGGTTTCTCCCTTGCAGGGAGGAGTGCTACCAGTGTTGTGGGCAGCTGGCAAAGATAGTATGCGTTCCAATCTTTCGAAAAACTCGGTGTGTACATCGATTAGAGAGGAACAGTTTCCCACATCTTCTCCCATCGTGGATATCAGAGCTACACAAAGTGTCAGATCTAAATCAATGGAGGAGAGAATGTCCTCTTGCACAATCACCTTACTCCATCTAAGTCACCCTCTGTTGTTCTCAACCTGGACCACCTTGGCTACTTTGGCAGTAGTTGTTGCAATAGATGCCCTTCCCCACGGTGGCTCTAAACGAAGACAGAGTGGATTGTGATCGCTCTCCATTTGGGTCCGGACTACCATGTCGTCTACCAAGTGCCAGAGTCTGAGGTCCATCAGTATATACATCAGTATATAGTCACTGCAGCTCTTCCCCTGTATGCCAGTAAACGTGTGGGCAGCTTGCTTGTTGGAATTAGTTCTTCCATTTACATCCCTCAGGCCTTGGGGTCAAGGCATTTAGTTGCAGGGCAGCCGAGTGCCACTTCTTGATGGCGGGGAGCTCCAGCTGAGGTATGTGCCATATGTTATCTTCTTTCTTGAAATCGCCCATGTGATCCAGTCCGAGGGGTTAAAAGGTGGAATTGAAGTCCCCCGCTACAATGAGGGCATGTTTGGAGGGTCTTTCACCCAATAGGCTCTCTAGAGACTGCATGGTGATGGAGTGGTTAGGCCCCTTTGTCCCCCTCGGTTGGATGTTGAAAGTATCAGTGACAGGGACCCTGCTCCATTGAGAAAGATACCAAGAATACCTGGGCTGTCAGTGGGTATCAGTTTCACTATGCACTGTAGTTCAGTTTTCACCCAAATTAGGAGGTCCCCTGATGGACGGCCCGCCTTGCTCAGGACAGTGAGTATGTAGTAGGTTGCGTAACCAGGTTTGTGGGCAGGTTCGGTTAACGAGGTCTCCTGAAAGATACATATGTCGTGGTGGTCGATAAAGGTATTCCAGTGAGGCAACGGGAGTTTGGATTTGATACCTGCCACATTCCAGGAGACGGTCTTAACTTTCCAACTGGTGGACATGGAGTTGGACGATGGGAGCGGGTTTACCTGGAGATCTAAGGTGGCTGGTGCAGCGATGTTGGGAGATGCCATAGAGGCCATTCTATTTCTCTGTTCGGAGATGTCCACTGAGTGACTGATGGTGCAGAGACAATTGTCAGCGCTTATGCAGGTCTATTGTAGGAAGCCTGTTCCTCGGACTCTGTTGGACAATCTTTCTTAGGACAGACAGTGGCATCATCTAAAGCCGCTTGAGAGGGTGGCACATGAAAAGGGGTGGGTGGCTCGAGTTTGAACTATATAGTGGACCCATCCGGGGGTTAGTTCTTTGGTCTAGAGCTACTAAATCATAGGCTAGCTGCCCATTTTCTAGAAGATGCTCGATGCAGTCAGACGGTGAGCTCAGAGACCTGTGCCTTCTGGCCCTAAGAATATCTTTTCTGATTACTGTGAGACATCCTCTACTGTGTCGAATCCAGTGGGTGACTTTGTTAATCAAGGAGTCTTCCCCTTCCCTCTCCCCTGGGAATTAGATCTAGTACGTTGGTCATGAAGATTTTCGGAGGAGGGAGAGTGGTGGTTTTGGGATCGTGGATACTGCCAAGGTGACAACCCTCCCCTAGTGTGAGAGGTGTGGAATTCAAGCTTTTGTTCTGGGGGTTGATGAAAGGAGATTCAATTTGCACTCCTGCTGGTGTAGGGGAACCTGATATACAGGCTCCGACAGAGGTCCTAGAGATGGTATCCTCATGTGATAGACCTGAGTGGCATCTATAGTGCTTTGCGTGGTGGGGCATGGTGGGAACGGATGCTGACAGAGCGGCAATGTTGGTCAGAACTGAGGTGGCTGCGCTTTACCTGGCAATTTTCCCTCTCTCTTCAATAGGGGCCCCACTATAACTGCAAGGCCGTGTTTGAATGCAACCTACCAAGTCGTCAGTTGGGGGGGTTGTGGCTGGTTGTTTGGGAAACCACCTACCTTAGCCTGGGTGGGGAAACTGCGAAGTCCTGAGTTGTGGCTGAATCTGGGGGACATGATAGTGGAAGAAAGCGATTGGTAGAGAAGATGGGTGAGGAAGGAGGCATCATTGCTGAATCATGAGGGGAGCCAGGGCTAGGAAATGAGGCCCATATTTATACTTTTTTAGCGCCACTTTTGCGTCGTTTTTTTTAATGCAAAATCGGCACAAACTTACAAAATATAATTGTATTTTGTAAGTTTGCGCTGATTTTGCGTCAAAACACGACGCAAATGCGGCGCTAATAAAAGTATAAATATGGGCCTGAGTCTGCAGAGTTTTGAGGCACTGTGCTGGTCTTAGTCCTCATCCGTACCCTGGCTTTGTTGAACATATTAGATATGCTTTCCTCTTACTGGTCAGTGTTGGGTTGCAGAGCACGGTTTGGGACTCATTGGTTGGGCCGCACTGGATGGTAGGGCTAATATTTCCCCGCAATCAGCTAGGAGGTCATCAATGTGGTCAAGTACTTCATTGCAGCCTGACTTTTTGGAGTTTTTCTTGTGCTGTGTACCGCCAACTCCAACCCCGCCCTCAATTGCTTTTCTTTTGCCCGTGTCTGTGGCAATGCATTGGGATGGGACAAGGGGCCTGGGATGGTAATTGGGGGAGGACCAGAGGGAGACAAAACTATTCGGGATATCTAAAGAAAAAAAAGAACAAAAGAGAAGCCAGATTCAGGGGGGTGGCCCTGCCCGGCCTCGGTCAGTCGTGGACGGGCACAGATGGGCCTGTGTGACTCCTGTGCTGTGGAATGCCCCCTCACGCTTTAAAGCGCTCGTTGGACCTGGCAAGTGGGAGCAGGTGATGCACAAGATGGCTGCCTCCTGGGGCTACAAAGCAGCCTGGGATAAGTAGTCCGTCTGGTCCCAGTTGGTACATCCTGCTCTGCGGGTGCCCCCTCGCACTTTATAGCGCTTGTTGGATCTGGCAAGTGGGAGCAGGTGATGCACAAGATGGACGCTTCCTGGGGCCACAAAGCAGTCTGGGATATGTAGACCCTCTGGTCCCTGCTGGCGCGTCCCCTATTTCTGTTTGTTTTTTAGTGTATGTTAGAAATGGGGTCTCTAGTTGGCAGTGATTTGCACGCTGTTCAAGTAGGGACCCTCACTCTAGTCAGCATAAAGGAGTCACACAGCTAAGATAACCCCTGCTTTTCCCCCTGGTAGCTTGGCACTAGCAGTCAGGCTTTTGTCAGAAGCAATGTGTAAAGTATTTGTGCACACACACACACACATACAGTAACACAGTGAAAACACTACGAAATAACTCCACACCAGTTTAGCGCAATAGCCAATATTTATCTGAACAAAATGAACCCAACATACAAAAGTAAAGATATCACTTTTTAAAAGTTGAAATTAGTCTTAATCCAGAGGAATCAATGGCTGTATATTTTTATCACAGAGTACCTGGGATGCACCAAAAGCAAAGACAATACGAGCCACAGAGGAGGTGAGGAGCCAGAAAAACAAGGCAATGCAATGGTTCCTCACTGTGCAAGGGACGTGATGGGTCAGTTCCTTACTTGCAGGGGAGGTAAAGCATTGATTCTCTCCTTGCTGGATAGGCGATGCGTCGGTTCTTTACTGGCAAGGGAGGTAATGTGTTGGTTCCTTACTGGCAGGGGTGGTAATACATTGGTTCTCTGTTTGCAGGAGAGGTAATGCATCAGTTTCCAGTCACACAGCCTCAGTTCCTTGCTGTGGTGCAGGGTTGATGAAAAAGTGACGCCCTGGAAAGATGCATGGAAAATCCAGATGTACTGTGATGATAGAGCCACGGTGGAACAGGTGCTGCATCAGTCCTACAGGCACTGTGTTGATTCTTCCACTGTGAAACAGGTGCTGCGCCGATTCTTCAACTGCAAGAGAGTCGCTGTATTGATTCTTTAGGTGCAAGGCAGAGGTTGCGTTGATTTTCAGCTATCGTGCATCAATGCATGGATTTTCTTCCCCAGGACACCAGTTTCCACTTCAAAGAGACTGGATTTGGCAACACTTGACAAATCAGGACTCAGAGCAGAAGAGTCTAGGCACTGGCAGATTAGGTCCTTGATGTCCCTGAGACTTCTAACAGGAGGGAAGCTCAGTTCAAGCCCTTGGAGAACCTTGGAAAGTGTGATGTAGAAAGTAAAGTCCAGTCCATTCACTCCCAGGACAGAAGCAGCAAGCATCAGGCCAGCACAACAAAGCAACAGATCGAGTGCCAGTCCCTCCTACGGCATCCAGCTCTTCTTCCTGGTAGAATGTCCTCAGTCCAGAAGTGTTCTAAAGTTATGTCTCAGGGGCTAAGTACTTATACTCATTTCGGCCTTTGAAGTAGGCAAACTTCAAAGGAAGGCCCTTGCAGTGCACAAGACCTTGCCTTTCAGGTGCAAGTGTCAGCTTCTCCCTCCCACTCTAGACCAGGAAGAACCATCAGGATATGCAGGGAACAACTCAGCACCCTTTGTTTGACTGTTTAGAGTGAATTCCCAAACACCCTAACCTTCATCCTGATCCAGATGTGTATTCCACAGCCAGGCAGAGGCACAGTATGGTTAAGCAAGAAAATGCCCATTTTCTAAAAGTAGAATTTTCAAACTTACAATTTAAAAAACAACTTCACCAAAAGATGTATTTTTGAATTGTGACTTCAGGTAACCCAAACTCCAATCTTATCTGCTCCCAATGGGAAATTATACTTGAAAGATATTTCGAAGGAATCCCCATGTTAACATATGTGATAGATAATCCTTACAATAGTGAAAACTGAATTTAGCAGCATTTCACTATGAGGATAAAAACACACCAGTGCATTTCCTAACTTTTAAATACAGTGCATCCTTACCATGAGGCTACCTTGGGCCTAACTTGGGGGTGACCTGCATGTAGTAAAAGGGATGCATTGGGGCTGGTAAGTAGCTTCACTTGCCTGGTTGAACTGGCAGCAAAAACCGCACACACAGACAATGCAGTGGCAAGTCTGAGACATGATTACAGAGCTACTCATGTAGATGGCACAATCGATGCTGCAATGCTGCAGGCCCACTAATAGCATTTGATTTACAGGCCCTGGGCACACACTGTGCCCCGTACTAGGGACTTACTAGTAAATCAAATATGCCAGTGATGGTTGAACCAATCACCAATACTATAGACAGAGAACACTTGCACTTTAGCACTGGTCAGCAGTGGTAAAGTGCAAAGAGCCCTAAAGACAGCAAAAACGCAATTCAGCACAGGATCAAGCACAGGAGGGCAGAAGCCAAAAACACAGGGAAAACCATACCAAGATCTGACAGGTCTAACATATATAACAAAAACAAAAATGAAAATCATGCATTAAATTTAATAAATAACATTAAAAAACACATTATTTTGGTTTTGCACCATGTTTCACTTTCACCTATCTTCTCTATTGTCATTTGCCTCTTAGCACAGTGCTAAGGATGGCTTTATCCTCAGCACTGTTGGGACTAACAGGGCTCAGGACAAAACCATCTCATATGTAGCACTTAAGTGTCTACGGTAGCATAAAGCAATTTGCAAACAAGCAACAAAATCTAGCGCAACATAATATTACATAACGGGCACTTTTACGGTAAGACTGAGAATATGATGGTTCAAACTTGTGCTGCTGGTCTGAATGCAGCAATCCTGTCGATCCAACCATCAGAATTCGATCTTGGCCATCTGACCGCCAGGAGACCACAGCCACTGTCAGAATCATTGATCCTGATGGGTTGGCAGAGATAAAAGTTGTGTTAAGCCTTGGTGGTGAAGACTTTGGCACTGCAGTGCAGATAACGTCTTTCCTTTCCCCCAGCCTTTTTATGATGGGGAACCCTCAATGAAAAGGCTGGTGGAAAGGCAGAGTTACGGCCACAGTGGGGTCCCTGCACTGCCCATGACCATGTTGTGGGCAGTGCAGGGGCCCTCCTGTCAGCACCCTTGGAATGCACACTGTCTGCTATGGCAGACAGTGCGCATTCTGAGGGTGCAGTGTGCAGCGGCATTGGCCTTGGCACCCTCAGGAAGCCAAGGCCAATGCCGCCTCACTTTTTCCACCGGCCAGCTCAGCTGAAACATAGCTGTCAAGCCAGTGGCCCCCCCTTCGCAGTTTTGGAATTCGGCTGTCAAAACGCCAAACTCATTATTGGCCCCTTCAACTTCTCAACAGGACAGTTGTCTGCTGACTCAAAGCTGGCATTGGCACAAGCGATTACTGGACACTGAACAGAACATCAGTGTCGCAGAAACAGGTTTTAAAAAGTAATCTAGGAACAAAGTTACAGCTAAAAAACAATTTTTCATCAAGATGTAATATAATGTGACTTAAGACTCTGATACTCTAACTGGAAGTGCTACAAAATTGTTTTCTGCAGCTCGTCTAACATCCTTTAACAGCTCATCACCACAGCTGCCTTCCAGAGCAGTATCTTTTTGGAGGTGGTGTTCTGCTGAACTATCAACTCAAAAATGTCGTATGGCAACCATATTGTGGTCAAAATATCACATCTACAAAAATATTGGGGATGAGAATATCCACAATAGGTATTTTATTTGTAACTGATTTACTGCTATATTTAGGTTTCAAATATTGTGTACTTAATATTGTTTTCTATTATGATGTTGTGACGGGCCGACGCTGCCTCGTCGGACCCGTCATACCCCTGGGGCACCGGCCATATGGGGATTCCCAACCTGGATGTCCTGCAGTCGGGAACCAATCAACATGCACTTCTGGGTGACGGCATGCAGCAGCATTCGCTTCACGCCGTCACCAGGATAGAAAAGGAAGATGGTGGTGACTTCGAGGGAGAAGAGGAGGAAGGAGAAAGTGGCAGAGAAGACAACAGCAGTGAGGCAGATAGCAAAGGCAGAGACGATTTCGGAGGAGGAGGAGGCAGCGGAAGGAACGGCAGGAGCAGTCTGGGGGCGGTTTTTCCAGTGGCGAGCAAGGGAGACACCGAGACCACCACCAGTACAGAGGAAGCAGCAGAGGGCCAGGAGGCAGTACGCCCGAATTCCGGCCACTCTCTGGGGAGAGCATGGCCTCTGCAGGTGCGTGGGCAGGTCTTACCTGTCGGAGGGAGGTGGAGGGAGGAAAGGAGGAATACAAGGGAGGAGTTGGAATACTAAGGTTCTTGATATATTAATTTCCCGGTAGTAGTATTTTTTTTTTGTGTGTGTTTGTTTTGTGGCATACAAGATCCCAGGAGAGGGAAAGGTACAGGCAGTCCAGAACAGCACAGGGAGAGCGTGACACCCTGAACCAAAGGAGGAATAATTAAGAACCTCACCCAGTAAAAGTTTTTTTTTTCCCTACGGTCAGGAAAAGGGAAGAAAAGGGAAAGAAACAAGGGAAGCTCAGAGGAAAAGAAAGAAATAGACCCAGAGAAAGACAGCCAGAAGGGAGACTACAGGAAATTAGAGTACAAACAGGAAGAAACAGAAGAGAGAGTAAGAAGGGAAAAAAGTAACAAAGTTAAAAAGAAAAAAACAGGACTCACCGGGCCACTTTCCGTTGTCTCTCCATTTCTTCCCACATGTGCCTCCTGTGAGCCCACCTGTAAAGAAGAAGGCGAAAGGGGAACATCAGAGAAAAAGTGGCCAAACAACGTACGACCAGCAAAAAAAAACCCTTAACCATAAATAAAGACTGCATGTGTACTATCTGACCACGGGCTTAGTGTCATCATTGCGCCACTCTATTACAGATGTTTAATTTTATTGGGATATGTATTACTTAATTATATTTGTCAGTATAATATTACTATTTGTGTGAGTAAATATTATTATTATTTTGATGGGTTTACTGGGGAATGGACAGTGAGTGTTTTTAAATATATTAGTTAATGTTCATTTTTTAAAATGTTATGCTATATATTACTGTTACATATATTTTATCATTCGATGTTGTAATTATGTATTACAATTTTATTTTGGGTTGTTTTTATTGAGGTGTTGGGTGAGTAGAGTTTTATTACTAATATATTAGTTAATGCACATTTATTAATTTGGTAATTATTTAATATATATATATATATATATATATATATATATATATATATATATATATATATATATATATATGTCCAAATTAGTTACTGCGTTTTGTTTGTGTATTAAATGTTAGCTTTGGGTTATAGAATTTAATTAGAGATTGGGTTTGTAGTCTTTAAATATAATATTTAAACATTGATTTTAAGTGATTAGTGAATTCAATAAGGTAATTATTAAATTGTAAGTAATTATTTGCATTGTTATCCATTTTAATTATTATTTTATGGGCTTGATTGTGTTTTTGGTTTTCACTAATATTTATATTTTCATATTGTTAAAATAATAATTCTATAACAATTTATATAGTTTTATATTTGTTAAATTGTAGGAGGAATTAAATTGTTTTGGACATAAATATCTCTAGGTAAAGAAATGTGTTTTAATGTCTGTGCATGCGTTAGATATGTACTGTTTAGTTTCATAAAATGTTACATGTGTTTATATCATTATTTATTAATGCATATTATTTTTGGAAACCTAGGGGCATATTTATACTCTCTTTGCGGCGAATGTGCTTCAAAATTTTTGACGCACAATCGGCGCAAACACTGCCCCATATTTATACTTTGACGTCCGACCCCGCAGGCGTCAAAGTTCCACCATGTGCGTCATTTTTTAGAAGGGGGAACCACCCTTGCGTTAATTATATGCAAGGTAGGCGTTCCCTTCCAAAAAATGACTTTAAGGCCTGTGCGCCTTATTTATACTGTGACGTCATTTTGATGCACAGGAGGGGGCAGGCCTTAAAAAACGGCGCCCAGCCTGATGGGCGCTGTTTTTTAACGCCTGGGTCAGGGCAGGCGTTAAGGGACCTGTGGGCTCGGAAGGAGCCCAGAGGTGCCCTCCCATGCCCCCAGGGACACCCCCTGCCACCCTTGCCCACCCCAGGAGGACACCCAAGGATGGATGGACCCATCCCAGGGAAATTAAGGTAAGTTCAGGTAAGTATTTTTTTCGTATTTTTTTTGTGGCATAGGGGAGCCTTATTTGTGCCCCCCTACATGCCACTATGCCCAATGACCATGCCCAGGGGACATAAGTCCCCTGGGCATGGCCATTGGGCAAGGGGGCATGACTCCTGTCTTTGCTAAGACAGGAGTCATTTCAATGGGGGTTGGGCGTCAAAAAAAATGGAGCAAATCGGGTTGAGGCCAAAATTTTGCCTCAGACCTGACTTGCCCCATTTTTTGACGCCCAAGTTCCATTTTCCCCTACGCCGGCGCTGCCTGGTGTGAGTCATTTTTTTTGACGCAGACCAGTCAGCTGCGCCGGCTAACGTCATTCAATAAATAAGGCGCCCGCATGGCGCTTTGGAATGGCGTTAGCCGGCGTTAACATTTTTGACGCACAACTGCGTTGGTGCAGTTGTGCGTCAAAAAGTATAAATATGGGCCATAGTTCTATATTTTTATTCTTTTTTTAAAGGGAAATATATTAGTGGAATGTAGTGAATAAAACCCACACATACATGCTTCTTCCCTAGTGTTTGCTAGACCATGGGGCTGATTACAAGCTTTGTGGTTGGAAAAATCACACCAGCAAACTCCTGATATGGAGAACGCCACAGTGCTGGCAGTCTCCCCATTGGTCCATTACGAGTTTTCCACTGGGTTGGCCAGTGGAATCCAGTCAGGCCAGTGGAAAACATGTGCGGCATGGGACTTATGGCCAAATGTACGATGCTTTTTGCACATTGCAAACAGCAAATCTTCCCCATGAATTTTGCGATTCAGTAAACTTTTTACCGAATCGCAAAACGTGATTGTGACTCACAATTAGGAAGGGGTTTTCCAGTCCTAATTGTTACTCGCAGTCCCATGTATGATTGTTTTGTGACCGCGAATGCGGTCGCAAAACAATCACAGTTAGGACCAGTGTCACACTGGTACTAACACATTCGCAAACGGGAAGGGGTCCCCATGGAACCCCTTCTCCTTTGTGAATGTCACTGAAAAAATCTTTTCAGAGCAGGCAGTGGTCTTACAGACCACTGCCTGCTCTGAAAAAATGAAACAAAAACGTTTCATTTTTTGTTTTTGTAATGCATCTCGTTTTCCTTTAAGGAAAATGGGCTGCATCACAAAAACAAAAAAAATGCTTTATTTAAAAGCCGTCACAGACATGGTGGTCTGCTGTCTCTAGCAGGCCACCATCCCTATGAGGGCCACCATTCCCAAGGGGGTCGCAAATTGGGCATTTGCGACCCCCTTGCAAGTCACAAATAGTGTCAAGGACACTATCCTACATTCGGTCGCGAAAAAAATAAAAAATTGATACATGTAGCCCTTGGTTCCACATGGAGTTTAGTCAAATGTCATCACATAGGGGGCCTCCTACACCCTCAGACTCTGACTTCAGCACCACTGTGGCTGATCACACCCACGACTGCCATCATCCCATCGGGATCAAAGATCCTGGTGGAGACGACGGTCTTTGGGTGGTCCGACCAACAGGGTCATAATGTGGCGGTCGGACCACGGCAACGGTCTGCCTACCACAGCGAGTCAGGCTGTCTGGAGACCTCCAGACTCGTCATAGGGCCCTATATATAAAATAGCGAATCTGGTCCCCTTATGTACACTTTCTTCAATACCTGTTAGGCTGGAGTTTGAATCGTAATAATGTATGCACTTTTCCCAGTGTTCATGATGTCTGAGGTAGAATAAGAAATACAACCCCACCTCCATTGTATGTAATTTCCTCAGCGTTTGGATTTGTAGGAGTAATATTGCTGTATTTGATTTGGTTTACTATTTATTTTTGTAATATTTTTCTAAATAGTTTGAGGGTATTTAATAAAAAATGCATATTTTTTAATTTATTTTGCTTAATTTTATAAAACTGTGTTTTGTTTTTTTAAATGAATTTTCTTGTAGTTTGTTTTGAAATATATTATTTTAGAAAGGTATTTTCAGATTTTAGATGTCATTGTTTGATAGCTTTATATGTTGTTTTCAACTTTTAATCAAATTAAAATTAATAGCACATGATTATACTTTTATTGTAAATTATAATTTTTTGTACTGTGATTTATATGTAACAATTATATATATATATGTACACATAGATCTCATTCTCTACAAAAGTAATGCAAATCTTCCAAATACAAGTGATAGCCCAGTTCCATCCTACTGTGTGCAGATGACACAAGCCTCTTATCTAAAACAACTATGAAACTTCTTCTGAAATCTTTTTTAGGCTATAATGTTCTCCAGAGAACTGTTCCTGAATGTCACAAAACATAAAGTGGCAACTTTTGGTCTTAGTAGGTGAGGACACATGTCATATACATCAAAAACATCAAGCAATACATTTTTCCTTCTTGGCTTTTTGGTTCTCAAAACCTAGCACTTAGGGCCGATTTAGATACTGGAGGATGGGTTGCTCCATCACAACGAAGACGGATATTCCATCCACCAAAATCTAAATCCCATGGGATGTAATGGGATTTAGATTGTGGTGGACGTGATATCCATCACTGTTGTGACAGATATACCTGTCCACCAATATATACATCAGGTACATAGTTATCGTGTAAAAAGACAAGTGATCTTCTACAATAGTCTCTTGTTTAAATAAGAAAGTTGGTGTGTATGTCCACTAAAGGGTACGTAATGCTAAATGTGTACCTGACCACTCACAAAGGTGAAGAATTATATGGCCATACCAAGACCTCAGGGGTGAAAGTAGTAGAAAATGATGCTCAGCGATGGGGGGTATTCTTTACACCCATGGTAAGGTACATGATGAACTAACGCATTACTACACAGCCCTGTACCAGTCGAAGGCACTAGCGGGATCTGCACATTTTGAGGAATTATTTTCCTTGCTCCCACTGCCCTGCCTCACAGATAATCAGCAGGAGACTAGATGAGCTGTTAACCTTAACAGAGATACAGGACAATATAAGCGCATTGGCTGCTTGCAAAACCCCAGGTCCTGATGGTCTCCTGTCAGAGTTTTATAAAACATACTGCTCTACAGCACCTTGCCTGCTGCGGCTGTTTGAGGAAACTCTGTCAGCAGCATCCCTAACTGCGTCCCAATCAGAGGCGCTCCTGATATCCCTTCCTAAGTCTGGAAAAAATCTTACAAAACTAGGTGATATAGGCCACGAGTGATGCTTAACACAGATTTTAAAATTCTGGCTAAACTGTTGTTAACACGGCTGTTGCCTCTGGTGCCTCACTTGATCCACTCCAATAAGTATGGCTTTGTGATGGTGTGCAGCACTTCTCTGAATATCAGGCGGCTTTTCCAGGTTATGAAGTACCTGGAGCAGGCTGCCTGGTGTTGAACCAGGAGAAAGTCTTCAACTCACTGGAATGGCTCTTCGTATTTGAGGTGCTTCACCGGTTGGGTTTTGGCCCTGACTTTTTAAGACTAGTGAAATTGTTGTACACACATCCACAGTTCAGGGTCAGAACCGGCTCAACAATCTCAGAGCCGATTAGGGTGGGCAGGGGGACTAGGCAGGGCTGCCCCCTCTCCCCACTGCTGTTTTCACTGGTGATAGAGCCCTTGGTGGCAGAATTCTACCGGCTGGGGTAGGCCTGGAGTATCCCACTAGGTGATAGTCTAGCATGCTGTGTCACTGTGTGCAGATGATCTCCTCCTGTATTTTAGTAACAATTCCAATATTCCCAAGGAAGTTGCAGATATACTGCAATCCTTTGCTGCGCTGTCTGGGTCACAAGTTGATTTGAAAAAGTCATGCCTCTTCCCTTTTAGCCCCAATTGGCCAGACCCCAGCCTCACCCTACCAGGTGTACTCATTCCCTTGCAGCCCAGGATGTTTCGATATTTGGGCATTAATATATACCACACGGTGGAGGACCTGCATTACTGAAAACTCAAGCTGGTGGTAACATCCATTCGTGCCTAAATTACTTTCTGGCAAACGCTGCTGCTCTTTATGATGGGGTGAGTAGCGCTTCTGAAAAGGGTGGTACTCGGCTGATTGACTATTCCTCCAATTTACCTTTACATATTCCGGCTAAAGTATTTAGGGAACTTGAGTCCAGAGTTAGGAGATTTATTTGAAACAAAAGCTGCTGTTGAGTGGCACTGATAAAACTATACTTGCCACTAGAAATGGGTGGCCTGGCGGAACCAAACATGGAGCAATATAATGTGTCCTCCCGGCTGCAGGGGGCTGCCAAGTGACTTTCTGGACTCTAGCTGTAGGACTCAGCAGCGGTGGCGCAGCCTTGGTCACTATCTGAGGTGTCAGATCTGTTTCACTCAAACTCACAAGCTAGGGCAGCAAATTCATTCCTGGTGAGTGTGGCACAACACTGTTACCACAGGAGCCTGTCTCTCACGCACGCGGTCACTCCTTATGCGCCAGCTCTGGCCCTACTGGGCACACTGTGCAGTGCACGAGGCATGACTTCAATGGAACTGGAGTCTTGGCATACTGTTGGGCTGCATACACTGGGAGATCCAACACTGAGTGTGCGTTCACCCCATTTGGTACACTAGTAGAGGAGACAGGCCTGTCACCAGGGCAGTTCTCAATATATAATTCCCTGATAGCGTCTCAGCTCTTGGCGTTGGGGGAAATTTCCACTGAACCGCCAATGCACCTCTTCATACAATACATGCACCTTATGTGGCAGGGTGGCCATTTAGTACGTTGGTTCACAGACGTTCTGCAGACGCACACTGTTCACACCTGTGCCACACTGCGGGTTAGTTGGGAAGGGGACCGGGACAGGACCTGTGCAAATAATAAATTGGAAGCTGCCCTGAAAAGCCAAATAAATATTCCATGCAATGCACGATTCCGTCTGATTCAATTCTATATACTCCATAGGGCCTATCTTACGCTGGCAAAGATTAATCGATTAATTGATTAATTTGCGATTCCAATAGTACTGGATGCATTAAGTATCTGTCCCACGGGCTCACCAAAGTGTCACGGAAAGTTGGTACTTAAAAGGGACCCTAACTCAGCTGATGACCTTGCCACCTGAAGCGCACAGGTCTTGCGTACAGATGTAAGCGCCACATGTTTTTAGAACAATAAAGCCAAATCTCAGTTACTTCTCTCTGTTTTGTGGGAGGAAAAAGTACGTTCCTGCAGCATGTAACAATCTTATAGACTGAAACAACATAAACTATTCCGGCTCACATCCCACAACAGTTTTTACTATTGAGAAGAACATAGCTGCCATTTCAGAGCACCTAGAACACAAGTCTAATCAAGGGGACTGGAACTCCCTTCTGAGAACAAGCCAAGTTTGCTGCCGAAGTGTTATACGCCCCGTGCAAGGACAGCTGTTTATAAACCATGGCTGACGGAAGTCTTGCATTCACTACAGCTAAGAAAAACCTCATTCATGCCACTGAGACATTTGTATGAGAAGGGCTGCTCCTTCACCTCATGGATGTAACTATCTCCTAGCCTTTCATATCTTCCTACTGGAATGCATTTTAAGCAGGAAGTGAATTGAAGTGTTGAAGTAGACAGATTAATCACCTTGTGTATTAACCAACCAGCAGATGGCATTTTGGCCACAGTAAAAGGAAACTTTTCTAACTTTTCGATATTTAATATGACGTAAGTCACTTCTTTCTTAGCCATTAGTTATTGATGTTGCATTAAATTAAATGTGGAAAATATGTCCCTTGCACTAACGTGTTGCCAAGGAACACGACCTGCCTTTAGTGTTTGAAGTGTCCAACCTAACTGCATAATGGACCTTAGTTGACTCTGTCCATGGTGTCACAAAGACATATCACTTTGTATTATGTCTATTGCTGAGAAAAAAATGTTGTTTAAGGTGTATATCTGGTTGGACAGGGTATTAATCCCATTATCTACTACAACTAATGCCTTCTGTAAGTTTTCCTGATCTATTTGCCTTAATTGGGCAGCAGCTTCTTGTTGGGAAAGCTTCCAAATGTCATTACATACAGCGTCTAAGAATCGCTTTCTGCGTTGTTTTCTTGGGCCTAACAGGAAGTTCTGTAAATCAGTGTTATTAGACAGGAGACTGAGGTGTTCTCTAACAGCATCTAGTGAGGAACTCTTCAACCATTGCTGGCATAGTTTCCCTACACTGTATGTTGTTACTCTACTCACATGTTTGGATGACACATAGCGAGGGTCCGGCCTACTTGTTCTAAAACCCCTGTGGATTTTATAAAACATTTCTGACACCCATTGGTATCTATTGGCTACAATAACCTCCGACAAGGATGTGACAGTGAAGCATTAAACGTGCCATTCTGGACCCATTCATCGAGCTGATCTTCAGTTACATTTATATACTTTTGCCATTTGTGAAATTTTTCAGGGACAGGAATGCTGGGCACATTCAAATCTTTACTTTTTGTAAAGCCTAAGCAACTTGTTTGTTGTACAGTTTCATTTAAAAACATCGTTTGAACAGGTATCAGGCATGTTCTAGATAAAGCTTCCTTCCCCCATATTTGCCAACTTCTTGATCCCCCACACACTTTTTAAGTCAATCGACTTCAACCATTATTCATAGCCTTCTATAGCCAGCCAGGAAACAAAGGAATCTGAATAAATTAATTTCGTATCTGTCAATAATATATGTACATTTTCCATTGATGGCAATTTAAAATAATATGACTCAGCATTTTTAACATTGTGCCCAGAAAAATATGAAAACTTTTCAGAATGTGTTTTAGAACTCACTTGTGGTGGAGTTGGACAATGTTCTCATTGTGTGTAATTAAAAATAGTTGTTGGGGTACTTGCTCTGTGAATGAAATGTTGCCCATAATAATTATAGCAAAACATATCACCATAATTCTCTTTAGATTGATAAACATCTTCACTTTCAAATACAATGAAATACTGCAATTCAGCCATCTTAGAATCAACTGTTTTCACATCCCAGTCATCAGAAACAACTCTGGGTATTATTACATCGTTCATTGAAAGTTTAAACACATATGGTATTTGAATGACTTCTGTGGGGCCGTATCTATCAAATGTGACTTTATACCAAACAATCCCATTAGGAATTGACATAGCAGAAATGTTCACGAAAGACAAGTCTCTGCGGACCTTGTGAGAACAAAATGGGGTTTTAGGACCTCATCCACCAGTTCAATTGTTGATCTTTCAGGAAGAAAATTACCTTGTATTAATAGAAAGAATGTTATGACAAAGCCAATCCAAAGGAGGAAAGCTAATACAGTCAAGGAAAGCCACAGATTCCATGGGAAAATAAATTAATTAATTTTAAGCCAGTTTATCAGCTTATGTGTTTTTTTGGCAGTTCAGATGTAGAAGAGGCAAATGTGTTAGAGAAAGAGTAGTTGACGTTGGCGAAGTATTTAGAAGCAGTTCGTGCAAAAGCTGGAGCCGTATTATTGGGAGGAGAACTGGTAGGCGTCTCCTGCAGTGGTTCATAGTAAATGCCGCCATCCGTCTGTATTGAAGTTGTGTCAAATCGATCAATAATTTCTGTATTGTTTGTTGTAACAGATGTTAGTGGAATCAAATCAAATCAAATCATTAACATTTATAAAGCGCGCTACTCACCCGTGCGGGTCTCAAGGCGCTAGGGGAAAGGGGGGGGTTACTGCTGCTCGAAAAGCCAGGTTTTTAGGAGTCTCCGGAATGCGGAGTGGTCCTGGGTGGTCCTGAGGCTGGTGGGGAGGGAGTTCCAGGTCTTGGCTGCCAGGAAGGAGAAAGACCTCCCACCCGCCGTGGAGCGGCGGATGCGAGGGACGGCAGCGAGCGCGAGGCCAGAGGAACGGAGGAGGTGGGTGAGGACGTAGAAGCTGAGGCGTCGGTTGAGGTATTCCGGTCCCTTGTTGTGGAGGGCTTTGTGTGCGTGGGTGAGAAGTCAAAAGGTGATCCTTTTGCTGACTGGGAGCCAATGCAGGTGTCTCAGGTGTGCGGAGATGTGGCTGTTGCGGGGTACGTCGAGGATGAGGTGGGCCGAGGCGTTTTGAATGCGTTGCAGGCGATTTTGGAGTTTGGCGGTGGTCCCAGCGTAGAGGGTGTTGCCGTAGTACAGGCGGCTCGTGACGAGGGTGTGGGTCACGGTTTTTCTAGTGTCGGAGGGGATCCAGCGGAAGATCTTGCGGAGCATGCGGAGGGTGAGGAAGCAGGCGGAGGACACGGCGTTGACTTGCTTGGTCATGGTGAGAAGGGGGTCCAAGATGAAGCCGAGTTTGCGGGCGTGGTCTGTGGGGGTCGGTGCGGTGCTGAGGGCCGTGGGCCACCAGGAGTCGTCCCAGGCGGACGGGGTGTTGCTGAGGATGAGGACTTCCGTTTTGTCAGAGTTCAGCTTTAGGCGGCTGAGCCTCATCCAATCTGCGACGTCCTTCATCCCCTCTTGTAGGTTGGTCTTGGCGCTGGCGGGGTCCTTGGTGAGGGAGAGTATAAGTTGGGTGTCGTCGGCGTAGGAGGTGATGATGATGTCGTGCTTGCGTACGATGTCGGCGAGGGGGCTCATGTAGACATTGAAGAGTGTCGGGCTAAGCGATGAGCCTTGAGGTACGCCGCAGATGATCTCGGTGGGGTCTGAGCGAAACGGTGGGAGGTAAACTCTTTGGGAACGGTTTGAGAGGAAGGAGGCGATCCAGTCCAGGGCCTGGCCTTGGATCCCGGTGGAGCAGAGGCGGGTGATTAGGGTGCGGTGACAGATGGTGTCGAAGGCAGCCGAGAGATCGAGGAGGATGAGGGCGACTGTTTCACCGTTGTCCATCAGTGTTCTGATGTCGTCTGTGCCTAAGATGAGGGCGGTTTCCGTGCTGTGGTTGGTTCGGAATCCGGTTTGTGAAGGGTCGAGCAGGTTGTTGTTTTCCAGGAAGGTGGTCAGCTGTTTGTTGACGGTCTTCTCTATTACCTTGGCTGGGAAAGGCAGGAGAGAGATGGGGCGGAAGTTTTTCAGGTCGCTCGGGTCAGCCGTAGGTTTCTTTAGGAGGGTGTTGACTTCGGCGTGTTTCCAGCATTCGGGGAAGGTAGCAGAAGAAAAAAAAAAAGTTGATGCCGGCCTGGAGGTGCGGGGCGATGATGTTGTCGGCTTTATTAAAGATGAAGTGAGGGCAGGGGTCCGAAGGGGCGCCGGAGTGGATAGAGTTCATGATGGATTTGGTTTCTTCAGTGTTGATGTGGGTCCAGTTGTTGAGGGTGAAGGCCGGGGGTGCGGGTTCGGTGATGTTTGGTTGGGTCTGGTGTCCGAAGCTGTCGTGGAGGTCGCTGATCTTGCGATGGAAGAAGGTGGCGTGGGATTCGCACAAATCCTTTGAGGGCGTGACGGCATTGGCGTTGGGGTTGGAGAACTCCTTGACGATGCTGAAAAGTTCTCTGCTGTTGTGGCTGTTTTTGTCCAGTCTGTCGGTCTGTCTGTCGGAACTAATGCAAGATCATTTTCCACCCTCCCCAAGCTTGCAGAGGTGTCAGCGTTGCTGCTCAAAATTTGGAGAGGGACTTGTAGAGGGACTTCTTCACCAGTAGTGAGAGGGATTTGGGAACTACTGGCTGCTCCTCTTGGTCTGCTGTGCAGGATCGGCCACATGATGTAACTTGACATTGTCAATAGCGATAGAATGACTGTTCTGGTACCATGTATTCCCAAGACTGAGATCGGTGCACAATAAGAAGGACCAAACTCCTTTTTCACAGTGACCTTTTCATGTACTAGATCCCCAACTTTTGGAATCCAGCCAGTAGGTGTTATTGGTACACCCTTAATTCCCGTGGAGGCAGCACTGGCAGAAGCGTTGTCGTCACTGAACTTTTTAATTCCTGCAAGACAGTGACACGTTCATTTATATCAAAAGGTGTTTCTGCCACCTCCATGCCAGGACCATCAAGATCTGGAACATACATCTGAGTTCCAAACAGTCACTCATATGAAGTATGATTCCATACAGGTAATTAAGCCAACTACGACCCGTACCTAAGTCTCTGGCTGTTAAGGATTGCTTTAAATCACAACGCTATTTCCCTCGGGATGAAATGGAGACGAGTAATGGAGTTGGACCCCTAATGAAGCCATGGCATCCCTGAATGCCCTTGAGGCAAAGCCAGGGCCCTGGTCCAAGTGGAAAGCCGCAACTACATGTGTGCCGATAAAGACTTGCAAATCTTTAATAACAGTCCGAGCATCAGCCGAGCATTGTGGCCACACCCATAGAAATCTGGAGCAAGAGTCAACAGCGACTAAAATGTATTTATATGCACTGTCCGGTGTTAGGGGACCACAATGGTCCAAGCACACACAATGTAATGGTTTGTTGGACTTTAGGAGGGGTGTCTGTAGTGGGCGTCTGACAGTGGAACCCTTAATTATTTGGTAGATGTCACAACAAAGGACATACTACTTGGCCTGTTTGTATAGACCTGGCTATACTGCTCAGCCTGGTTGCATAGACCTTGCTATTGCTTGCAATAATGCTATTGTAGCCGCCACACCAGCATGAGCAGATGCAACCCCCTCATGCGCTGTTTTAATCAACTCTGAGCTCATGTCTTTGTTGGGAATTACTCGAACCCCTATGTCTGGTATTTTTACTTCGGTGTCTAGGCAGCCTCCCATTCAGTAGGAATATTTTGCAGGAAATGCTTTTGGATAGGGCGTGCCTTCAGTCGTGGCTTTCACGGCAGCCAATATGTCATCGTCCAATTTAATTCCAGAACGGGTTTCTAAAGCAACAGCAGCTCTGGCTACTGCTGATTTGGCGGCGTCATCAACCAGTGCGTTTCCCGCAACGTGTATTCCTATGCGCTGGTGTCCAAGTGTATGTACAACATGGACATTTGGTAGCGTTTCGTTTAGATCCGCTACTTTTCCTCACAGAAGTCTGTGTGTAATGGTGTTGCCTTTAGAATCTCTGAACCCATTCAGGGGCCAGTAATGCAGGTATTCATTGAAGGACTCGACACAATAATACAAATCACAAACAATCAGTGTTAGCTGTGCAGGATCCGTATGTTCCAGTGCCATCACCAGAGCCTTTAGCTCTGCTAATTGTTATGTGAAATCCCCTGGGGTTTGCATAAATGTGTGCTGGGGACAAAATGTACTATCCTCCTTGTAGCCACTTGCGACTGCGCAAGCAGCGGAGTATTGATGCTTTGTGCCATTCCAGGTTGTGCCAAGCCTTCGGTGTACATGACTCTTTGATACTGATCAATAGGCAGTGTATTTGCTGGAGCTGGCTATTCTAGTTCATATTGCAAAAATTCTTGAGTTTGTAACTTTGGGTCGGAAATATAGTCAACATCTGTGGCTGTCAAAGACATTGCCCATTAAATCCAACATGGATGTAGAGCTTTAGTGTTTTGAACGTTGGCTTTGGTAATAGCCTTGAGGGCCTGTGACGGGCTGGAACCTGTTCGGCCGTACTCGGACTTTGCTTGTGCTGACACTGCCACTGGTGGGCCCCGGCAGCCCAGTTTACCTTCCCGTGATTGGCTGGACGCTTTGGAGTGGTGGGATGTCAGGAAGTCAAAATCGCCGCTACCCGAGCGTACGGCGTTCGGGTTTTGTGAGGAAGGAGTTGAAGGCGAGAGAGGAACCGTGGACCATTTCCCAAAGGAGGAGTCTGGAGGAAAGAGGACGGACGCCAAAAGCAGAGGACGGAGCCAAAGTAATAACCGGAGGCAGTTGAAGCATTCGTATCCTGGAAGAGATGGCTGGAGACCAGCATCGGATGCCCCGAAGCCCAGCAACCAGGAGGACGAGCCGCTGCATCCCGCCACGCTTCCAGAGAAGCGTGGCAGTACAGGTGCGTGGGACCACGACCCTGAAACCGAGTAAAAGAGTGGAGAGAGAGAGAGACAAATAAGGGGCAGAAGCACAACATAAAAGAGGGGAAGGGGAGGGAAAGGATCGGGATCGAAGGGGAGGGGGAGGGTCAGAAAACTTACCACTGAACACTGTAGAACACAATAGTAGTATAGGTCACTGAAGACACCGCGCACAGGATAACGAGCACTATAGAAGGAATAAAAACACAGAAAGCATATATGATTAACCATAAGAATCACTCGGAGAACTAGTACCTTGAAAAGAATAGTGGGGTAAGACAGGAACAAAAGAAAGACTTACAGTAAGAGCAAATAGACAGAAGTGCCTAGTCCACTTACCGCTCCTGTTCTCTTCTTTCCACATGTGCCTCCTGGGGAACACCCTACGGAAAAGGAACAGAAGAGAGGAGAGTGAAGACCAGATCACGGAAACCACCCCACCACCCTATACCCAGCAGTTAAAGACAAATAAATACGTACCTGCACTTGTTCACATCTATTACTCAAAATAAAACTTCTTTGTTGTCACAACTGGAACTCTGTCAGAGTGTTTCATCCCCTACCATCCAGTCACAGGGCCGGACTTGGAGAGATGACAATAATGCGTTTCCCCTGGGCTAGTGTTCTTTCTTTACTTACAGCCATCTGAACAGCAGTGATAATTTTCACAGTGGGAGCAAAGTGTTGCTCTGCTGCTGAATACAAATGTGATTTGTATGTAGTCGGGACTGTCTTACCCTCATTGAAAGTTACATAGGTGAAACCAATGGCACCAGCAATTACTCTGATGACCAGATGTGTTTTGTAGTCCCTTGTGTGTAAGTGTTGTGCTGCCAGCATGTCTGTTTGCAAAGCTCTGAGAATGCATGTGTGTTCGACTGTCCAAAGTTTACTAGAAAAGTCTGGATGTATTAAGTAATGCAAATGTTTTATGCGTCATGCGTCATCAGGAATGTAAGTTCTGCCAAAATTTAGAGAACCCAATAGGGAATGGAGTTTATTAATTGTATTTGGAGGTTGCAACTGCACATATTTTTCCAAGAATTGAGGCGCTAGGCTCTTTCCTTTACTTGAAAACTCGTATCCCAAAAACAGGACACTAAGGAAGGCTATTTTTGTTTTTGTTTTAAAAGGAATTTATAGCCAAATTTGTCAAATCCTACAGCAATGCGGGCTACCCGTCCGAGATGTTGCAGTAATTCATCATCTGTGAGATAGATGTCATCTACATAGGACAATGCTTCAGGGTCCATGGCGTGCAATATTGAAGTCACACGAGCTGCCAACAGTCCTGGACTGTTCTTGTACCCCTGGGGTAAATGACAGAAGTTTTTCTAGGAGCCTAGTGCACTGAAACTTGTTAAGTCTCTACTCTCAGGCGCTGTATTTTGGCAGAAGAAACCATTGGAAATGTCCAGTGTTGTTTTGTATTTTTTGCGCACTATGTTCATGCGTGCTGTGCTATGTGAGTTTCATATAGCGTATGTGCATGTATGACTGTTTAAATGTCTGTAGTCTCAAACTATTCTGTATGAATGGTCAGATTTAGCTACTGGGAATAAAAGATTATCCATTGGTGAGACACAGGGTTCGATTACCCCATGGTACTCCAGTTGTGTGAGGATTTCCATCAAGGGTACTTTTGCATCATGTTTTACTGGATACTCAGGTTGTTGTGGTTGATTTTTAATAGGGATTACATGATAGGGGGAATCTTTATCCCATCCTACATTGTTGCGATATAACACGGGTGCCTGCACCAATGCCCAATCAATGGGGTAGGACTCTGGGAAAGAAGGTTTGATAACATGTCCCCCACATGGGCAAGTACGGACAAATTTGGGTGGCCAATCCCTTTCGGGCTGTAGAATATCATATATGTTTACAACGCAGTCCCAAAAGAATCCGTTGTTTGTGTGCTCAATGTCTGCTTCTAACTGTAACTTTACTGTGGATACCCTATCAGGCGTGGAGACACGCATTTCCGCAGTTTGAACCCGTAGGAAGTCATCAGTTGCTTTCACCTCCATATGCTCTAGAAGATTCCAGCAAACTATTGTGACCTCTGCTGCGCTGTCTAATAGCGCTAATGCCAACTTCTTGTTCTTCAATAAAGCCCTCTTTTTGAGTGGCATGTCGAACTGCAACTGCTGCCACTTTTTTTCTTTTTGAATTGGGTTTTTTGTTGGGGAAGTTTCTCTTCTTTTTAACAGAAACTTCTGTTGAGCATTGTGATTCCTGTCTTCGCTCTGACCACCCACCTCTCTCACTGCGTTTTTCTGGTGAGTCCTGAAAGGAATGAGATTGGAGTGTATCAGTATATTAATATCTGTCAGGCGTTTCTATATTATCTCTATTTCTGAGATTATTTATTATGTGGGGTCTCCGTATACAGAGATTCTCCCCATTCTTTATTAGGTGTTTGTTGGTTTTTATTCCAGTGTTTCTGAGTACCCTCAGGAGCTTGCTTGGTAGAATCATTATTAGGTTTACCCTGCAATTGTGGTTTTGTAGGTATGGCCTCCAGACTATCTCGATAGTCGGTAATCTTTGGCAGCTCTTGTTCTTGATCCTGTGGAGGAACGTCCCGGAGCCGCATGCGCACCGCTAGTGCAACTGCTTCTCCTTTAAGGTTACTGTCACAGTGTCCTTTCCTCTGGATCTGCACATTGCTGAACAAAAGGCCCACCTCCCGGCGTCACCAACTCAGAAAGCTATTTAAGCACAGAGTTATGATGAAGCCAGTCGGGGGAAGGGAATTAGGTTACGGAACTGCAGGGAGAGAGATCTGAAAAGAAAAGGTTAGAACAAATATGCGCTTACTCATTCACAGCAGTCTAACTTATCAATAGACTCTTGACTAAAGGCATCTCTGTGATATCAGTTTGAGACCCCTTTCGAAGTGAGGGCCAAGCCCCTTCTTTGAATCAAGGAACAAGAACAAACTACAACCTCAGAACCAAGTGATGGCAAGAGCTTTGGACTATAATCATACTCTGAATATCAATCCTGTAACATCTATGCATTCATAACATAAACCTTTGATCATGGTCTAGAAAATCTCAAAGAATTAAATGTGCTTTTCATGTATTATGCTTTCCAATAAACAATGACAACTATAATTTGCTTATCTCCAAAAATACTTTTCACATTCACAACTATAAGGCTGGAAAGTTTTACTCATTGAACTTGAAGCACTTTGTTCCTTATGCCAGATAGCACTTTCATTTGTTTCATCTGAAGCACTATGCTCATTATGCCAAGGAGTGCTTTACTCATGTGGCCTGAATCACTTTGATTGTTGTGCCAAGGGCTTTTTTTGCATGTGGACTGAAGATGCCTTAATTGTGGTGCCAGGGGAGCTTTCCTCATGCGGACTGAAGCACTTTGATTGCCACGCCAAGGGCACTTTACTCCTGCGGACTGAAGCACTTTAATTACTGTGCCAAGGGCGCTTTCCTCAAGGGGACTGAAGCGATTTGATTGCCGCGCCAAGGGCGCTTTACTCCTGTGGACTGAAGCACTTTAATTACCGTGCCAAGGGCACTTTCCTCATGTGGACTAAAGCGCTTTGATTGCTGTGCCAACGGCGCTTTTCTCATGCGGACTGAAGCGCTTTAATTACCGTGCCAAGGGCGCATTTCTCATGTGGATTGAAGCGCTTTGATTGCCGCGCCAAGGGTGCTTTACTCCTGTGGACTGAAGCGCTTTAATTACCGTGCCAAGGGCACTTTCCTCATGTGGACTGAAGTCCTTTAATTGCCATGCCAAGGGCGCTTTACATGTGTGTCACGAAGCGCCCCGCTCGCCGTACCAAGGGGCACCCTACATCAAATTCTTCAAAATAGTGGGCAACGTGCTTGGGTATGGCTGGACTTTATAGGCCTGCCACACCCCAAGATGGCTGCTGCCTCTAAAAACATGGGACTTGTAGTCCCTTCATGGAATAGCACTGATAAGTGCATCTTGTCCACCAATGTCCTGAACCTGCAGCTCTATGAGCTTTGCCACAGGGCAGATGATGCTATGGCCACCTTTAGAACAAGGGGGGTTGACAAGTGGTGCGCATAAAGCGGCGCATATCCACGCAGCGGAGTTTCGGGCAGGACCTGGACCGCACACGGCTTATTCCTGACATTACACTCCTCTCCCAAGCGCAGTCCAGTGCCCGGTTTATCAGGATGGAAGAGGTGAAATCGTCGTACCAAACGTGGTGCATGGACAAGTCTTGCAGGTTCCCAAGAGTCATTTTCCGGTCCATATCCCTTCCAGGACACCAAGTACCAAAGGGAAGACCCCGATATCTAGAGACTAAAATAGATTGCACCTCATACTCCCAATTACCTTGGACTAATAGAGGAGCAGGTTGTGTGAAGCTTGAGGGCAAAGCAGGTTTAAGAAGCAAAGTGTGAAACACCGGATGAATTCTCAAAGACGATGGTAATTTTAGTTTATATGTTACTGGGTTTACTTGTCGTAGTACTTCATAGGGCCCTATGAACTTTGGATGAAACATATTTTTATTTTTGAATACAAAGTTTTTCGTGGATAACCAGACTCTATCTTTGTCTGTATACTGAGGAGCATGCTGGTGTTTTTTGTCATATTGCATTTTATATTTTTTCTTTGCTTGATGAAGATTTGTTTGCAATTGCGAATGTACTTTTTTCATGTGTGTTAGCATGTCCATGACTGCTGGAGTGGTTTGAGTAGAAGCACGTAAGGTAACTGCCAAAATGTGCGGATGACGCCCATATAAACCATAGAAAAGAGTTGAGTTTATTGAAGAGTGGTGAGAGTTATTATAAGCCAGTTCTGCAAGCCACAAAAGATCCAGCCAGGTTTTAGGAGACTTTGTTGCGTAACATCATAAATATTGTTTCAGAGTTTGGTTTAGTCTCTCTGCTTGCCATCCGTTTGTGGATGATAACTAGTAGATAAAGTTGAATCATTTCGTAAAGCCTTGCACCATTGTTGCCAAAAACGTGCAGAAAATTGTGTGCTTCTATCAGAGAGGATGACTCTTGGAAGTCTGTGAAGGCGAACTATATTTTCTAAGATGATAGTTGCTAAGGTGTCGGAGGTTGGGAGCCCTTTACAGGCAATGAAGTCAGCATATTTGGTAAGGTTGTCTACCACCACTAGAATGGTTGTAAATTGCTTTATTTGAGGAAGACCAGTAATAAAATCCATAGAGATATGTTCCCATGGATGATTGGGAACAGGTAGAGGTATCAGTATACCTTTGGGCTAGCTATGCTTGCTTTTGCATCTTACACATACTTCACATGATTGTAGCATTTGCTTAAGCCGTGAACAAATGTAGGCCACCAAAAATACCTTTTCATGAGTTCTATTGTTTTTTGAGGACCTGGGTGACCTGCCAGAGGATGACTGTATAACCAATGAAAAGCTGTCTCTCCTAACTCCTCAGTAGGCAGGAATACTTGAGATTCGTGTAGGGGTAAGCTTTGTTGAATGGACCTTTTGGTGTCCTGTTGTATCCATTCTTGCCACTTGCTGATATGAAAATGATTACGAATGAGATCAAAGAATTTCTCGGCTGCTACTAAATACAACACTTTTGAAGGCGTTATAACAGGCATGGGTTTTTGTTCAGTATGTGTGATTGAAGAATCTTGTCTAGACAATGCATCAGCCTTACAATTATCTACTCCTGGTCTAAAAGACACTATGGAATCAAATTCTGCAAATAATAACATCCATCTCAGTTGTCTGGGAGTTAGTATGGCAGAACTCATAAATTGTACATTTCTATGATCAGAATATACAGTTATGGTATGTTTTGCTCCCAATAAGCATTACGAATTGCTAGTAATTCTTTTTCTGCTATGGTGTAATTCTGTTCCACTTCATTCAATTTTCTTGATGCATATGCTATGGGATGCAATTGTCCAGTTTCTCGATGACGTTGGGACAGATTGGCCCCAACAGCAACATTGGATGCATCGGCTTCCACAATGAATGGTTCCTCTACATTGGGGTGAGCTAGAATGGGAGCGGTAGTAAAGGCCTTTTTTTAATCTTGAAATGCTTCCTCTGTCTCTTGTGACCAGTTGAAGACGG
This sequence comes from Pleurodeles waltl, assembly GCF_031143425.1. Classification (NCBI taxonomy): domain Eukaryota; kingdom Metazoa; phylum Chordata; class Amphibia; order Caudata; family Salamandridae; genus Pleurodeles; species Pleurodeles waltl. The sequence continues at coordinate 245,225,658 of NC_090439.1, read as the reverse complement.
CCTTTCTCCTTAGCAATTTGGTGATTGGTGCCACCTTTTGGGCGAATTTATGGATGAAGCGTCGATAAAAATGTGCAAAACCCAAAAAACATTGAATATCACGTACTGATTTTGGTGTGGGCCATTCGGATATAGCTTGAATTTTTTTTTCAGTCATTTGCATGCCGTCAGGTGTTAAAATGACTCCTAGAAATTCTACTTTTTGGGTGTGGAATTTGCATTTACTTATTTTGCAAAACAAATTATGTTTTTGTAGCGTTTCTAATACCTTTTTTACATGTTCTTCCTGTATTTCTTCAGAGTTTGAATAAATCAATATATCATCAATATAAACGATGACAAAGATGTCTAGATATTCTCTCAGAACATCGTTTAGGAAATATTAAAAGGCTGCTGGGGCATTACATAGACCAAACTGCAACACTAGATACTCAAAGAGGCCATAACGAGTCTTAAAAGCCAATTTCCACTCATCTCCCTCTCAAATTCGAACTAGGTGATGAGCACCTCGGAAATCAAGTTTGGTATAAATAATGACGGATTTTACCTAGTCTAATAAGACTGGTATGAGAGGTAGTGGATATTTATTTTTAACTGTGATCTTATTTATCGCTCTAAAGTCAATACAAGGCCTCAAATCGCCATTAGCTTTGGGTACAAAAAACAGCGGAGAAGCCGCTGGAGACTGTGATGGCCGAATTAACTTGTTGGCTGAACATTGATCAAGGTATTCTCATAGGATTTGATTTTCTTTCTCTGATAGTGCATAGATTCTACAATTTGGTATATTGGCGCCAGGTACAAGGTCGATCTGACAATCGTACGGCCTGTGAGGTGGTAAGGAGCTCACTTTCTTTTCACAGAAAACATCAGTATATTCTGAATACTGTGATGGCAGATCAATTTCCTTCTCAACTGCAGTAGCAATAGAGTGTTGAAGATTTCCTTCTTTGTTTCGTCTTCATTAAAAACATCTTTTTTTACAAGAGGAAGAAGAAAAACGCAAAACCTGGTTGCGCCAGTCCATGCATGGTTTGTGTAGCATTAACCACGGCATTCCTAAGATAAAACCATATTGGGGTGCTTGAATTATATCAAAACAAATTATCTCACTGTGGTTCTGATTCACATCATCTTTGCAAATCATTTGTATACGTGAGGTTTGTTTAGTAACGGGGCCTCCTGCCAACTCACTACCATCAACTGCATAAACAACTTCTGGAACCTTTTTCTTGACACTGAGTATATGCAAGTCTAGTGCAGTTTGTTGGTCCACAAAATTTCCTGTTGCCCCTGAATCAATTAGAACCTTTAAATTATGTATTTTTCCCTGTACAGTCATCTGTACTAAAATTTGAAAATGTTTGACATAACGATTTGTGCAAGAGCACACTGAAGGATTGTCAATTTGCCCAATAGGTCCCCTTCGTTTTTTCTTGGGCACTTTAGTTTTCCTGTGAATTTTCCAAAGCAACCGCTAACTTTTTCTTTGTCACAAATGTTGGATCAATTTTACTTTTGAGTTTCTTTTGACATTCTTTTACGAAATGACCCTTTTTCCACAGTACAGACATTGACCATTTTTTCGCTGCATGTCTTTCAATTGAAGGTGTCTGGACTTTTCCATTCGCCAGTTGGGTATTTCCCATTTTTTCCTTACTCCTTTTCTTTCAGAGAGTCTATGATCTATCCGTAGGGTTAGATTAATTAAATCAGTGCAAGTTTCTGGTTGTGGTTCAACTTGGGCCAATACATCTTTTAGTTCGTCTTTTAGCCCTTGATAAAATACTGCTGACCTCTTTTCCTCTGGCCAAGCGGTTTCCACTACTAACCGGTTGAAGTGTGACAAATACGTTATCAAGTCTTTGTTTCCTTGACGTAATTCTAGTAACTCTTTGCCTGCAGACATTGTTATTGTGCGTCTGTCAAATACCTTTACAAATTCTTCTACAAAACAAAGCCAATTATATAAAAGAGGACTGTCTAATTGGACTAATGCCACTGCCCAAGTAGCTGCATCACCATTCAGATATGATATAAGGAATGCAATTCTAGATTGTGCATCCGGAAAAGCACTGAACCGACACGTAAAATGGAGTTCCACCTGTGTGAGAAAAATGTGAACCTTATTGGGGTCCCCAGAAAACCTCTCTGGTGCAGCTAAAGGAATCTGTGTCGGCACATTTACAGCTATGTTAGTAGGTGCGGAAAGCGTAGGACGAGAATCAGATTCAGAACCATCCACCTCACTTTGTAACTGAGTTACTTTATTCACTAAATCAGCTGAAACATTTTTTTAATCTGTCAAATCCCTTTGCATCTGAGTGACTGCTTGCATAAGGGTATCTAGGGTGGCCATTTTGCACAGCTCACGTACAGACCAAGAGGAAAGTATAAAATCGTGCGCTCACTGTTCTGTCACAGTGTCCTTTCCTCCGGATCTGCACGTTGCTGAACAAAAGGCCTACCTCCCGACATCACCAACTCAGAAAGCTATTATAGCACAGAGTTATGATGAAGCCAGTCGGGGGGAAGGGAATTAGGTTAGGGAACTGCAGGGAGAGAGATCTGAAAAGAAAAGGTTAGAACAAATATGCACTTACTCATTCATAGCAGTATAACTTATCAATAGACTCTTGACTAAAGGCGTCTCCGTGATATCAGATTGAGACCCCTTTCAAAGTGAGGGCTAAGCCCCCTCTTTGAATCAAGGAACAAGAACAAACTACAACCTCAGAACCAAGAGATGGCAAGAGCTTTGGACTATAATCATACTCTGAATATCAATCCTGTAACATCAATGCATTCATAACATAAACCTTTGATCATGGTCTAGAAAATCTCAAAGAATTAAATGTGCTTTGTACGTATTATGCTTTCCAAAATACAATGACAACTATAATTTGCCTATCGCCAAAAAGGCTTTCACATTCACAACTATAAGGCTGGAAAGTTTTACTCATTGAACTTGAAGCGCTTTGTTCCTTATGCCAGATAGCACTTTCATTTGTATCATCTGAAGCACTATGCTCGTTATGCCAAGGAGTGTCTTACTCATGTGCCCTGAATCACTTTGATTGTTGCGCCAAGGGCTTTTTTTGCATGTGGACTGAAGCGCCTTAATTGTGGTGCCAAGGGCGCTTTCCTCATGCGGACTGAAGCGCTTTGATTGCCGCACCAAGAGCGCTTTACTCCTGCGGACTGAAACGATTTAATTACCATGCCAAGGGTGCTTTCCTCATGTGGACTGAAGCGCTTTGATTGCCACGCCAAGGGCGCTTTACTCCTGTGGACTGAAGCACTTTAATTACCGTGCCAAGGGCGCTTTCCTCATGTGGACGAAGCACTTTGATTGCCGCGCCAAGGGCGCTTTACTCCTGTGGACTGAAGCGCTTTAATTACCGTGCCAAGGGCACTTTCCTCATGTGGACTGAAGCGTTTTGATTGCTGTGCCAAGGGCGCTTTACTCATGAGGACTGAAGCGCTTTGATTGCTGTATCAAGGGCGCTTTACTCATGCGGACTGAAGCGTTTTAATTACCATGCCAAGGGTGCTTTCCTCATGTGGACTGAAGTGATTTGATTGCAGCGCCAAGGGCGCTTTACTCTTGTGGACTGAACTGCTTTAATTACTGTGCCAAGGGCGCTTTACTCATGTGGACTGAAGCGCTTTGATTGCTGTGCCAAGGGTGCTTTACTCATGCGGACTGAAGCGCTTTGATTGCTGTGCCAAGGGCGCTTTACTCATGAGGACTGAAGCGCTTTGATTGCTGTATCAAGGGCGCTTTACTCATGCGGACTGAAGCGTTTTAATTACCATGCCAAGGGTGCTTTCCTCATGTGGACTGAAGTGATTTGATTGCAGCGCCAAGGGCGCTTTACTCTTGTGGACTGAACTGCTTTAATTACTGTGCCAAGGGTGCTTTACTCATGTGGACTGAAGCGCTTTGATTGCTGTGCCAAGGGTGCTTTACTCATGCGGACTGAAGCGCTTTGATTGCTGTGCCAAATGTGCTTTACTCATGTGGACTGAAGCGCTTTGATTGCCACGCCAAGGGCGCTTTACTCCTGTGGACTGAAGCGCTTTAATTCCGTGCCAAGGGCACTTTCCTCATGTGGACTGAAGCACTTTGATTGCCGCGCCAAGGGCGCTTTACTCCTGTGGACTGAAGCGCTTTAATTACCGTGCCAAGGGCACTTTCCTCATGTGGACTAAAGCGCTTTGATTGCTGTGCCAAGGGCGCTTTACTCATGAGGACTGAAGCGCTTTGATTGCTGTATCAAGGGCGCTTTACTCATGCGGACTGAAGCGTTCAATAATCACTTTCCTCATGTGGACTGAAGGGATTTGATTGCCGCGCCAAGGGCGCTTTACTCCTGTGGACTGAACTGCTTTAATTACCGTGCCAAGGGCGCTTTACTCATGTGAACTGAAGCGCTTTAATTACTGTGCCAAGGGCGCTTTCCTCATGTGGACTGAAGCCCTTTAATTGCCGTGCCAAGGGCGCTTCACATGTGTGTCCCTAAGCGCCCCACTCGCCGTACCAAAGGGCGCCCTACTTCAGTGCTCCGAAGCACCTGAATCGTCGCGTCAAGGCTGCTTTACTCTGAAAACTGAAAACGCTTTGCTCGTTGTGCCAAGGGGTGCTTTACCTTTTGGAAGTAACAACTCCCTTCAAGATTTGGCTTATCAAGCCCTTACCGCTACGAGTACGACCTACTCATATCTGAATTCACAATGGAAACAAGGATACTGCGATTTGCCGTCCATCTGCCATGCAGGAAATCTGCTCTTCTTCAGAGGAACCCCCACGAGGTCTGACTGCATCGAATTCTTCAAAATAGTGAGCAACGTGCTTGGGTGTGGCTGGGCTTTATAGGCCTGCCACACTCCAAGATGGCTGCTGCCTCTAAAAACATGTGAATTGTAGTCCCTTCATGGAATAGCACTGATAAGTGCATCTCGTCCACCAATGTCATGAACCTGCAGCTCTATGAGCTTTGCCACAGGGCAGACGAAGCTGATGGCCACCTTTGGAACAAGGGGGGTAGAGAAGTGGTGTGCATAAAGCGGCGCATATTCAAGCAGCGGAGTTTCGGGCAGGACCTGGCCCGCGCATGGCCTTATACCTGACAGTTACTTAATATAATTGAGGATACTGTGGTAAAATTTCCCATCAGCTGCATCCCCAAGGCCAGGGCCGGGGCAGCCCCGTATTTGTCTATAATTTGCTTCAACACCCCCGGCAAATTGGCAAGTGTCTGTGTACCATGTGCTGTAGAATAGAGCGTGGCAAATACCATGCCCCAAGTATTACAGTTATCTATAGAGGGAACCATCCCAAATGGCAAGCACATAGTTAATATTCTAGGCTTAGCCTGAGGTCCGGTATGGGGAAATACTGCTTTCAGTGCATTTATTTTTTGAGAAAACAGAATTTCTTCCCGTTTGGCGGGTACCTTACCCATGATCGAAAGTACAGTTGCAGGATTGATACCTGGTGTTACTGCATGTGGTTGCGCCGGAGCAGCACACACTGGGTTTGTATTTAATGTTTGCATTACAAACTGTACTAATCGTCTAAATATTTCTGTCAGCTCAGTGTATAAGCGGCAGACTTCAGCTACCGCCAAGTTTGCTGCTTCAGGGTGAGGTGTAAAAGTGGCCAATAAAGGCCAGGAAGGACCATCATTACTGTGAGGACCTAGCCTAACATGTAGAAATTGTGTGGGGTAGGGCGCCATCAAGCCAATTATTATGTTCTTGATAAGATAGAGGTATTTCTAGATATGCATATGTTCTGTATTGTGCGGATATATTTGCAGGTGTATAGTGATGAAATGTATTTGTGTTCCCATCAGCTGCTGGAAATGTGACCCAAGAATAAAAAATGTCTGTTCTATAGTCTGGGTGAGCCTCAACAAAAAATGTGACTGGACCCCCTTGGGTCACGACCCAGGAAATGTGCAGTAAGGGGTGATTGCATATTGACTGCAATTCCTACTCGTTGTAGGCTTGCCTTAATGTATGGTAAATTTGTTCAGAGATAAGCATGCCAAATGGGGATTATCCTTTTAATGGTTTAAGCTTGAGCAACCTACAGCGTTAGTTAGGTACTCCCTACTTAACTGAAGAGGAATATCCTCAATACCATGGATGTCTCCGTATATAGTACTGAGGTGTCTTTGTATATAGTGAGACAGAGATACTCAGGAGGACCTGAAAATTACAGCTTGATCAAACGTTGGCGGTGCCATGTCACGTAGGCTCTCATTATTCTAAAGAGACTACTGGATTTGAGTGGCAGAATCACCTGCAGTGTGGGGGACTGAGTCTAATCCATTACAGGTGACACCTGTCTGCCCAATACGAGTTTTGCTCCGGCTAACTAACAGTGCCTCATCTCCACCCAAGAGCAGGGATTATTGGGCATCTGACACAATTGACTCCTCAGGGAAATCATGGTCACTCAGATCACATCCGTTTCTCTCAGTTACATTAGTCTCACACATTCAAGGACAATCAGAGACAGCATATGTTTCAATAGGATTTTAATGAAGCAACTGCATCTTAGTTAATAAAGCATGTACTGCAATAACCAGGATGATTACGCATGACAGCATTAAAATTGTGACAAGGAGAGCAAAGCATAAAAATAACGCTACCATGTTGTCACTAGAGTCATTAAAATAATTCCTACCTAGACTATGAGAGTGAAAGAAATGTCTTGTTTAAGAATGCAGTGATGACCTAGGCAAAGAATAGCTAGATAGACAAAAATAAAACAAGATCACAAATGTGGCTATTGTTAAAATAATAAACAAAGCTGAATAAAATATATCTAGATGAAAGTGCACAGCAGCAGGCCTAGTTCATTAAAATAACATGTATGTAGCTATAACTAAAAATGGCACCACAACACTTTAATCGCACGGATGCCGCCTGCCCCCGCTGTGCGTTTGTGGTGGCACACTTGTTACACATGTTGCGGTTCTGTCCCTCATTATACTTTTATTGACATGAAGTATTGGCACTACTTTTGATCTGCATCTCACGTCTACAGTTGACCACGTGGGAAGCACGTACCTTGGGCCTTTTCCCCAGAGCTAAAAAACATAAGGCTTCCATGAGATTCCTGGATTTGTGCCTTAAGACGGCTAAGCGACTCATCACCAGGAGATGGAAGTCCACAGAGCCCCCTTCGATAGAAGTATGGAAGAGGACATTTATGGCATTTGTGGAGGCAGAGAGGGTGCCACTGCTGGAGGGAAGATAGCTTGGGATTACGTAAATTTGCCATGGCCTCTAGTTTGGATGAGATGTTGCTGGAACTTCGGGAACAAGAGCAGGGGTTCGATGTAGATGTAGATGCTGCGCTTGTAGTGACTGTGCTATCGGCAGATGGTTGAGTTGGTTGAGTATGGTGGATTAATGTTGCCCCCTCTGGGTGACATGCTTGCCCCCCTCCACCCTCCAGGAGGGGGCTTGACAAAGCGAGCTGAGGGGAGGTCCTGTGGCTGCACATTGGTGTGCCCCGAATGAGTGACTGAGTTAAGATGCAGAGATATGAGGGGGGTGGGTGCCTAGGGAACAGATTCCAGATAAGGTTATTGTTGTGTTATTGTATGTAAGATTTATGCTGAATCTTAACTTCTTTACTGTCTTCTTTACTCTTAAGATTTCATCATCCATGACTCTCGTCTCATTCTCCGAAAAACATAGATTTTGAGAACGTGAAGTGGTGGAATTTGACAAAAAAAAGAAAATGTGACTTACTAATGAGGTGAAGTGCGAAAGGGTGTGACTGGACAAACGTGTGCGTGTAAAGAGATGGTGAGAAAAAAGTGATGCCCAGTATCTGTGCTGCTGTGTTGAATAATTCTCTCTGGCTTCTGTGTTTGGCATTGGTAATGCAGAGGATTGTGGTGTGTGAAGGGGTGGTTTTTTTTGTGTCTTTTGTAGGTGTGTCGAGTGAGGCAACGTATGTCAGCTGTATTGCTTTCTAATTCATCCAGTGTGCTGTTATGCATAACTTTGGTGACGGTTAACCGCCATGTTTCGGACCACCTTTGGCTGAACGCCAAGGGTCGCCATCACTGTGACTTTGGACTTGTAACACAGTCAGTGGTTGGTCACTGTGGTGTCGGGGCTGGAGGTTGGGCCGCCTATTTCCAGGCCTCAGTGCCGCTGCCAGTCAGCCTTTTTTGATTGGGTACAACAAATGTAGGTAGTAGTAGGATATGCCTTGCACCTCCACAGAAAGACGCAGCACTGTAGTGGGCAATGTCAAGGAAGCAACATACAGTCCATGCAGTGCTGGCCAGGAATATAAGCCCTACTACCCAGAGCTAATGAGTTATTGCTCCAGAGAAGAACAATATAACTTGCTTGACAAAAGGTATCCTCTGCACACATTGAGTCAAACTTTTTGACTTTTTTAGTGCATAATCCCTTCACAGTAAGGATGCAAAGATGAGCAGGTGAAGTTGAGGTCATTTTATTGGTATATTGTCTTAATCATCAATAACTGGCACGTGTTTTGTCACCAATGTGACTTTTTCAAGGCTGTAAGAAGCAACAAAGTGTCACTTAGTAATAATACTGCGATGATAGGGATTCATATAACTAACAGTAGGCGTCTGTGTATGTCATAGGCTGGTATATTTGCCAACGTAACAATGAACACCAATAAACCATGCAAAAGTAGTGAGCAAAGCATTGATCTCGAAGCAGTTCAAAGGGAAGAAAGTGAAAATAGATAAAGACAAGTGAAGGGTACTTATTGTCATACTAGTAACCCTTGGAAATATTAGTGTGTTAAGACCCAAAGTGCAGGAATATTTAAAAAAACACATAAAGAAGCGCTACCGTGAAGACGAAAGGAAAAGAAGGTAAGTGAGCTTGCATAGTTGCAGTCCTTAAGAAAAAATGAAACCTAATGGCTGTGTCCCGCAGACCAAAAAAGTTGGCTTGCATTAAGAGGTAATCCAGTAAAATCAAGAAGTCAAACATCCAGGCAAGTAGTCCCAAGAGCCTGCAAAAACAGCTCTTAAAAAAGAAGGGTTTGAAACACAGTCAAGGGGTTAAATTGCACGCCCCCGAAAAAAGGTTGTCTACTAGAAATAAGTAATAGAACCCACCAATAGGCAGTAATACACCACATAGTAGTTTGGCAGTTGCACCAAATGTTTACAAGAAAAATTCATAAGTTAAGTTGAGAAATCAACACATCTAAGTGAGTTGCCCTAAAAGTCTGGAGCAGTAACTGTGAATTAAGAAAAATATTAACAATAGTCAAAGGATAAAATTTCCCCAAATAATCTACTGGCCGAAAGTGTAGAAACTACCAAGGGCCAATAACTAATGAAATAGTCCTGTTGCAGGTGCACCAAGTGTTCTATTGGAGCATTCTGAAATTATGAGAAATAATGTGAAAAGGACCATGGAAGTGGTTTGATATGTCCTATACACACACAAAACAAAATTATATATGAAAAAAACAGTATTATAAGCAAGCACCCATGATCTGAAGGCCATATATAGGCTTATGGCAAAAAGATAGAATGGCTAAACACAAACCACCATAACATTATGTATATAAAAATCCATAGCACTAACACCCACAAAGATGAGGCTAAAACAAAGCACAAATCCAAGTTCCTAACATTAAGTACGAAAAGGGCAAAAATTGCCACAAAGTTTTAGAAGACAACAATAAGCGTCTACCTACCCCATCTTTTTGGTTGGCGGTCGGCGGTCCTGCCTATATAACTCATAACATGGCAGTTTTTTTAGGACCGCCAACATGGCGGTCTGGTAGTCTGATCACCAAACTCATAATAAGGCCCTTAGAATTGTCAGACTCAAGCCCTCTGCTAAGTCTTGGATCTTTGTTAGTTGCATATCCAGTTGATAACTGTGCAGCCATGAGCCATTTGATGTACTGTGTCACTATATAGCCTAATGAAGGAGCAAAGGCACCCCTCGCAGATCTAAAATTCAAGAATGGATCTGTGTTCCCTCCATGTTTACGTCACTTCAAAACTTTCTTTGAAAAAATATGGTTCGATTGCCCTTACAGTTTATACCTGGATAGACCATGCCTTTTGGGTAGTAACTGGTGAGGGTGTCTTTGGTAGGAAGTCCACAAATGTGGAAATCACATTGATTCCTGGTATAAGTGCAGGAGTATGTTTGAGACAATTGACCTTTTGCTGGGAAAAACACCTTATGGCTAGGTAGTTTATCCCATTTCCTACCCATTCCCACTAGAGTTGATTTAGGGAATTGGGTTAATGGCTGAATGGTGTGAACCCCTACTCACGCCAATCCACAATCCTTGTCAGGGTGAAGTCACAGGCAAAACTCAAATTGACCTGTGCTCAGACCTATGCTATATTGACACAGAGAAGGCAGGCATAACTAGAAGGCAACGTGTAAAGTATTTAGGGAGCTGTTCAAACAGTATTAAAGTAAAAACAACTCACAAGAAAATTCTCACACTAATTTTGAAAAATGAAGCAAAATTAAGTAAGCAAATCAAGAACTAAATGACAAAAATCTAATCAGTAGAACCGGAGATATACAATTGTGAGGATGTAAGTTAAAATAGTCCCAAAAGCACAAAGTACCACTCACGGTTATCTGGCTACAACTTCAGGCTGACTGACTAAAGTGGGTCGGCTACATGGAACAGATTAATCCGACTGAAAAGTCACCTTGTCAGTCCAGCACAAATACTCCAGTTTGTGGTGCAGGGGGCTGCAAGGAGTATGGAAGCATCGCAGATAGTTGACAATGTTACATGAATAGCAGGCCTTGTATCATGAACAATCCCTGTAGCAGGAAAGGTCAGACTGAAGAAACATTGCATTTGTGGGATTTGTGAATGACAGTGTTTCAGCACCAACAAGTCCATTCTTGATCACGAAAAGCCCCAAAACTTCAATTAAGCATCTCTGAGACCACACAAAGGGTTCAGGACCTGAGGGGCACCACTTGTGGATCAGGTGCATGCTCCAGCTGGATCTTATGGCTAGTTCCTATGATTGGGATCCTGCATTGTCCTATGGCTCTGAACAAGAGGCTAGCATACTAGCCCCTAAGGTCCTGGATTCAGGAGCAGGTCCATTTCTCTTTTACTGAGGCAGAAGGGAAGCAGGGCAGAAACCCAGTAGTCCAGTTAGTCAATAGTCCAGCCGAGCAGCTGTCCACAGAGTGGCAGACCTTTCAGCAGAACAGTAGTAATTCTTCCTGGCAGAGTTTCACAAGTCCAGAAGCATACTGAAGAATTTGTGTCTGAGGTCCAATATTTATACCAGACGCCTCCTTTAAAATGGGAGAAACTTCTAAAGCTTTCTCTTTGAAGTGCATAGGATTGCTGCCTCCCTTTTACTGGCTCCAGACTAACTACAGGGGGTATGCAGCCCTTTATGTGGAAGCAGGGCAGACCCTAATCAAGTTTAAATAGAAATGTGCCCAGCTCTGCTTTCCCATGCTGCCAGCGATGGCCCACTCAGTCACATCTAAGCACTCTAATATCTAGCTGTCTATAAGGAATATACAAAGCCCATCTGTCATCTACACCCATTCATGTGAACCAGAGGCAGATTGAGGCACTAAGGGCCTGATTACAACTTTGGCAGAGGGGGTTAATCCGTCCCAAATGTGACAGATATCCTGCCCACTGTATTACGAGTTCCATAGGATATAATGGACTCGTAATATGGTGGGCGGGATATCCGTCACATTTGGGACGTATTAACCCCCTCCGCCAAAGTTGTAATCAGGCCCTAAATGGCTAAGGCAGGAAAATTACAACTTTCTAAAGGTGGCCTTTCCAAAATTGTAAAATAAAATCCATTTATACCATAAGAGAGTTTGTCCTTACAATTCAAAAGACACCAAAATATGAGCTGGTTATCTGGACCGATTTGGAAGTTACATCTTATTAAATGTAATAAGGTAACTCCAGTGTTATCATATGGGAGAGGTAGACTTGTGATGGAGCAGATATGCTAATATAAGAAACTCTAATGATTAATATGTATTTATTAATGAAAAAACTGCATAGAGAAATTAACATTAGAAAAATAATGTGTATAATCGAAAATGTGCCCATGGGGAGTGGTCACCATGTGTATTAACAGATGCTAAAATAATGAGAAAAAATTATGTAAAATGTATTAATATATCATAACTGGATGTATAACCTATATTTTGTGTTAATTTGCATTCTTAACTTAGCCAAACCAAAGGCCTGGTTTCCCTGGGCCTTGCCTGCTTACAACGTGAACACTCGACAAGACTTGCAAGGAATGCTAACCGGAGTAAAGGACCTTGAACTGTGCAGAGTTCAGATGGCTTTGCTAGAACATTCTGCGATGTACCAGCGGACAGGAGATGATGAAGACAATTTGATACAATTATGTATAGTGCAGGCTAAATGCACTTTCCCAGGACTTGAACAATAGATACACTGACTAAAGACTTGTATGCAACAATTTCGTTACCTGAAGAGCCGGATGTTGTTCTCATCACAAGAGAGACCAATCAAATTTATGGGACAGGATTCCTATGCAGAAACAGAGATTTGGTACATAAAAACTATAGGTTAGAGTCATAACTTCCGACAAGTTTGACCAATTACCGATTAGTGGGACGGACTGAGAGACCCTAATAAAAAGTCATGATAAAGGAAGCAAAATCAAAACTGCGAGGAGAAAGCTGATGACGTCAGGAGGCGCTGTCCGAAGTGTTGATAAATGAACGTATACTTTGCGAGCCTGATATTTAGCAGACCACTGATGACCTGGGGACGAAGAGTGACTCGTTGCTGATCCATCCTGGATAGGTAGCTATGAAAATGTGACTGACTAATTTGTGCCTTTTCTTCTAGGTACCAACTGCGCTGTTCATTAACGTTGATAATTATGGACTTATGAACTGCATTGGTTTGCTTAATGTTTTCTTGAAGAATATTAATTACCTTGATGAATAATATTTTTTTTTAATAAGAGTAGAGTTACTTTTGATTAGAATTGTAAACAATAGGGAATACAAATTGTTAACCTTTTTTCATGTGTGGTGGTTATTTTTAGATTAATATGATTTGTCTTGATGGTTTCTTAAGTATTTGATACTGCTTTATCATTTTTGATCATTGGTTCAGTAATCACTGCATGACTAGGATACTCCATGCGATTCAAAAGTTTCATCGACCTATACACGTCCCCTTGTAAGTTTATTTACTAAGGACCAGGCGCGTAAGCAGTTTTTGGTAGCAGCTTGATGGTTAGTCTCCTTGGAGAACTAGTTATGTGGTGATTTTTGGTTATGGTACTAGTTTAAGTTAGGATTAGTTGTTGTATTTTATGAGGTTTTAATTAAATTTTTCTGAAATAGCTATGGTAGCAAAGATGTTGTCCCTCTAAGCCCAGAAATGACTTTCCAAGATCCTGGATCCTGCTAGTAAAGTTTGGTATGTTTTCGGCGTCTTTTGAGATAGTGTAAAAGTGATAGGTTGCACTTGCACCAGCTTAAGCAAATCGCAGGTGAATTGTGATGTATGTGAGGCAAAGTAGGGAGCCTGCGTACTCCAGCTGATGTTTAGTAGGAGTGTGTGTACTCCGCCGTATGAAAGTAGGGAAGTCATCGAACTTCAAATGTGTGTGGCGCTTTGTGCTACAAAATTATCCACGTGGTTGTTGGTGATGTACCGACCCTGCGTGGTCTAAGACTCTGGAGTATATTGACAAGTGTAGGAGATATATGTTGTAATCTGTCTGGTTTAGTAGGGCGTGGTCAACAAGTTGGTGAGTGTGATAATCGGTTGGAAGAAAATTTCAACTGAGATTTGGCAAGTTCTATGTGCACCAGAACAGACCCATTGATCAGTTGAGAGTAAAATTTGCGGTTCGAATTTTGCTTACGAATGTGAGGGACTGAGAAAGAGGAATAGCTATATGAGCCAAAAGAGCCATTGGTGAAAATCAGTAAGGTCTCTGAAGCAATTGTGTCCCTTCCTTTAGTAAACCAGCAGGTTTGTTTTAGTTATTGGATTCTTGATAAGTGCTCGCATTAAATTGCTTTAGGTGCATGAATGGAGTTAAGGAGGACTAGCCGCAAGACTTTGTCAGCTGCTGTGTGTGAGTGTGACTTCAGAGTGAGCCTCGCTGGGATAGGTTGGATAGTAAGGAGAGCCACGACCGGATTGGCAGCCGTCCATAAGAGGCAATTGGTTGAGTAAGCAGGCAAAGGGAATCTTGGGAGTAAAAGTGATTTCATTATTGAATCAAAAGTAAACAGAATAGACAAAAATGAAGTTTTTCAAGGCATTCAGAAGTGCGATGAGGGGCAATACTTACATTAAAGCATCAGTGGGGGAGCCGTCCCCACCAGAGGATTCTCCGGCTTAGTTTGTGAAAGCAGAGCGAAGTGTAGCACCATGTCTATGGTTGAAGCAATGGAGCAAGTTAACAAAAAATCAAAGGTCTTTAGCGTTTCCGGAGCATGGGACGTTTAATTTGAGGATTTTGGATCAATTGCGCATCTCATTGTATGACATGAAGCCATTACCGAGACCAGCACAATTTGAAGCATTATCTATTTGGGAGCCAGTGGCTAGACAGCAACAGGAGAAGAAGTTCAAGAGAAGGATGAAGAAAGTGGAAAAGTATTTTGCTGAGGCTAGATGGGATTGGGAACAAAAGAGATGGAGAATGGCGATGCTACAGGAGATTAAATTGTTTCCTGCTACAGCAGAGGTAGGTGGGGCAGAAAAGAAAGATAGTGCTAAGGAGGATGAAAGTGGAGGAAGAAAGAAAAAGAGAAAGTCCTGTGTGGATGATGATGATTCTTATGTTGAGGATCTCATTACACAGAGATACACAGAGATAGACCTCGACCTTCAACAACTTATGCGGGGGGTCCAGGCACTAATGCTACTGCCCCTACAGTCGCCCGGGAACAAGCCCAGGGTGCCGAGGGGACTGTACAAGCAGAAGATGGACAATTACCAGGGGTAGTACAGAGTTCACCCAATGCAGGAACTAGTACTGTAGTTCAGGCGCAGATACATCCACCTTCAGTGCAGAGAATTTATGCAGATGTGCCAGTTCTTGAGACAGTCTCGAACATTATGGTGCCGAGAGAGCAGGTGCATCTGAAGCAAATGCTGATTCAGACAGACCCGACACCAGTGCTGTTGCCATCAGCTCAAGCACAGGGTCTGCCAAAATTTACCCCGCTGACAGGAACACAGTCAGATCTCACACCAGTCATAAACTAGGCAATGGGGGTAACACTCACACAAGGTGCAGGTGCTAGAGCAGCTCCAGATGCAATATCACTACCAATCACTGTTGGTCCAGCGTACCTGTCGTACTTTTCACTGTCTACTACAGACAGTGAAAAGCTGCATGGGGCCGTGGCAGGGGGCCCGTCACGGCCAATGCCAGTGGCATGGGCAGTGCAGGGGCCCCCTGGAGCCCGTGACTCCCGTTTCCGACAGCCAAAAGGATACCGGGAGGGGGACTCGTAACCCTTAGGGCAGCACTGCCCTGGGGGATTTAAACCGCTGGGATAAAAGTGGCAGGAAACCGCCGGTCCCGGCGGTGCGACCGCGGCGCTTCCGCCGCAGTCGGAATTCCCAGGGAAGCACCACGAGCCTGTTGGCCGTGCTTCCGACAAAACAGCCCTGGCAGTCAAAGACTGCCACGGTTGTAATGAGAGCCATTGTCTTTTACAAATGATTACCCAAAATTGAGAGAGAAGCCGGTCAAGTGGTATCAACAGAAAGAAAGATTTGTTAACCTTTCCAAGTGTTTGTGGGAGGACTTGAACACGTTATTGGAAATAGTGGTGCCGACAGACCTGTGGATTGAGTATAAGAGAGCAGTAGATTGGTCAACAAGTGAACCGGAAAGAGATAGGGTAACAGGTGCACCTTCACCCGAGGTAATGAAGAATTATTACAAGGTGATTGAGTTCTTGAAGACAAGGATTTCTCCCAAAAATATTGATGGGTAGCGGATTGATAGAACGGTCCAAGAGTCCAAAGAATCAATACATACTTACTATGAAAGATTGTTGAAAGCATTCAAAGAATACAGTGGCAAGGAAGCGATCGAGCCGAAAGACATGTTGCATTTTGTGTTCAGGTTTGTCGAAGGTCTGAGACTAGAGGTAGGACAGATGATTAAGAGTCACTTGATTTGCTGACAAGCAAAGCCAATTGATGAGGTGTTGCAATATGCAAAATACTGTAGTGATGAGATTGAATTGAAACAGAAGAAATTGAAAGAAAAAGCGATGGTAATGCAAATTGAAGCGGCTCAAACAGGAGTGCAGGGAGCTTTAGTACCGCCAATACCGCCGCAACAGAGAGCTGTTTTGTTCCAACCTCAACTGAGGGGTAGAGGCCGTGGAATGGACAGGATGCGTGGTCCGGACTTAGGAACTGGGGTCGTCCAGAATGATATGCAAGGTATGAAAAGGATGTTACCATGCCATTTGTGCGGAAACGTGGGACACTGGAAGCGCGAGTGTCCATTGATGGTGCAGGATGGTGTGGTTCAGCAAGGTGACGTCAGCACATTTCAAACTGTGAAAGTCCTGAGAATGAAGGGATTTGTTCCCAATGCTCAGAATTGAGGACAGGATTTCCTGCCGGTGCAGCAAATGCAGGTGCTGCGTGCACAATTTGCTCCCTTACCAGCAGTACAGCAGCAGGTCCCTATGGTACCTAGACAGCAAATGCAACTACCTCAAGCCCCGATGGAACAGCAACAGGTAATGCTTACACAGCAGGTCACAGGTCAAAAACAAGACAATAGAAATAACACAGTACGCCTGTTTCAGTTAAACAGTGAGGATGAAATAAACGAAGAATGGATGAGTGACAGTTCAGATGAGGGAGCTTGTATGCTTGCTGCATCCCTAGAAGTAGACCTGAGAGGGCCTTTTGTGAAGGGAAAAGTGATGGGTTACATGGTCTCATTCTTGATAGATAGAGGAGCCACGCACTCTACAATAAGAAGCATAGAAGTACCAACTTTACCTTTTCCAGGCAGGACAGTTCAAGTTGTGGGAGTGGAAAATAGGCAGCTGATAAATCCAATCATGGAACCGGTGCAGGTCGAAATTGGAAACTATTTGGTAATGCACAGATTTGTGGTGTGTGAGTCAAGACCTGTATCGAGACCGATGATGAAGAGGAACAGGCATCTGCAATGATGGTGAACAATGTCTATTAAGAATACCCATTGATTGAATTTTTCCCAATGTTTACGGTAAAATAGTTGCATGCAGATTTAAAGGGAATTGTAAAGGAGGAAGTCTGGGATTTGACAGGAAAGCAAGTTACTTTGATTAAGGGAGTGGAGCCGATTAAAATTACTTTAAAGCCGATTGTGGTCTTTCCACAGCTTCCACAGTGTTTTGATGAAAGTGGCACAAATAATCTGAGACTTTTTAAAACAAGGAGTTTTAATTCACCGATAATGGGTTTGAAAAAGCCATGTGAGAAAGTATGAATTGTACAGGACTTGCGAAAGGCGAATGACATGTGGTTAAATGCTGTCCAATAGTGCCCAAACCAGCAGTGATACTGTTTCAGAATCATTGTGATGCAGAGTGGTTCACAGTGGTAGATCTGTCACAAGCTTTCTTTTCTGTGCCTCTTCATGAAGATAGTCAGTTTCTTTTTAGTTTCAAATTCCTAGACAGTCTACAGCTGGTGCAGGCTTCCACAAGGGTATACAGAGTCACCATCATTGTTTAATCAGATCCTGAAAAAGAATCTGGAGTCGTTGGAATTGGCATGTCAATCGACCCTTGTACAGTACATTGATGATTTGCTGATTGCATCCAGAACAAGGGACGAGTGTAAACATGACTTGATTGCCCTGTTGAAGCATTTGGGAGAATTTGGACATAAAGTCCCACCTGTGAAATTGCGGTATTGCCAGAAGTCCGTGAAGTATTTGGGACATCAGATTGAGAAAGGGTTGAGAAGAATTTCCAGAGAAAGGATTACTATAATTTTGCAGAGAAGTCTTCCGACTTCACAGAGAGATGTCAGAATGTTTCTGGGAATGGTGAGATATTGTAGACAGTGGATTCCAAATTTTGCTGAAATAGCCAAACCTTTGCAACAACTGACCCATAAGAAAGTCACTGACCCTATTACCCTAGATGAGGACCAGATGAAAGCATTCACTGAATTGAGAGAGAGTTTGTGCAGAGCTCCAGCGTTGAGAATGCCTGATTACACAAAGCCTTTCACAGTGTTTTGTCATAAACGTGATGTTTGTTCTTTGTCTGTCTTGACACAGGTCCATGGAGGTGCTTATCGTCCAGTAGCTTATTTTTCAGCTACCTTGGACCCAGTTGCCGCAGGTTTACCAGATTGTCTGTGTGCAGTAGCCGCAGTTGGTCAAAGTCTTTCCCAATGTGAGGGGGTAGTCATGGAATATCCTTTGACGGTAATGGTACCACATTCTGTTGAGATTTTACTGACAAGGACAAAAACATAATATTTGAAGGGAGCAAGACTGACAAGGTATGAGACGAGCATATTGGGTGCTCCAAATGTAACATTGAAAACTGAATCCAGCAACATGGCTTCCAAGTGATACTGTTGAAATTGAAAAGGAAGAAGATATTGAACATGATTGTCTTGAGGTAACTGAGATGTGTACAAAAACGAGGCCTGACATTAGAGATACCCGTTTAGAAGAAAATGACCAAATTGTTTTTGTTGATGACTCGTGTCTTAGAGATGGTACGGGCACACTGAGAGCAGGATATGCTGTGTGTACAATTAAAGGCACATCATAAGCTTCATGGCTTCTGGGTGTGTATTCTGCACAGGTGGCAGAACAAGTAGCTCTTACTAGGGCTTGCTATGTCTCTGCAAGGTAAAGAGTCACAATCTACACTGATAGTTAATATGGATTTGGAATTGTTCATGATTTTGGCCAATTGTGGTCACAGCAAGGTATTATGACCTCAACTGGAACTCTAGTGAGAAATGGCGACCGGATAAAAGAGTTGTTGTATGCAATTCAGTTACCTGAAAAAATTGCTGTGGTGAAATGCAGTGCACACCAAGACACAGGATTAAATTTCTTTGGGAAATGGATATGCGGATCAAGTCGCAAGGTTTTGCGCATTGCACTGTATATCATTTAAAGATAAGTGGGAACTAATGCCTGAAGAAGAAACAAATTGTACAAATTTTGCCTTGACAATAATTGACACATTAGAGGAACTGAAAACGTTGCAGGAAAACGCAGACAAAGAAGAGAAAAGGTTGTGGTTGAAGTTTAAGTGTGTCCAAAGACCAGATGAAATCTGGGTTTCTGAGGAGGGCCAGATGGTGCTGCCAAATAGTTTGTTGAATCAGATGGCAATGTACTACCATGGCCAAGCACATATTGGACGGGATGCCATGGTTAGATTGTTCAAAGTTGACTGGTTTAACCCGAAATTCTGACAAGCAGCAGAGGCAGTATGTCATAGATGTGTAATATGTCAGCAACTAAATGTGTGAAAAGAGACAGTGGTGAATTTGAGTCACATTTGAAGAGCAGGGGGACCATTCATTAGGATGCAATTGGATTTCATTGAAATGCCTGCATGTGGTGGACTGAAGTACGTGTTGGTGATTGTGTGTATGTTCAGTCATTGGATTTAAGCATACCCAACACGTAGGAATGATAGTCTCACAGTTGCAAAGCTGTTGCTTAGAGAATTTATACCACAGTTCGGGTTTCTGATCTCTTTAGAATCAGATAGGGGAACGCACTTCAATAAGGAAGAGATCAAACTCTCATGTGCAGCACTAAACATTGAGCAGAAACTGCATTGCAGCTACCGTCCGGAAGCATCAGGACTTGTAGAGCAAATGAATGGTACACTGAAATCAAGAATTGCTAAAATGTGTGCTGTGACAAATCTGGAATGACCAGATGCCTTACCCTTTGTGTTGATGCCAATGCGAAACATACCTGACAGAAAGACAGAACTGTCACCCCAGGAGATTCTCATGGGCAGAGCAATGAGACTGCAAGCAATTCCAAATGCTCCTGTCAATATTACAGATGATATGGTTTTGGATACTGCAAAGGTCTGGCTGATGTGGTTCAATCTTTCTCTCAGCAGATGGAGGCTGCTACCCTGCCACCCATCCACGACCCAGGTCACAATCTGAGATCTGGAGAATGAGTTGTCATTAAAAAGCATGTTTGTAAGACTTGCCTAGAGCCACGTTGGAAGGGTCCATACCAGGTGGTGTTGACAACTATGACAGCTGTGAAGTGTTCTAGACTACCTAACTGTATACATGCAAGCCATACCAAGAGGGTGGTGAGTCCACAAGAACATGAAGAAGTGTTGTTGAGAGCACCAACAGCAGCAAAACAAGTGGCTCTTCCTGAGCCAGAGCAAGTTGAGCCTGAAGTTGACCCAGAGTTGGTGGAAGATGGGTCAATTACACCAGTAAGAGACGAAGGTGCAGAACCACAAGAAACGGAGCAAGAACCTAACCCAATGGAGACGACTGGGGAACCGAGCACAGGAGGGGTTCTCCCAGAAGTAGACGGTGCCAAAGCACAAGCAGACCAATTGCCAGACCTAGAAGGGGAAAGAGTTGAGACGGATCAAAGTCAAAGTGATCCGACTCCTCCTGAACCTTATTGCAGGTCCATCAAGAGAAAACACCACAGATAAAGGAAAAGAGAAGAGTCCAATCTTAAAGAGATTTTTGACAGAAGGAACAAGGAAAGGAGACAATTGGCCTGAGTCACAAATAGGCAAGAAGAAGGAGTTAGTTATAAATGAACCAATAGAGGAAGAAGTGGACACTACAAGAAAAGACAAACTAAGTGAAGGAGAGTTGGCAGGAGAACAAAGGTTGAAAAGAAAGAGAGTAGCAAGTCGAAGATACACAGTTCCTGAGTGGGCATATGCAGAGACAAGTGAATGGCAAAACTAATTCATGTCCTTTTGCTTTGACAGAGAAATTACGAATCAGTACTTTGATACAACCTGAAGGGAATCAATAGCCTGAGTTGTTGAGCTAATCTGATGAAGAATAAATAGAGACTAATAAAATAAACCCGGAAAAGACATTGATAACTTGATATGACATTTAAAGCCTGAATATGACAAGCTGCTGATTTGACAAGGGCATAAAAGGGTTGCTGTGTGTGAAATTGAATTGCAAGAAAGAAGCATATTTTTGATTTTTCAATTTTTTCGTCCTGTTGCACCTTATCTAAGCGTTATTTCTGCTTTCTGATACTTTACAGATCATGGCTGAATTAAATAATATTGTTAGAAATATTAGATATTGTAGATATTTGAGTGTTGGAGTGTCAATTATGTGTGGAATAATGTTCATAATAATGATTGTGGGTATCTCTATTCGTGAGATGAAAGAAGCTGCTATTACTCCTGTTCATGAGACTACTACACTAACAGGTTTAGAGAGGTTCAAGTTAGATGAGCAATATTTGCATGACTATACTAATGCACGAGGAGAGCTTTCTTCTAATGTTTTCTATTGACTATTGAATGAGTATGTGGAGACGATGGATGCAAGGAATTCTCTTGTGTGTACGCAATTCCTTCCTCTGTTGAAGAAGGGGTTACGTACCATAGTTTGCCCCTAACCTATGGCATAACATGTAGTCTGCTACTAACCAGATTCTATAACTAAGAGTATATTCAATATTTCTACTCGAACTATGATGTTGTGTTTTCCTTTGTTCCTATTATTAGATGTATAAGCAAAATAGCTAAAGAACATGATATAGTGTTAGTTAGAGGATTCTTCGAGCCAACACTAACTTTTGGGACTGCTTATGCTCACTGTAATAATCTAACCTGCTTATTGACCCCAAGAGCTTTATAGGGCATACTGATGATAGAAGAAAGGCATTAAAGGAGAATTTAGAAAAAGGGCTGGAGAAAAGAACTTATAGAAATGACTATGCTTACAATGCTATTTAAATGCAAGGGAGATTAGCTTTAGATGCATTACACATGGGGAAGCTTTGTGTATATATAGGCCAAAATCACGAACTGACACTTTGGCCCTCATTATGAACATGGCGGTCCGTTCCGCTCCACCGGCGGTGGCCGTAGAAACCACCAACAGAGGAGCGGGCTTGACCGCCAAATAATGAACCAAACAAAAGTCAGGCATCCCGCGAACCACCCACAGCCAGCAGAGGAGTGCCGACGATGATGGAAGAGTCCGCCCACAGGCCGTCGGAAAGGCCCAACTGGCCCATCAACTTATGAACCACCATTCAGCTGCCAGTTCCAGGGCAGAGACCACTGCCACACAAAGCCAGGTGGAAATGAACCAAATATAAGGAAACACTCACCGGAGTTACACAGAACGCGCTGCGGCAGACATGGATAGAGCCATGGATAGAGAGCTGCAGATCATGCCAGCCCTGCTCCTTGCCATATACCTCCACGACCGAGACCGCAACCTACTGAACAAGGGAAGAAAGGTCACAGACACATACCCACCCACTCCACCCACCCTGCAACGCCCCCCCAACCTATCACAGCAGCACAACCCATACCCCCCACAGCAAGAGGTACTTACCCAACACAAGGCCCATCTAACTTGACCATAGTATATACAAATGCTCCACACCCATCACAAATGAAACAAAAGACCAGGTCTCAACGGCGTGCAGCCCAAACACAGGTGACACAGAAACTTTAATATGAAGCTCACAGAGCCAAACACTCTAAAAAGGGTCAATGGCCAGTCCGTATGGCGAAAATTGTCATGGGCCACAACGGGCCCAACCTGACTCCTGCAAGTGCATTGTACTCCACCAAATGGGGATTTTCGACGGGGGTGGGGTTTTGACTTTTGTTGGGAAGGTGGAGGGGGTGGGCTTCTCCTTTGAAGGGATTGGGGGCTGTTTGGATTGGGTGGAGGAAGATGGCCTAGGCTCAGTCTGGGCCTTTTTCTTATCTGGGGACGGGGCACAGGAATGTGAAGGGCGGACAGGGGTGGGCTGTGATGTGGAAGGAGTGGAAAGGGCAAGGAGGTGAGCACGTTTGGTGAAAAGACAGGGTAGCCAGTGGTTTGGAAGAGGTCAGCATGGGAGAGAAAAAGTTTCTTTGGAGCAATTGGGGTGAGCAGGGATGAGGGCGTGGCAGTGGAGGAAGAGGGGGTGGATGTATGTGGTGTTGGGGTACGTGTAGTGGGTGCTGGTGACTGCTCAGTATGCTGTGGTGTTATGGATGGGTGGGTGTCTTGGTGTGTTTGTGTGTTTTGGGAGGTGTGGGGGTGGACACAGTGGGAGAAGGTAGACAGCTAGTGTGGACGTATGTTGTGTGGGTGTCTGCAAGTCTGGTGAGTGTGCTGCCTGTGTCAACTACAGTAGAGGTGGTGAGTGCAGGTGTGGTGCATGGGGTGCATGTATGGATGTCTGCTATTGTGGTGAGTGCAGGAAGAGGAGCAGCAACAGTGAGTGAAAGTGCAGTGCATGAGGGTGTGGATGTAGAGGGGACAGACAGGGAAGCGGAAGAGGTGGGCACACTGGGGGAAGTGGACGTTGTTGTGTGTGCAGGTGTCTGTTGGCTGTGTGAATGCTTGTGGTGGGAGGTGTGGTGCTTATGTTTTGAAGTGTGCTTCTTGTGTGTTGATGTGCTTGACTGCGTGTCTGAATGTGTGCCTTGGACGGGTGAAGGGAGTGGGGTGCTGCAAGGAGTAGAGGAGGTTGGAGTGGGGACAGAATGGCCAGGGAAACTGGCTGCCCTCCGAGAGGAGGCCAGAGCCTGAAAGGATCTCTGTAGGGCAGACACAGCACGGTGAATGCCATCCAGATAGGCATTTGTCTGCTGTGCCTTTGATGCTAGCCCCTGGATGGCATTGACGATGGTTGTCTGCCCTACAGAGATGGTTCTCAGGAGGTCAATAGCCTCCTCTGTGAGGGCAGCAGGGCTGACTGGGGCAGGGGACGAGGTGTCTGGGGTGAAGTAGATGCCCACCTTTCTGGGTGGGCAGACACAGCCAACTCGGTGGTGAGCAGAAGGGAGGGCGGTGATGGAATGGGGGGTGGCGGAAGATGTCACAGTAGTGGTGTGTGAACTAGGGTCCGCCACTGCCGGGGAGCCCCCATCGGAGGAGGTCTCAGAGTCACTACCTCCTGTGGTAGTAGCCTCCCCCGTGGAACTCCCCTCGCCCTTCCACCCACTGGTCCCCTGGGCATCAGTTGTCTCTGCCTCGGAGGATCCATGGGCTGCTGCCTCCCCACTTGCCTGTGCCTCAGCTCCCTCGCCTGATGTTGATGCTGTAACAAACCAACACAAGAGAACAGGGATGGGGAGACAAAACAGGAGAGACACATGTAAATATCTGAATGCAGGTACATAATGGCCACACTTACACCCACCCAGAAGACACACCCAACAGGCATCACCATTCACTATGCCCATTGCCATGCCCCTGACTAATGACCAGACTACTGCTCTACACCCATCCCCTGGAATACCTAAAGAGCAGAAGTAGGTGAAACCTGACAGAGACACCCCTACACCCTTTGGGGACCATAAAGTAGATGGACACCTGTCAAATTCCCTGCCTCTAAGCAGCATGAACCCTAACGCACACCCAGACATCCTTCCAGACTGAAGTATGGTAAATGAGTACTCACCCCCTTGTAACTGCTGTGCATCCTTCAAGCGCGCATCCAGGTCTGTGTACGCCACTACCAGGATCGGTCACATGAGGTGGGGCAGTGCCCGACGGGCACCCCTTCCACATTGGGAGAACTTCCCCAGCTGGGCTTCACTGATCTTTCGTGCCCAGCGCCGCAGGTCTTCCCACCTCTTTCTACAGTGGGTGCTCCGCTGGTTGTAGACCCCCAATGTCTGTACCTCCTTGGCGATGGCATGCCAATGTGTCCTCTTCTGGTGGGCGGTGACCTAAAAGGGCAACACAGAAATGGAACACAGAGGTCAGGCACTTGCACGATAGGAACAGCTGGCTAATCGTCCACTATGGGACGGACAGTACAGACATACAGGACAGTCGCACGCAACATGACATGCACCATGCCCATGCAGGCTCAGAGGTGCTAACATATGTGCAATCAACACCATCCATTACACACACACAGCGCCCCTGAAACCCAGACTCACCTGTACCTCTGGCCGTCCATACAGTTTTGCGTATAGGGGCAGGACCCCGTCAACTAGCTTCTCCAGTTCCTCCTGGGTGAAGGCCGGGGCCCTTTCCCCTGCAACACATGGCACATCCATAGCCACAGGCAGGCCACAGCAGTACACAGAATGGAGTACCTGTCCCCACGAGATCAGGGAGTCAAGTGATCAAACGATGACGAACGCGTTTACGTTCTGCGGCGGTGTGCACCGTCACCGCTGGCGCCAATCATGATACTCCAGGATTCTCCATTGGCATCCATGTTAACCAATGAGGGTGCGAACAGCGGTAATTACCGCCTTACGCTGTGACGTCAACCGCTAGCGGTATGAGGTCACTTCCACAACGAAAGGGCAGATTTACAGTGGGCAGACATTTTGTCATCACCCCTGCATCTAGAATTAATTACTACTCACAATGCAACGTGGCAGTGAGACATTTTATCCCCCTCTTGGAGGTGAAGGGTGCTATAGGTCCTGATCAGCTACCTCAGTGAGGTGAGGAGAGTGATGGTGATGATGAGGAAGGGGAAGATGTCAATTCCAGGAACCAACAGATACAACTCTACTTCCAATAACTGTGTGGGACTTAGGCCTGTCATTGGGGTTAGTGACTAATACTGTCAGTGTGCTCAGTCATATAGGGGGGTTGGTTATGATAGGTGATTCATGGCCCACTTCTGCATGGTGCTGACTGAAAATATATGCATTTCCTCCTTGCCACCCTTTAGGCACACAGGACTCCCATCATGCACAGATTCAACAATAAAGTTGTTCTCTGCCAGTTGCATCCATACTCCACTTTGTTCACAATTTAACACAGGGGACAGTGTTACAGGTGTGAAAAGTGTTTTATTGGTTGAAGTGAGTGAATTGTGCTATTTATAGTGATGGGAAGTCGGAAGGGTGGGGAGTCCTCAAGACCAACATGGTGGCAGCCTTGTTGGTAGTATTGATGGGTCCATCTTGTCTAACAATACTTCATATTGCCTGTTAGCAAAGTGTGGTTGGTGATTGGGTGGGATGGTTGATTTGCATTTGTTGCAGAGTTAATTGTTGGAGAGGGCCTTGTTCTTAGCTGGGGTTCCAGTGCCATATCTTGGTCTGAGCGTCTGTTTGGGCATCTGCTGTGGAGCTTCATGGGATGACATGGTAGTCCCTTCTGTTTCCTGTGAGGGTAGTTCCTGGGATGTTTCTGCTGCTGGGATCATCTGATGCTGGTTGTCCAGTGCTGTTGTGGGGGCCTCTTGTCCTTTGTGGGTGTCAGACTGGTTTTTGACCAGCTGCAGCAGTGCTCCTGCTGTGGTGGCCATTGGGCCAATGTGCTCTTTCCACTGCTCCATGGCCTGTTGGTGTTGTTCCTGCTGCGTCCTCTGACTGTGCTCCAGGGTGGACACAATCTGTACTAACCTGTCTTGGGTATGTTGGTAGGCCGAGAATACCTCGGATATCATGTCCTGGGCTGCTGCATCCATCCTGTGGCCTCCCCCCTGTCCCACTGTGACCCTTGCACTTGCCCTAACCCCCTATGCCTGTGTCCCCTGCACAGGTCTGGCAGTACCACTTGTACTGGGGCCCTGCCTTCCTGCATGTTGGGAGTGGGAGTCTGTGGCCTCTGTACCTGTGTTCCACCAGTCTGTGCCCTGGGTACACTGGTGTGGGAACACCTGCCCTGGGCTGCTGGTCTTGACTGGGTGGTAGGGGTGACAGTGGTTTCCTGGGCGGGGCTGTAGCATGGTGAGAGTCCAGGACTGTGTGAGGGGCCTGCCTGCTCATCAGTGTCCAGGGATCCTTCACCAGTGTCCTGTGAGATGCCTCTGTCTCCCTAGGGGGCACTGGCAATCCTTGTCCTGTCCGTTAGGGTTGCATGGGTGGTGGTGCCTGTTGGGGGACATAGACATGTTTGTTACATATGCATGAACGTTTGAGGTGAACAGGACTGTGCTATTTTGTGCTGGTGTTACTTTCAGTGGCCTTCCAGGGTGCCTTTGTGAGGTTGACATTTCATTTAGCTCCAGTGTGAGGTTGCCGTGTGGTGGGGGTGTCGTTCCATTGTGGGTACATGCAGGTGTGGGTGACTGTGCACAGCGGGAGGGATGTGGACCTGTTAGTGCGTTTGTGGTCATGCAGGAGGGTGGATGTAGTGGCTGATGCCTGGGTGGGGTGTAGGTCCTGGTGGGTGTGGGTCGGGTGTGGTGGTGCATGCATTACAGGTGTGGTGGATGTGGGGTAATTGTAGATGACTTACCTGAGTCCATTTCTCCAGTGAGTTCAGTGAGTCCCTCAGGGTGCAGGATGGCCAGCACCTTTTCCTCCCAGTCGGTGTAGTCGGCTGGTGTTGGTGGTGCTCCTCCCCTAGTCTTCTGCACTGCGATGTGGTGCCTTGATGCCATGCCCCGGACCTTCCCCCGCAGGTCATTCCATCTCTTCCGGATGTCGGCCCTGGTGCGTGGATGGTGTCCCACTACATTGACCCTGTTCTCAATGGTCTGCCACAGCTCCATTTTCGTGGTGATGGGTGTGTGCTGCACCTCAGCCCAAAGATTTGTGGCTGCACCTTCAAGATCTCGTCCACCATGGTCCTTAACTCCCTTTCGGTGAAGCATGGATGTTTGGTGGGGGACATGGTGAGTGTGGTGAATGGTGTCAGGACTTGGAACGAGGTAAGGGTGCTCTTCTGTGGGTCAGTGTGCGTCTCCTGTATGCTGGTGTTCGCTGTCTGCCTCTGGTGCTCTCCATCTTCTTGTTCTGCTTTTGTTGCAAGGAATTGTGAGATGGGGTTCTGGATGTGTTTCAGGTGTGTGGGTCATACGCCTATCCAATGTGTGCACTTCTTGCTGTTGAGTCCACTTGCCGCCCATGGCGGTTGCAGCCGCCAATGGTCGCTGGCCTCCACTGTCCGCCAAGGTGATTTGTGCATCATTATTTGGAAGGCAGGATGTGGGTGTGCTTGGCGATGGCAGGGTGAGGAGGTCTGGGATTCCCGCCGACAGAGTCATGCTATTTAGGGATAGTTTTCCCTAAGATTTATCAGATAGATGATTTAAAGAAAATACCGAAAGTGAATGAATGACATCAAGTGCGACAAAAAAGAGAAACCGCTTCTGCAATTGAAGGAGATATTTTTGGGGCAATAATTCCTTCTGTAGGAGTTATTTTGAATGCAAACAAGATACAAAAATTGTCTACTATTGTGGATAATATGCTGACAAACTTTACAGGGGCAATACTCCTGTTAGATACTGAATTAGCTGCGGATAGAGCTATGACGCTTCAAAATAGGTTTGCTTTAGACATAATTGTAGCGAAAGATGGCGGAGTCTGCAAAATGATTAATGCTAGGCATTGCTGCTCATTTATTCCTGAGAACGATAAGGAGATAAAAGACTTACTTACTAATTTAACTAATTCAAGGGAGGATTTGAAAGAATTGAAGGAACCAGGGGTTTGGGAAAGGGTTGGAAATGGATTTGCTTCTGTGGGGAATTGGTTTAGTCAAATTTGGAATGGGGTATTGTGGAAAATTGTCCAAGGAATATTAATTGTGATTGTTTCTATATTAGGATTATGGGGAACATGCAAATTATGGCAAAGAGTAAAAATAGGAAAGGGTAGAAATGATCAGAGGAGGGAAGAACTAACTAGAAGACAAATTTATAGGGAAAATTCTAGAAGAAGACAAAATATATCTGAAACAAATTTGTGAAGTATTGAAAAGAAATGTGTGATGGCATATTTAGTCATCAGAGGAGGGACTGATGGAGCAGATATGCTAATATAAGAAACTCTAATAACTCATATGTGTTTATTAATGAGAAAACTGCGTAGAGAAATTAACATCAGAAAAATAATGTGTATTATCAAAAATGTGCCCACGGGGAGTGGTCACCATGTGTATTAACAGATGCTAAACAAATGAGAAAAAATTATGTAACATGTATTAATATATCATGACTGGATGTATAACCTATATTTTGTGTTAATTCGCATTATTAACTTAGCCAAACCAAAGGCCTGGTTTCACTGGGCCTTGCCTACTTACAACGTGAAGTCTTGACAAGGCTTACGAGGACTGCTAACCGGAGTAAAGGACCTTGACTGTGCAGAGTTCAGATGGCTCTGCTAGAACATTCCGCAATGTACCAGCGGACAGGAGATGATTAAGACAATTTGATACAATTATGTGTAGTTTAGGCTAAATGCACTTTCCCAGGACTTGAACAATAGAGGAACTGACTAAAGACTTGTATGCAACAATTTTGTTACCTGAAGAGCCGGATAATGTTCTCAACCCAAGAGAGACCAATCAAATTAATGGGATAGGCTGCCTATGCAGAAATAGAGATTTAGTAAATAAAAACTATAGGTTAGAGTCATAACTTCTGACAGGTTTGACCAATTAGCGACTAGTGGGACGGACTGAGAGACCCTAATAAAAAGTCATGATAAAGGAAGCAAATTCAGAACTGCATGGAGAAAGCTGATGACGTCAGGAGACGCTGTCCGAAGTGTTGATAACTGAGCTTATACTTTGTGAGCCTGATATTTAGCTGACCACTGATGACCTGGGGACAAAGATTGGCTCGTTGCTGGTCCATCCTGGATAGGTAGCTATGAAAATGTGACTGACTAATTTGTGCCTTTTCTTCTAGGTACCAACTACGCTGTTTTATAGAAATTCTCTCTCAGATAGATTTTTCGAAATTAATGTTTTCCTCTAAATTATTTTTGCATGAAGACCCACATGCTGATGCTAATCTTGGTTAGTTAGGCTGTTAGGGAGACATTGACAGTGACAATGACTGACAAATTGAATTGCTGAATTACTTCATTAGCGTTGATAATTATGGACTTATGAACTGCATTTGTTTGCTTTTGTTTCCTTGGAGAATACTAATTACCTTTATGATTAATAAAAATTGTTTAATAAGAGTAGAGTTACTTTTGATTAGAATTGTAAACAATAGGGAATAACAATTGTTACCTTTTCATGTGTGGTGGTTATTTTTAGATTAATATGATTTATCTTGATGGTTTCTTAAGTTTTTGATATTGCTTTATCATTTTTGATCATTGGTTCAGTAATCACTGCATGACTAGGATACTCCTTGCAATATAAAAGATTCATCGTCCTATACGCGTCCCCTTGTAAGTTTATTTACTAAGGACCAGGCGCGCTAGCACTTGCAGTAGTGAAAAATGAATTTAAGAATTTTTCACTACCAGGACATGCAAAACCTAAAAGTGCGCCTCTCTTTTTAAATACACTGCACCATGCCCTCTGGACTTTCTAGGGCATACTCTAGGGGTGACTTATATGTTTTAAAAAGGAAGGTTTGGACCTGGCAAAAAGGTTTATTTGGCCAGGTCAACAGGGCTGTTTAAAACAGCACACAGAGGCTGCAATGGAAATCACTAGAGGCCCACTAATAGCATTTAATTTATAGACCCTGCGTACATACAGTAGCACTAGGGACTCATACGTAAATTAAATATGCCAGTTGGCGATAAACCAATGTTAGCATTTTTTGAGGAGTGAACACAAGCATTTTTGCACTGGTTAGCAGTGGTAAAGTGCACAGAATCCTAAGGCCAGCTGAAAGGAGATCAGCAAAAATGAAAAAGGAAGGCAAAAGGCTGACAGGTCTAACAGTGAAGGATGCTCAGCTGCTCACGTGTTAAATGGAGCAGGGCCAATGATGATTGCACCATACTTACCAGCAGGATGAGCGAGATCCTGCAGCTCTCCAGACTTGGGAAGACCACTGTCATATATAATGGTAGTATGGGGAAGGTGGTGGTCCTGCAGAGGGGACAGGTGTGGGCTGCAGTGTTGCCCTCCCTTTATCAGTGTTCAGCAATGCTGGAGACTTTGATAGCAGCTCTATGGTTTGGGGTACAATATGGCGATTGTCAGACTTAACACTGAAATTGTACTAATGAGTATTCATGTATTCTGAATGTACTTTCATTGGACTAAACGTGCACATACAATTCTTTGACCAATAGCACCAAGGGAAGTAGTTTTAGGGAATTTAACGTAGCCAGACTGCACCGAGAAGAGGTATGCCATTATTTTCTTGACCGTCCGAGAGGAGACGTGCTTAATTTTTCATTAACTTTGTTGCCTAGAACGACATTCTGTTATGTTTGTTCTTGAGACAGCTCTATCTTGAACTTTAATGCCGAATTCCGATGCTTTGCTGACTGAACAAGATGTCTAATTGACAAAGACTGTTACAGCTTGCTGAACCATACTGAGGCAAGGTATAAGACGATATTACTGATTATTATGTCTATTTGCTTTTGTCCTTAGGTACCAACCGCTAATTTTGATAGAGCCACAGTTAGATGTTTTCCAAATTTATGTTGACTAAATTGTTTTGCATGAAGCCCAAAGACGCTATTCTATTCAGGTTAGTTAGGATACTCACTGATGATGCTTACTAAAGATTAACAACAGTTGATGTCTTTTCTTTGCTGAATCTACATGTATGTCATTTTGTTTAAACAGTTATTCTTGCTATTGATTTGTACTGTACTGTAACTTTAGAATGTGTAGTGTTCCAAGCTTTGATTAAATTACGATTCTTTAGGAGATTTGGTCAAACCAGTATTGTTTCTGTATGTTTATCATTTGATTCTGAGACATAGATATGTGAGATTAGCATTGTTAATATAGGGAAATAAACATTCTAACTTTTACATAAAGGTGTGGTTCTCCGTGGCTAAGGGGTCATGGTGCATGGAAATTATTGACTCCCAAGATTATTGATGTTATTGATTGATACTGTTGTTGATTTGTTTTAGGATTGGGTCTTATGTTGGGAACTACTCTAAGCGTAGTCAAAAGATCTATTGAACTTCTAATGCGTCCCCTTAAAATCTAACGATAAGAAACCAAATAAGGTCAGGCGCTAACAGTGATGGCAGTAGAGTATGATGGTTAGTCTCCTTAAGAGCCCATCATAAAGGCCTGATACAAGGTTAGTCCTCTAAAGTGAAAGCAATTTGCAGAGCGTTGTGGAACTTCAGATTCAATTACACAAAGTGGAGAGAAAATGTATGCCTAAGAACCTAGAATGACTTTCCCAGAACCTTGGAGCTTGCCAATGATTGTTTGAGGATGTTCTAGTGACAGTATGAATGAAGTAGGTTTTGCACTTGCACAGCTTCTGCAAATCAAAGGTGAATTGTGATGTTTCAGAGGGTTTAGGGAGTTTGTGTACTCCAAATAAAGTTGTAGAAGGAGTTTGCGTACTCCGAAGTGTGAGAGTAGGGAAGTCGTCAAACTTCACATGTGTGTGGCGCTTTGTGCTAAAAAATTGTCAATGTGGTTGTCAGTATAAGGACCTTGCAGGTTGTCTAAGACTCTTGAGTATATTGAAAAGTGTATGAGACACTTGGGTTTTGTTGTAATTTGTCTGGTTTAGTAGGTCGATCGGGTGTGGTCAACAAGTCAGAGTGTGAGTCGAAGGGAGTGAAAGACTTTTTTGACTGAGATCTGGTGAGTCCTATGTGCACCAGGACAGACCCACTGATCAGTTGAGAGTAAAATTTGCAGGTCGAATTTTGCTTCCAAATCAGGGAAACTGAGGAAGAAGAAGTAGCTGCTAGAGCAAAATGCTGTCAGTGAAATCAACAGACAAATTGGGTTTTGATTTTATTTAGTGCTAGTTTTGTTTTAGTTGAGTTTGAATCTGAGTTCAGGAGGACAAGCCGCAATACTTTGTCAGTGGCAGTATGTGTCAGTGTGACATCATTGGAGCTGCGCTGGGATAGGTTGGTTAGTGAGAAGGGTGGCGCACGGATTGGCGGACAACTGTGAAGGGCAATTGGTTGAGAAGGTCGGTGAAAAGGATTGAAAGTCAGTTCCTGATTTGATTTAGAATAAAATAAAGGTTACAGAAATTACATTTTTCAAAGCATTAAAGAATGCCTTAAGGGGAGATAATTACATTACATCAAGTATAGGGGTTATTGCACAGCCAGAAGGTACACCAGCTTACATTGTAATCGAAGAAACGAGTGCTGCGCCATGTCTTTGGCTGAAACAATGGTGCAAAGTGACAGAGAAAGATGGGAGTTCAGCGTTTCCTGCCCATGGAACATTTAATTTGAGGAGCTTAGAGAATTTTAGGAGGGTGCTATATGATTTGACACTCCTCCGAGACCAGCACCGTTTGAGGCCTTAGCAATATGAGAATTAGTAGCCAGACAGCAACAGCAGCAGAAATTTGAGCGGAGAATGAGAATGGCAGAAAAGACACTAACGGAGGCTAGATGGAACAGTGATCAGAAACTTTGGAGAACCAAGACTTCACCTGGAAATAAGTTGTTTCCTGCAATTACACAGAACAATGAGAGAGAAGAAAGGAAAGTCATCAGAAAGACAAACAGAAGTCCCTTCGAGAGCAGAGAGTGTAGAACAAAAGCGTCCAGGAGATCTTTAACACTTGGAGAAGAGTCAGATGATGATGAGTTCATTTTACAGTTACTGAGAAATTGTCCCCTACCATATGTAGCACAAGAGAGCGGTCCAAGCACTAGTATAAACCCTTCAGCACTGAATCTGGTTAACATGACGACAACTTCAGTGCAGATTAATTCTAGCATGACACAGAGACCAATGCAGACCAGTCTTAACCTACCTACTACTTCAGCAGCTCAAAATTCAATGCCACAGCCGAACGTCCAGAGAATTTACTCTGATGTACCCATTGTGGAAACTGCCCCAAAATTGATAATGCCAACAGGACAAGTTTTCCTGAAACCAACTTTGTTTCAGACAGAACCAACTCCACTCTTACTGCCTCAAGTGCAACCAGAAGCCATTCCAAAGTACACTCATATAACATGGACACAGACAGACGTGTCCTTACTGATGAATTAGAATAGGAGAATTATGCACCCACAGAACCCAAATGTTAAACCAAGTCCAGACACTGTGTCTGTACCCGTCACCGTTGGTCCAGTCATACCCTTGTTTGCCCAGGGAAGTAACAGTACAAATGGACAGGATGCCCTAGGTCAGAATTCAATGAAGGGAGGACTCAATGAGAATACTTGAATAGTCTCTCCTGTAGGACAGACCTTTGATGGTACTGGATCATTGTTGGAGCTTAGTCCATTCCGAGTTCCTCCGAATGATGGAACCATGTCAAACATCAGTCATAGCCTGAAGTTACTGACACTGCAGTCTCCAAACTTAGCTGTACAACCGTTACCAAGGTTTGACTGCTCAACAATTGACTGAGTGGTTAGATAAGCTGAATACCCAGCAGAGCACTCCTATGTGAGAGGAGTGCTTGAACTCTACTAGACTAGGGATGGAAACAAGTGAGCTTACTGAAGGCAGTATGGGTGTGAACAGACTTGAATCCTATACTGAAGCACAAATGAGATACTTGTGCCCAAAAATGACAAGCGAAGCAAGCAAGGTACATCAAAAGCTAGCAGACTTAGCAGAGAAATACGGAAAATAAATATAGACACAAAACACTTGAAGAGGAGTTACAGGTCAGATTTTTTACCCAAAAATTTTGAACACATGAGATCTGCAGGGATGAAGGCACACCTTAGGGAGGTACTTCAAAGTGTCCGGACCTGGGGAGCATTAGACAAGTGGGAAGGCAGATGGGTAAAGAAGAGAGATAAAAGGGAAAGGGATTCTGCAAATCTTACTGTGAACGTGCAGTAGGTCGAGGACCCAGTAAAAATGTTACCAATGAAAGAAATTCCAGGAGGGAATTTTGTTCACGTCCCTTGGAGCAGAAGTGACATTATGCCCTTTACAAATGATTTTCCCGGGTTGAAAGAGAAACCAGTAGAATGGTACCAGCAGACAGAAAGGTTTGTGAAACTAGGTAAATGCCTGTGGGAGGATTTGAACACTCTACTAGAGATAGTAGTCCCAGCAGACTTATGGATTGAGTGCAAGAGGAGCATAGATTCGCCAACAAAGGAACCAGAGAGAGATCCGATTACAGGTGCACCATCTCCCAAGATGATGAAATACTACTGTAAAGTGACTGATTTTTTGAAAATGAGAATTTTGCCCCCAAAACATTGACTGGCAGACAATAGCCAGGACAGCCCACAAAGCAAAAATATCTATACATGCATACTATGAAAGATTGTTGCAGGCGTTTAAGTATTATAGTGGTACAGAAACCATTGAGCAGTAAGACATGATTCATTTTGTGTTCAGATTTGTGGAAGGATTGAGAACTGAAATTAGCCAGGTGATTAAGAGTCATTTGATTTGCGGGCAACCAAAGCCAATTGGTAGGGTATTGCAGTATGCAAAATACTGCAGGGACGAGATTGAGTTGAAACAGAGAAAGTTGAAAGAAAAGGCAATAGTTATGCAGATCAGAGTGGCACAGAAAGGGACACAGGGAAATTTTCCACAGCAGCAGCAAAAGAAGAATGTGGTATTTCAAAACCAGGTGAGAGGTAGAGGTCATGGAGGAATGGGAAACGGAAACTGTGGACCCTATTTTGGTACTGTAGTGGTTCAGAATGATGGGCAGGGAATGAAGAGTTTGTTGCCATTTCACGCTTGCGGACATTGAAAGCAGGAGTGTCCGATGTTGGTACAAGAAGGTGTTGTTCAGCAAACAAGTGATATCAATTTGTTTCAAAACATGAGAGGACCAAGAATGAGGGGTCATGATCCGAATTTCCAAAATAATGTGAATCAAATGCAAAATTTCCAATCCATGCAACAGGTACAAATGCCACGTGTGTAGATGGCACAGCCAATGCAACAGCAGGTTCGAATGGTACCTAGACAGCACATACAGCTACCCCAAACTCCAATAGAGCAGCAGCAGGTAATGCTTTCTCAACAGGTCATAGGTCAAAGGTTTAACCAGAGTAATAGCACAGTACACCAATTCCCATTACACAGTGAGAATGGAATAAACAATGATTGGATGAGCGAGAGTTCGGAGGAAGATGAATGTATGCTTGCAGCTTCCTTGCAGGTATCTCAGAAGGCTCCCTATATGAAGGGAAAAGTAATGGGTCACAAAGTTTCATTCTTGGTTGACATGGGTGCTACACGCTCAACATTGAGAACTGCAGAAGTTCCAAACCTGCCCTTTCAGGAAACATAGTTCAGATTGTGGAAGTAGCAAATCAGTATTTGACCAACCCAATTACAGAACCAGTTCAGGTTAAATTTGCCTACATTAAAGGATTACACAAATTCGTACTCTGTGATTCGAGTCCAGTATCCCTATTGGGAAGAGACTTGGGCCCTCATTACAACATTGGCGGTATAAGGCGCTTACCGCCGTGCAGAAGACCGCCAATACACCGTCGCGGCCGCGGTAGACCGCCACAGCTATTATGACACACATCACGGAATCTGCCGAAATTCAGACACCCACACAATACCACCACACCAAAGTTCAACGATAAACTGGCGGAAACACATCCTCCACCTCCACGCCAACAGAAACACGCCCATGCTATTACGACCCACGAATCCACGCGGCAGTCTTTCAACCGTGGTATTCCATTGGCGGTACACACCGCCGTGCTCAAAATACACACACATCTACAAAACACCGCCACATTGGACTATTCAAAATACACACACCTGATACACATACAATCAACACTCCCACACACCCAACACAATATAAAACACACACCCACATCACCCACAAACCCCTACAACCAGAATTTCTGAGAGAAGGCCAGAGGCAGCACAGCTATTGACAACCCCATCACACAGAGGCACACAACACCATCACCCACACTACATCCACGCACTAAACACCACATACCACTAATCTCACCACACTCATCACCACATACACCACCCCACACTTCACACACACCACCCCATGTCACGCCAAAGACACCCCCGCTTCTCCGAGGAGGAGCTCAGGGTCATGGTGGAGGAAATCGTACGGGTAGAGCCACATCTATTTGGCTCACAGGTACAGCACACATCAATAGCCAGGAAGATGGAGCTACGGCGAAAAATAGTGGACAGGGTCAACGCAGTGGGACAGCACCCAAGAAATAGGGAGGACATCAGGAAGAGGTGGAACGACCTACGGGGGAAGGTGCATTCCACGGTCTCCAGGCACAACATCGCAGTGCAGTTGACTGGCGGTGGTCCCCCACCTCCTCCCCCACAACTAACAACATGGGAGGAGCAAGTCCTGACCATCTTGCATCCTGAGGGCCTCGGAGGAGTCGGTGGAGGAACGGACACTGGTAAGTCAAATCTTAACTATCACATCCCCCACCCTACCTGCATGCCATCACACACCCCCACCCTCACACCCTCCCCTATCACCCCAAATCCTCACTAATCTACCCATGACACCAACCACCCATCCCAACACCAAGCCCTGCATGACACAACTAAGCATGGGCACCCCTCACTAAAGCATGCCCACTGCACATACCCAGAACACCCCCCCCCCCCCAACCATCACCACACAAGCCCCCACACAGGAATGCTAGCACTGGGGTACACAAACACCCACCCATTGCACACCATGACACACACACACACACATGCAATAATCATGTTCTTACACCCCTGCAGGAACCCGAAGGAACGTCACCACACCAGAGGGTCCAAACAACAGCACTCCACCCCCAGAAGAGGCCCACAGTGACGACAGCAGCTCTGCCCTACTGGATCCTGATGACCAGCCCGGACCATCGTGGGCCTCAGGACAGTCGGTTCCCCTTGCCCAGCCACAGCCCAACACCGAGCTGCCACCCTCTGGTAACACCAGCACAGCACCCACCCAGCGGGCCCAAACCTCCCTACCCAGGACAGGTCAATCAGCAGTGTGTCCACCACTACAGGGCACCCAGGCTAACCCACCACCCCAACAACAACAGGGACCTGGGGGCAGTGGTAGTGGGCACACGGTCCAGGGGACGGAGGCACAGGAACATAGGGGAACTGGGAGGGCTGTTGTGCGACAGAGGGAGGACAGGCCAAGGGAACCAATGCTCCACGAGGCCCTCTCCTCCATCATGGGAGCATACCACCACTCCCAGGAGACAATGGCCACGGTCTTGGACAAGTTGCAGGAGACTCTGTGTCTGCAGGACGAACTGTATTTGGGGTTCAGGGAGGAGCTCAGGACCATCAGCTCTGCCCTGGGCACCATCGTAGGGGTGCTGACGGACATTCAAAAGACCTTGAGGGACACTGTGGCACTCCAAGGGGCCCCTGACACTAGCCAGGATGATGAAATGCCCACCACCTCCACCGGCGCTAGTGGACAGAACGCCCCGCCACAGGACCAACACACCAGCACCCCATCCCCTTCAGACAGACAACCACCACGCAAGCGGTCTCTGAGATCCAGGAACAGGACAGAGCAAGATGGCAAGACCACCGCCAGGAAATAAGACCACCCTGATTGTCCCCCCCACTGTCCCACTTTGTCACCCTGTCCAGATTGGAACTGCCCCAGCTTCACTTCCAATGCCCAGATGGGCAGTGCACCTGTAAGACTAATAGACTGGACTCTGCCATGGACATTCCTCCACCATCACCCATCCCCATTTTACAAGCTTCCTTGATTTTTTTATCACTTAAATAAATACCCTTGAAAGCCAAAGAAATCTGGAGTCAGTCTATGATTTGGAACTTTGTATTATCAATTACAGTGTCATAATGGGTTACCCATTGTAAGGCTAACATACCAATGTCACACATCACAAACCCTTCAAGGATGCAAGCAGTTGATACGTAGGTAACCACACCTGTGAAACTGAAATGGAAGGATACAACTCAATTAACAAATAGTGAGTGAAATGTATGTACAGGATAGAGGTAGACGTGTGAAAGTTAATGTAATGTTAAACCAGAAAATGTTCTCACCTGTGTGTCACTGGAAATATTGCTGTGTGACTGACTCCCTGTTGTCGTTTTCTTCATC
Source organism: Pleurodeles waltl (assembly GCF_031143425.1). Lineage (NCBI taxonomy): Eukaryota > Metazoa > Chordata > Amphibia > Caudata > Salamandridae > Pleurodeles > Pleurodeles waltl. The sequence continues at coordinate 245,186,521 of NC_090439.1, read as the reverse complement.
CTCAGCTTCATCCTCATCACTGTCCACTCCCTCCACAGGCTCCACAGCTGCCACAACACCGTCATCTGGATCATCCTCCTGCAGAAAAGGCACCTGGCGTCGCAAAGCCAAATTATGGAGCATGGAGCAGGCGATGATGATGTCGCACACCTTCTTCGGTGAGTAGAATAGGGATCCACCTGTCATATGGAGGCACCTGAACCTGGCCTTAAGAAGGCCGAAGGTGCGTTCGATAACCCTCCTAGTCCGCCCATGGGCCTCATTGTACCGTTCCTCTGCCCTGGTCCTGGGATTCCTCACTGGGGTCAATAGCCAGGAAAGGTTGGGGTAACCAGAGTCCCCCAATAGCCATACACGGTGCCTCTGGAGTTGACCCATCATATGAGGGATGCTGCTATTCCGCAGGATGTAGGCGTCATGCACTGAGCCAGGGAACATTGCATTTACCTGCGAGATGTACTGGTCTGCCAAACAGACCATCTGGACATTCATCGAATGATAATTCTTCCTGTTCCTGTACACCTGTTCACTCCTGTGGGGGGGGGACCAGAGCTACATGGGTCCCATCAATAGCACCTATAACGTTCGGGATATGTCCAAGGGCATAGAAGTCAAATTTCACTGTAGGCAATTCCTCCACCTCAGGGAAAATGATGTATCTCCTTACGTGTTTCAGCAGGGTAGACAACACTCTGGACAACACGTTGGAAAACATAGGCTGGGACATCCCTGATGCCATGGCCACAGTTGTCTGAAAAGACCCACTTGCAAGGAAATGGAGCACTGACAGCACCTGCACGTCAGGGGGGATTCCAGTCGGATGGCGGATCGGTGACATCAGGTCTGGCTCCAACTGGGTACATAGTTCCTGGATTGTGGCACGGTCAAACCTGTAGGTGACAATGATGTGTCTTTCTTCCATTGTCAACAAGTCCACCAGCGGTCGGTACACCGGAGGATTCCTCCATCTTCTCATATGTCCCAGCTGACGGTGCCTAAGCAGGACAACAGCGAAGAACCAGTCACTATTCCTCCAGGTATGTACCCACAGTTACACACAAGACTACACCAGACAAAACCCCTTCCTGTATGTGTGTTGAGTATAGGCCTAGCTATGTGTGACGCAGTAGTAAATGAAGCCATGTGGGCCCCTGAAATGGCGGCTGCCTGACCTCTAAACTGGGACAGTGGGATTGTGGGGTAACTGCGCTGGCGTTGCACACCATCGCGGTAGGCGGTCGTAGACCGCGGCGCAATGCTGCATTGGTTGACATTGGACCCTATGGGTCCCAGGAGCCAATGAACAGGTGCGCTGGCGGTGATGATGCGCACCGCCGCGGACGTCACCGCCATTTTTATCTCTTCAATCACTAGATACCTGCCCTTCGACAGGAGAGGACCTACACTGCTAGTGCTGCTGTGACCTCGGTCTGGAAGCGACGATGGCTGCTGCGTCTGGGGAAAGGGCCCCTGCCTTCACTGCACAGGAGTTGGAGAAACTTGTGGATGGGGTCCTCCCCCAGTACACGCTACTCTACGGTCCTCCAGACCAACAGATTAGTACACAGGGAGCACGTTGTATGGGCTAGGCCTGGGTGGAGAGGGCTGGGTGGAAGAGGGAAGGGGGCAGAGTTCATAGAACATTATTGCCATGCACTAAAACTCTCTTTCTTCTGTCTCCCCCCCCTTTTCCTGCTCTCCCTGTCCTTTTGTACATCAGCATCATCAGGCGGAGGTACAGTGGCACCGGAGCACGAGGGAGTTGCATCCCACATGGCCATGGAGGGCCACACCACAGACCCTGAATGCACCAGTGGGACGGAGGGCGAGGGGAGCTTCACGTCGGCCACCGGATCACCAACCAGCGACACGGACTCGTCTGCCGATGGGAGCTCCCCTGTGGTGGCGGCACCATCTAGTCCCCACTTCTACAGGTACAGCCGCCACCCCCCCTACCAGCACCGCCCTCCCAGCAGCCCCTCAGCGTTCGCCCCGTGCCCGCTCACCCAGGAGTGTGGGCATCACCTTCACCCCAGGCACCTCAGGCCCTGCCCCAGTCACCCCTGCTGCCCTCAGTGAGGAGGCCATTGACCTCCTCAGGTCACTCACTGTTGGGCAGTCTACCATTGTGAATGCCATCCAGGGTGTAGAAAGGGAGTTGCAACACAGTGATGCATTCCTGGAGGGCATTCATTCTGGTCAGGCTGTCCTTCAGCGAACGCTGCAATCTCTGGCCTCAGCACTGATGGCAGCCATTGTCCCTGTGTCTAGCCTCCCCCCTCCAACTTCCTCCACCCAGACCCAATCTCCGGTACCCCAGCCCATCCCAAGCACACCTACAGACCAGCATGCACACAAGTCAACACACACAAGTAGCTCAGGCAAACATAAGCACCACACACACCACAGGCACTCACGCAAGCCTCACCCACATACAGACACAGCAACATCCACTGCCTCAACTGTGTCCCCCTCCTCCTCTTCTCCCTCCTCCCTCCCAGTCTCGTCTACACACACACCTGCATGCACCACATCTACAGGCACTAGGACTCGCACCAGGACACCCAGCACCACAAGCCGCTCACCTGCACTCACCACCTCCACTGCCATTTACACGTCCCCTGTGTCCTCTCCCAGTGTGTCTGTGACGCCCCATCCCAAAGTACACAAACGCCGGCAATCACTCACCCAACATCCATCCACCTCACAACAGCCTCCAGTACCTGCACCTGCACCCAAAACAGCTGTAGTGACACCTCCTACAACCACCTCCTCTTCCTCCACTCCCAGACCCCCTCCAGCTACCCATCCCAGTGTTCGTCAGAAACTGTCCCTCTGTCAAATTGACCTTTTTGCCCCCACACCCCCCCTCCAATTTATCAGTCCCGTCGTAGCGCCTCAGCCAAAAAGCCTCCAGTACCAGTGGTGCGTGTTCCAGGTTTTTGGAGTGCACCGTCCACCAGGGCAGGCAGTAGGACCCGGAGCCAAGGCACTGGCAGCCCACCCCCTGTAAAGGCTCTTAAAATGGAGAGTGGACGACGGGACCGTCTTAAGACCCCTGGTGGGACAACAAGTGGCATGGGATCGAAGGGGATTGGTGAGTCATCTGTAACTCCAACAAAGGTGGGGAAGGTCCAGAGGAAGTCTGCCCAGCCTGTTGTGAGTGTCACGGCGGAGAAGTGCGCAATCATGTCTGGCGGTCCAGACACAACCGCCAGCACCGTCGTCACTGGTCAGGAGACCACCGCCAGAGTCACAGCCCAGGAGGGCACAAGTATCGTCACTGGTCAGGAGACCACCGCCGGAGTCACAGCCCAGGAGGGCACAAGTATCGTCACTGGTCAGGAGACCACCGCCGGAGTCACAGCCCAGGAGGGCACAAGTATCGTCACTGGTCCATACACCACCGCCAGAGTCACAGCCCAGGAGGGCCCAAGTATCGTCACTGGTCCAGAAACCACCGCCGGAGTCACAGCCCAGGAGGGCACAAGTATCGTCACAGGTCAGGAGACCACCGCCGGAGTCACAGCCCAGGAGGGCACAAGTATTGTCACTGGTCCAGAAACCACCGCCGGAGTCACAGCCCAGGAGGGCACAAGTATCGTCACTGGTCCAGAGACCACCGCCGGAGTCACAGCCCAGGAGGGCACAAGTATCGTCACTGGTCCAGAGACCACCGCCGGAGTCACAGCCCAGGAGGGCACAAGTATCGTCACTGGTCCAGAAACCACAGCCGGAGTCACAGCCCAGGAGGGCACAAGTATCGTCACTGGTCCAGAAACCACCGCCGGAGTCACAGCCCAGGAGGGGCCAGGATGCCACAGCCCCGCTGGGCAATGATGGAACGTCATGCCACACACCAATGCCCAGTGTAGAGATCGTCATGCCACCCACCAATGTCCAGTGTGGAGATCGTCATGCCACACACCAATGTCCAGTGTGGAGATCGTCATGCCACACACCAATGTCCAGTGTGGAGATCGTCATGCCACACACCAATGTCCAGTGTGGAGATCATCATGCCACCCACCAATGTCCAGTGTGGAGGTCATCATGCCACCCACCAATGTCCAGTGTGGAGATCGTCATGCCACCCACCAATGCCTAGTGTAGAGATCGTCATGCCACACACCAATATCCAGTGTGGAGATCGTCATGCCACACACCAATGTCCGTATCAGAACCGCCATGGCAAAGCACCGCTAAACTGTCCAGAACCGCCATATCAAAGCACCGCAGAACAGGGCAAAGACCGCCATGTCAAAGCTCCGCTGAACAGGGCAAAGACCACCATGTCAAAGCACCGCTGAACTGTCCAGAACCGCCATGTCAAAGCACCGCTGAACAGGGCAAAGACCGCCATGGCAAAGCACCGCTGAACAGGACAAAGACTGCCATGGCAAAGCACCGCTGAACAGGGCAAAGACCGCCATGGCAAAGCACCACTGGGGGCAAAGACCGCCATGGCAAAGCACCGCTGAACAGGGCAAAGACCGCCATGGCAAAGCACCGCTGAACAGGGCAAAGACCGCCATGGCAAAGCACCGCTGAACAGGGCATGCACCGTGTAGGAATGAAAAGGCCGCCACATCAGGCATCCTTATCCCATGTGCAGCTAGGACAGTGACAGGACAGGTACTTTCACGTGGAGACTCATCCAGTCTGGGCACCAGTCCCCCTCCAGAACCAGTGGAGACCTGCATGGACTTGAGAGACTGTGGCTTTGCACTCCCCAGGATGGCACAGTGGGCAAGCAACCCACTGTAGAGACTTGAGAGACTGTGGCTTTGCACTCCCCAGGATGGCACAGTGGGCAAACCACCCACTGTAGAGACTTGAGAGACTGTGGCTTTGCACTCCCCAGGATGGCACAGTGGGCAAGCCACCCACTTGTGAGACTTGAGAGACTGTGGCTTTGCACTTCCCAGGATGGTACAGTGGGCAACCCACCCACTGTAGAGACTTGAGAGACTGTGGCTTTGCACTCCCCAGGATGGCACAGTGGGCAAGCCACCCACTTGTGAGACTTGAGAGACTGTGACTTTGCACTCCCCAGGATGGTACAGTGGGCAAGCCACCCACTTGTGAGACTTGAGAGACTGTGGCTTTGCACTTCCCAGGATGGTACAGTGGGCAAGCCACCCACTGTAGAGACTTGAGAGACTGTGGCTTTGCACTCCCCAGGATACATCAATGGGCATGGAGCCCCGTCGTGGATCTGGCTTCGCATTCATCTGGCTGAGGTGCCCCCCCTTCCCTCTGAGGTGCCTGTTTTATTTCCATCTGATGCCCCGACAGTGTTCTCTCCGATTTTGGTCAGGTATCTATTGTGGGCCTCGCCAATGCATTTTTGGACTGTTGGTGCACGGACATTGTTGTGTACATATCTGCACTACTTCTCGGATTGTATTGTAAGATTGATTGTAAATAAGAGTGATTTTGAGATATATATATCTGTATATTTTTTTATGAAATGTATATAGGCACATTACAATGTTTACCCGAATTTGGCTTTGTGTTTTCATTCTTCCGGGGGGATTGTGGGTTGTTACTGTGATTTTTGATAATGCATTGGTGTGTTTGTTATATAATGTGAGGGTGGGGGTGGGGTTGTTTGGTGGGTGTCCCCCTAACTTTTGCCTCCCCCCTCCCCCGTGTCGTAGGTGCAGTACTCACCGGTATCTTCTGCGCCTACGTAGCTGTTGGTCGTAAAGGAGCAGAAAAACAAGCGCAGGAAGTATTTGGAGTTCGGGCTCCATGGTGTCCTCGTTCCTCGTGGGATGTGTTCAGGTGAGCGTTTTCCCATTGCAAAAGCTGTTTCCGCCGTGTTTTTATTCGCGGTGCATTCGCCCCGGAAAAGGTGGCGGATTGGCGGGTTGTAATAGTTTGGGCGGTACATTGTCTCCCGCCTGTCTGTTGGCGGTAACCGCCGCGCTGCTTTTCTGTACCGCCGTGGCGGACGGTGTGTTAAAGTGGCTGTCTTTGTTGGCGGTTTCCACCAGGGTCATGATTCCCTTTTTTTGTCCGCTGGCCTGTTTGCGGTATTACCACACCTTTAACACCGTCCGCCAGGGTTGTAATGACCCCCTTGATGTGTAAAACAAGATGCTCATTTACTTGCTTGAATGATGGAATTGAGATACAGACGAACAGTGATGATGACCTAGCTCCAGAGACAGAGTGTGGGATAATAAATTAAGAGTATCCCTTGATTAGTTTCTTTCCAATTTTCATAGTGAAAAATCTTCTTTCTGACTTGCAGGGAACAGTTAAAGAGAGAGTGTGAGATTTGACAGGGATGAACATTGGCCTGAAAAAGGGAGTTGAGCCAGTTATGTTTCCAGTGAACATGCAATTTTCCCTCAGATTCCCCAGTACCACGTGACACAGGACATCATTGAAAAGGTCGCTCCCATAATTGCAGAGTTTGTGAACCAAGGGGTTTTGAAAGAAGAATTGAGCAGCCCATGTAATTCACCAATAATAGGATTGAGAAAGCCCTATTGGAAAGTTCGGATTGTCCCGGATTTGAGACTAATAAATTACATTGTGATTACATGTTATCCTATAGTGCCAAATCCAGCCGTGATTCTGTTTCAGATTCCATGTGATGTTGAATGGTTCACTGTTTTAGACTTGTCACAAGCATTCTTTTCTGTGCCTCTTCATGAGGATAGTCAATTTCTCTTGTGTTTTAAATTTTCAGATCAAGTTTACTGTTGGTGAATTCCTTAAGAGTTTTCAGAATCACCTTCTAAATTCAACCAGATCCTGAAAAAGAACCTGGAGTCATTGGAAACACCTTTCCAATTGATATTGGTACAGTAAATTGATGATTTGTTGGTTGCATCCAAGACAAGGGAAGAGTGCAAGTATGACAACAATGCCTTACTGAACCATTTGGGAAAGGATGGTCATAACGTGTCCCCACTTAAATTACAATAGTGTCAGAAAGAAGTGAAATGTTTGGGATATTTGGGATACCAGATTGAGAAGGGAATTAGGAAAATATCCAGAGAAAGGGTCACAGCCATATTGCAGATGAGTCCCCCAGCCACCCCCAGAGATCCCAGGATGTTCTTGGGAATGGTAGGCTACTGTCCCCATTGGATTCCTAACTTTTCAGTCATATCAAAGCCATTGCAGAAGCTGACTCACAAAGAAGTCACTGATCCCCTAGTGTTAGATCAAGCGTGAATGAAAGCATTTTCTGAATTGAGAAAGAGTTTGTGCAAAGCCCCGGCTTTTGGAGTGCCTGACTACACTAAACCCTTTGTGATGTATGATGCATATTCTTTGTCTGTCTAGACTCAAGTCCAAGCAGGTGTAAACCGCCCACTAGCATATTTTACAGCTACTTTGGACCCAGTTGCAGCAGCTTTACCAGGCTGTGTGCATTCAGTCGCTGTGGTTGGACAGAGCCTCGCACAGCGTGAAGGCATTGTGATGGGACATCCCCTGACTATAATGATCCTGCACTCCATTGAAGTTTTACTTACCTGAACAAAGACGCAGTATTTGACAGGTGCTAGGCTGACTCGTTATGAACGAGCATCCTGGGATCTCCTAATGTGTCACTGAAAAGGTGTACAGTGCTTAATCCAGCAACCTTACTCCCAAATTAAAATGTTGAAATTGAAAAATTGGAAGCTATTGAGCATGATTGTCTTGAGTTAAGTGATCGGTGTGCAAAACCGAAACCTGAAATTAGAGACACCTGATTGGAAGAAAATGACCAAATTATCTTTGTTGATGGTTCCTGTTTAAGGGACAATACGGGAATACTGAGAACAGGATATGCTGTGAGCATGATTTCTGGTATACATGATGCATCCTGGCTTCAAGGAGCTTACTCCGCACAAGTAGCTGAACTTGTAGCCCTTACTAGAGCATGCCATGTTTCTGCACAGCTTAAAGTAGCTATCTATATGGATAGCCAGTATGGATTCGGAATAGTGCATGGTTTTGGCCAGTTGTGGTCTCAGAGAGGTTTCCTGACCTCTTCTGGTTCACCAGTAAGAAATGATCAGAGAATTCAGGAGTTGTTGCAGCCTATCCAAATACCTGAGAAAATTGCTGTGGTAAAATGTAGTGCACATCCAAAATTGCAAGATTTTGTGTCCATGGGAAATGGATATGAGGATCAAGTCACAAGGTTTCGCGCATTGAACTGTATATCGTTCAAAGATACGTGGGAAATGTTGCCTGAGGAAGGTGAGACATGTCCAAGCTATGCATTACATGTTATAGATACATTGGAATGTCGTGAAGGCTCTCATTATCTTAATGAAAATACTGGATTTTGAGCTGCAAGATTGTCCACGATGTGGGGGACTGAGTCTGACCCAAGGTGGATGACACTTGCCACTCCAAATACGGGCTTTGCTCCTGCTAACTAGCAGTGCCTCATCTCTCCCGAATGGTAGAGATGATTGGGCATCCGAGCGCATGACATTTCTGTACTTCTCGGGGAAGTCGTGGTCACTCAGGTCACAACCGGTTCTCTCCACACAGTACAGTCTCATATATAAATGACAATAAAGGCAGTGTAAGTTTTAAAGATTGGTTTAATAAAACGACTGCATTTTGGATAGCAAAGTATGAGCTGCAATAACCAGAACTACACAAAACAGTAATATTAAAATAGTAATGACGAGAGTGAAGCACAAGAATAAGGCTATTATAGTGCAGCTAGATTATTTTTCATTCTAAGTTATATTTTGAGCACAGCATGTTAAGCTCTAAGCCTGCCTTTCAGGTTCCCCCGGGAGGATATCAACCCTCATACCTGAGCAAAGGCCTGTAATCTGCATCAGCATCTGCAACGGGGCATTCAGCATACAGTTGTGGTTCCCTGGCTGGAATCTCCCTCCTGACATGTACTAGGACTAGAAAGTGTTTTTATAACTAACACGCAGATGTTCTAAGAAAATATCCCTACGTAAGGATGTATATTTTCTACGAATGCTGGAGACTAAACCTCTACCACGTTTACCAGCAATGTACCAGACTGTAGCCTTGACTGAAGCACAGGGCGATCAAGAATGCATTATTTGAGAACACAGTGCTGAACTAAGCTAAACAGCGTGATAGAAGAAATTAAAACAAGACCGTAAAAACTGGTTATTGTAAAATAACAGTGCGAAGCTGATTAAAATATATCTAGGACAAAGTGCACAACGGCCTAGTATGTTAAACTAACGTGCATGGAGCTATACTTAAAATGGCTACACAACAGGAAGACCTGAGGACATTGCGAAATATTGTGGAGAAAAGGGAAGAGAAAAGTTCATGGGCCAAAATGAAATGTGTACGACAGGATGAATTGTGGATTTCAGAAGGTCAATTAGTACTGCCGAACAGTTTGTTGGCTCAAATGGTTAGATATTATCATAATCAAGCACATGTTGGGAGGGATGCAATGATTCGATTGTTTAAACATAATTGGTTCAATCCAAAGTTTAGACAAGTTGCTGAAGCAGTTTGCCATCTTTGCATCATTTGTCAGCAAATGAATATGAGAAAAGGGACAATGGTCAAGTTGAGCCACATTGGAAGAACAGGAGGTCCATTCAGCGGAATGCAGATGGATTTCATTGAGATGCCTATGTTAATGCAAATGTCTTAATTAGAAATTATTAATGAATGTTTATGCACTTTGACTTATGAAAAATGTAGACAATGACTAATGTAGAAAAATAACGTGCACGTTTGAAATTGTAACCTCGGAGAGCAGTCGTCAAGATTCACGAATTATATTAAAAGAATTACTAACATATGTGAAATATTGAAAATGTATTAGAATAACGTAGTAGTACGTCATATTGAGAGACATAACTTATGTTTTGCATTATATTGTAGAGCTTAACTCAAAGTCGTGGCCTAGTTTTGCCAGGCCTCGTGCAGAAGCTGAATCTTAACGTTCAATGAAAAGATGCTGACAAACCAGACTAACCGTGAACTGCTCATTGTCTAATAAAATTTACTTATCAGAAACCTTTGCATGAACCGACGGACAAGAGACAACGTAAAAAATTTAGCAAGTAATATGTAAAGCGCTGAGAGCGTACTTTACCAGGTCTCGAACAATAGAGACACTGACTGGAGAAGATGCAACATTTTCCATACCTGACCAGCCGGATGATGAGGACATCGCAAAGCGAACCAATGACCAATCTGAGAACTGTGTAATATTAGAAATTGGAGATTTGAATTGTGAATCTATTGGACAAAGTAAAATTGTGTGATTAATTGACCAATTAGAATTTGGGGGAAAGTCTGGGTAACTTCTTTATAACAACCTGACAGAGGGGTGGGAGAGAGAGACGATGGAGATAGGTGTTAGGTGCAGATTTAGAGAAGAACTTATTCCGACATTGATGAGGAGAAGATTTGAGATTCTGTCATTGGGCTCATGCTCTTGAGAGCCTGATGTGATGCTGATCGAATTGATGACCTGAGGACGAAGACTGACTTGTTGCTGATCCATACCGAGGATAGGTAGATATGACAATGTGACTGAATTGACTTTTGTGCCTTTTCTTTTTAGGTACCAACTGCGCTGTTTAAATAGTTTTTCTCTTAGCTAGATGTTTTTCTAAATTCATGTTCTAAACTGTTTTTGATGAAGTCCCACATGCTGATGCTAATCTGGGTTAAGTGAGGTTCTTACCCTATGACATTGACAAACACAGAGACAAATGATTGACGAACCAATTTGCTGAACTCTGCCACTTATGTTGACTTATTAATTCCTGATTCTATTGTTGACTTATGATACTGCTTTAGAGTGTACTCTGATGCAAGTTTTGATTAGGCTATGTTTTTGGTGCCTTTTAATGAATTAATACGGATTTGTTGACTCAAAATAAAGTTTGAACTAATTTGCATGAATTAGTATTGCAACTAATATGGAATAAAACTACTAAAACATATAGTGATTTGTGGTTATTCATGACTGGAGGGTCATGGGGTGTTATGGTTTTGATTCATTGTTGATGATGACTAATGTTTATTGAGTTGCGTATCAATCATTAGTGTGACAGCCGTTAACCTAGCTAGGATACTCCATGCAAATCAAAAGGTTCATCGACCTATATGGGTCCCCTTGTAAGTTTACTTACTAAGGACCAGGTGCGCTAACACCTGTGTGTGGAGGATTGAGATATGTGTTGGTGACTGTCTGCATTTTTAGTCATTGGATTGAAGCTTAACCTACACGAAGGTAATGGCAGTCTCACAGTAGCAAAATTACTGCGTAGGGAACTGATACCACGTTTTGGGTAGTTAAATTACTATGTTCAGCCTTAAACATTGAGCAGAAGTTGCATTGTAGTTACCCCCCTGAAGAATCAGGACTTGTAGAACAGATGAATGGCACCTTGAAATCAAGAATGGCGAAAATGTGTGCCTCCACGAATCTGAAATGCCTGACACACTACCGTTAGTTCTGATGACAATGAGAAACACACCTGACAGGCAGACAGGATTGTCATCATATGAGATCCTCATGGGCAGAGAAATGAGGCTACCAGAGGTTCCTGCCAATGCTCTTGTGAACATATCAGATGATATGGTGTTGGACTACTGCAAGGGTCTGGCTGATGTGGTTCGCTCTTTCTCTCCTCAGGTGGAAGCCACCACACTGCAACCTTCTCAAGATCAAGGACACAACCTGAGAGCTGGTGACTGGGTAGTGATCATAAAACACGTGAGGAAGACGTATTTGGAGACTCAGTGGAAAGGCCCTTTCTAGGTAGTTTTGATCACTATCACAGCTATGAAGAGCGCTGGAGTTCTGAATTCGATCCACACAAGCCATACGAGAAAAGTGGCATGTCCTCTGGGCAAGAGAAGAGTTGTTGAGGGCACCAACAATGGCCAGACCAACTTCAGAGCCAGAAAGAGGAGAAAGAGGAACTGAGCAAATTGAGAACGGCTCAGCCACTACTGTGAGAGACGAGGAGAAGACCTACAGGAGAGTGACAGTGAACAAACCTCAATTGAGGCCACAGGAGAGTCTAGTCGGAGGAGGGCTCTCCCAGAAGTAAACAATCTTGAGAGACAAACAGCAAGTTACAGACACCGTGGGGGATGGAGTTGAGGCGGATCAAAGCCACTGTAGTCTGGCTCCTCCTGGACCAGTACCAGGTCCGTCAAGACAAAGTTCTGCCAAGCAAGAAGAAGTTACAAGTTTGATTCTGGAAAGGCCCACTGAAAGGAGATAAGTGGCCGGAGACACAAGCAAAGAGAAGAGAAGCAGTTACAGTGACAACTATTGAGGAGGAAGTGGATACGACAAGGAGAGAGGATCTGAGTGAAGGAGAATCAAATGGAGACCAAAAGTTGAAAAGAGAATTGCAAGTCGAAGGTAAGCAGGTCCTGAATAGGCATATGGAACAACAAGTGAATGGCAAAGAGAAGTTTTGTCTTATTGTTTTGATAGAGACATTCCAGGTTAATATTTTGACACTTGAAGGAAACAAATAATTTGAACTGTTGAAACTAATGGCTGAGAGAAGTACAAAGAAAAAGAAACTGCTAAAATTAACTGGAAAAGCTTTTTTAATAACCTGATTTGACAAGATAACCTAATTTGACAAGCTGCTAAACCGATTTTGACAAAAGGATTCTGGAAGTAAGAATGAAAGCTGTATATAATTGCTGAAAGAAGATTTAAGATTTTGTTTTTGATTTTTGATGCATAGTTATTATTTTTCTCTTGTACTTTCTGATTCCTTACAGATTATGAGTAACATTAGCCAGCAGAGTAGGAAGAATAGATGCTGTAAATACTTTTGTGTTGGTTTGGTGATTGTATGTGTGATATTGTGCCTGATATTGATTGTGGGAACGATTGTTCTTGACAAGAGTAAAGCCAACCCTACTTCAGCTTGAGAGACAACTACTGCACTCACAGAAATAGAGGAGTGTAGGTTAGATGAGACGTATTTTCATGTAGATAGTGCCCAAGAAGAACATTCTTCTGATGTTTTCTATCCCTTATTGAGAGAGTATGTTGAGACGATGGATGTGAGAAATTCTTATGTTGGCACACAGATTCCTTTATCAGTCGAAGAAGGAGTTACCTATCATAGATTGCCCCAAGGGCAGCTCCTCCATGTTTATTATCCTTTTCTTTGAAAGGGGCGGGGCCACGGGGGCACTCCCCTCAGAGCGCATGTGTGTTTGGCCAGCCGTTCTCGGGATGGCCAAACACACATGCACACAGGGCTCTCACCAGCCAAGCAACACAGTTGCTGGGCTGGAGAGAGCCTGCACAGGCTTCCAGTCTGCCTCATATATCATCATCCTAGGACAGGTGTAACATGGTGTGGTAGCACACAACTATAACATAGAGCTTTTTTCCATGACTGTAAAAGACATCCACTTCATATTGCCTGAGTTAGGGGACTATTTTTAAAGTGACAGTGATCATTGCTAAAACTGAACCGAGTAGAAGGGGTGCTATAAAGAAAATAAACTGCAACACCTACACACAAAGGAAAACCTTTATACTATTTGCCCTCTTTAAATATAATGAAATTCAAGAAATATTTGGATTTTTTTAGCTTTTACTGGGCAGAGTACTTTATTAAAGCTTTGGCAGGCTCCCCAAGCGACATTTGGAGGCACCTTAAAACTTTCTTACTACGTCTTTTTTCTTTTCCCTTATGACTGTACAGAAACTAACAGCATACGTAGTGCACAAATAAAACTGTGACTTCTTAGTTTTATGATCACAGCTGATCGTCCTGGCTGTGGTTCTGAATAAACACAGAAGGAAGAGATTTTTATGGCAAATTTGTCCTTGGAAAGCGATATGATGGAATGATTAAACAATGATACTTTCCAGGAAATGACATCCCCGCATGTTGTTCATGAGTTAAACACCGATCCAGAACGCAGCGCTTCCTCATCATATGCCGTCTCTGCACTTCAAATTATTTTATGCATGCATAGCACATAATCCTATTGTCACACACTAAAACCGCCCACACCACACACAGAGCACTGCACTCATCTTCAACTGCTCGCCTAATTGAAAAATGAAACATTTCGGACTCAAACTGTGTTAATCAAACACTCATCCTCTTCTCCTAAAGCCCTCAATCTTCAAACAAGAGTGTTTCATTAACCTGTAATTCTCGGGAAGCACCACAAGAATTAGAACCTTTGCCCTCCGACCCACTGAATGACCACATGCCACAAGTCCTTCAAAAAATAACTCAAAGCTCTTCTCTTTTAAAGCCACTTGAGTTAAACCCGTTTCCCCCCACTCACTCTCGAATGACTACTTTTCATTTTCCTTTGTTGCATCTCGAATGTACCCTTGCGTTTATTGTTTTGAAATTTTGTAAAGTGCTCTGATGGTTCTGGGCCATGTCTGTGCTATATAAAATCACAAAAATAAATAAATACAATATAAAGAAGTAGCAATTGCGAGAGAAAATTCAGCACCCATCACTCCATTTTGTGTGTAAAAGGCTGCTTTATTGGAAACAGGTGCACTCACAATATATCAGCCCTTGGCCATGTGCCTTACAAAACTAAAACCTCACTATACATAAAATCTCCTATCAACCCCTCCCCCCTCCCCTACCCACTCCTCCCCTCTCCCTTCCCCTTCTTTACACTTGCAGCTCCAGTCCAGTCCTCCTCACTTCCCGCTCCTGTTTTATCTGTCTAATACCTTAATAGTCAGTTGCTATCGTCTTGAGCGTGCAAGTCTCCCGCCCCTAAAATTCCATATTATCTTCGTAGCCCTGCTACTGTCCATCCTCTTCCAATGTGCGTTTGTCTTGTCCTATTTTTGTCCCAACCGTTCTCGTCTGTCATGTGCCTGTTCTCTGTCTCCTCCACCAGAAAAGGAGAGGATCCGGCCCCAATTGCCCTCCTCTCCTTTTCTGCCCCCCCATCGTCAAACGTCATTGTGCTCACAGACCTCTAGCGTTCCTTAAACATTGCTCTTAGGACCTCTTTTAATTGGAGCAGGTACAATTCCATGCCCATGAAGGACAGGTGTACTCCATCGCCCCTGAAAAATTCTTTATCCTCAAATCTAATATCGGAATGCTCCAGATAATCAAATCCTTGCTCCCCACAAAACGTCTGCATTTCTTTATTTATCTTCTTTCTCGCCTTTTCAATTGCCCCCGGTTTTCGCGCTCCTCTCCAAACTAAACGAGGAACAAAAGCCGTCCAAACGACATGGCAGCCATGCCACTGCCGCCGCACTATTAACAAATCTCTCTTCACGTCCTTCAATATGTCCAAACCAGTCCTTTTCACAAGATCTTTTTCACCCAAATGAATTATTAGAACGTCTGGGCAAGCCCCCTGCCCCCTTAACTTCTCCAAAGTCCCCAATAACTCAGGCCAACACATACCCCCTCTGCCTTCCCACCGGACCCGATAACGAACCCCGTCTAAACCCAAATTATTCCCCAAAGTGGTTGACTGTGCTTGCTTGGCTGCCCACTTCACAAAGGAGTGACCAACGAGCCATATTGACAAGAACTGCACAGCTTGCCCCGGAACCGAACCTGCATCAAGAAGAAAAAACATGTTACTACCCTTTGACAATACCCCTTCATCGCACATATTTTCTATATGCAGTGGACCTCCATCGCCCCAACTCCAAGACTGCATCCTGTCGCCACCCCCGCCACCCTGCCTCTGTCGCCATGCCAATTCTAAAAGAATGCGTGCCGTATTGTGAAGCATCACAACCTAAATACTGCAAGCAAGCCCTTAATACTGACATCAACTGATAAGCTGACACCAATTCGCCACTCGCATGACAAAAAACCCAACCCTGCTGACTTCGCAAAATCCCTTGCAATCCCTGCACCAAGGGCACAGGGCACAATTCTCGATGGGGGTACACTCGAAGGAATACTTGCCTCCCTTTACCTTGCTGATCAGTCTTCGCCCGTACCAAAAATATCGCAACGCCCTTTGCTGAAACACAAACATCCTGCCATCGAATCCCACCCCAATCAGAAGAACCCAATAACTCAGACACCCTAAACGCCCCAAAAAAACATCCATGACATCAAAGTCCTAAACAATGCGCACTCTGCCTCACCCCTGCAAACTACCTCAGCCGCCTGCAAAAGCTTTTTTAACAATCCCAAGGTAATGGGCTGCCGCTTCCTTGCTCCGGCCCCCTGTTCCCTGGCCCAACCTTCCAAAATGCGCTGCCCCAATTCACCCGCCGACGGCGCATAGCCCCACATCATCTTGCCCATAAAGGCTACCCCAGCCAATTTTCCTGCCATGGACACTCTTGAAAGGCCTAGATCCACCATGTCCATAATAAAATTGACCACGTCATCAACCCGTTCCTGTTCCCTTTGGCGACGAAGAGCTCCCGACTCCAAAAAAGCCCACCAAGCCCATACATATGTGCGCTGCGTTGATGGAGCCAGTGAATTCACCACCAATCGCAGAATCCTCTGCCGCCTATGCTCCACAGTGCCGCCGGCATCTCCGTCCTGCTCACCCTTTCGTCCGCGACCAACCCACGGAATCTCTCCCACTGCGAACGAGATAACGCATCCGCAATGTCATTATTCACCCCTGGCACGTGCTGCGCCCTGAAATAAATGTCGCGCCGCAATCATTCCAAAACAAAAACACGAAGAAGGTGCAACACCTGCGGCTCTCTAGCTGACTGCCGATTAATTACCTGCACCATTGCCATATTATCCACCCGAAAAAGCACCCGCTTGTGCTGTAAACAATGCCCCCACACACACACAGCAACCACCAAAGGGAACAACTCCAAATAGGCAATGCTCCGCCCCCCGAACGCCATGTCTCAGGCCACTGTTCTGCACAATACTGTCCCTGCCAAAAAATTCAAAAACACGACGCCCCCGCCGCATCCGAAAACATTTGAACATCCCACTCACACAATGTCCATGCCTGAATGGGGACTCCATTGAACGACTCCAAAAACACACACCACATTCTCAAGTCCTCTTTTATCCCCACGCTGAGCCGTACATGATGATGCGGCACGGTGCCTCCCGACAATGCCATACCAAGCCTCCTGCAAAAAGTCCTGCCCGCCCGTACCACTCGGCACGCAAAATTTAAGTGGCCCAACAGCACTTGAATTTCCCTCACTGTCGCCTTCTGTTTCTGCACCACATGTCGCACCATTTCCAACATATTCCTCTGTTTCTCCTTTGGCAAACGTGCCACCATAGCCACAGTATCCAATTCAATGCCCAAAAAAGATAAGGCCGTACAGGGCCCCACTGTCTTTTCGGGGGCCAGGGGCACTCCCAGGTCCCCCATAATGCCTTGAAAGTTCTGCAACGCTGTCTTGCAAGACTCGGACTCCTTCGGCCCTGCAATGAAAAAGTTATCCAAATAATGTGTCACCGCCTCATGACAAGTGACCGTCACAAAGATCCATTGCAAAAAAGTGCTGAAACATTCAAACAACGAACATGATATCGAGCAGCCCATGGGCAGAGCCTTATCAACATACCAGTTGCCTTGAAATTGGATGCCCAGTAACTCAAAATCCCGCGGATGTACCGGCAAGAGCCGAAAGGCAGATTTGATATCGGTTTTCGCCATAAGGGTGCCCGGACCCAATGCTTCCACCAATGCCATTGCCACGTCTACTGAGGCATACAACACTTTCGTGAGTTCCTCTGGAATTAAATCATTCACCGATGTCCCTTCCGGCCAGGACAAATGATGAATCAGCCGATACTGACCCGGCTCCTTTTTAGGCACCACCCCGATAGGGGATACAATCACATTTTTCAAAGGCCAATCAGTAAAAGGGCCTGTCATTCTCCCTTCCGCCACCTCCTTGTCAAGTTTGAGCCGCACGAGCTCCTCCTTGCCCCTCACTGAGCGCAAATTCTCTGCCCACCGCCGCTGTCGTGGTCCGTTATAACCCAACTCGAAACCTTCTGAAAACCCACGCAACAACAATAGCCCCTGAGCCTTATTCCCGTAGCGCCCAACCCAGAACGCCAACTTGTCTAACTTAATTGGCATAATAGCTTTTCCCCAGCATTGGCCCTTTCTGCTTGGGCTGTCCCTGATTCGCATTGGCACTACTCCCTCCTGTCACTGACTGCTGCCCGACGTTGGTTCCTCCGTAACAACCGGTGAGGGGATGTTTCCCTCTGCACTTGGAGCACTCATGCCAGAATTTACAGTACTCCCTCGTGCATAACCCCTTGTTGAAATCCCAGCAAGCACCAAACTTCTTCCCGTTAGCTCCTGCCGCCCCGGACACGCCTTTTTCCGTTGTGTTGGTGCTGGAATTGGCCCCGCCCTGGGTGGGGCGATCCCGAAAGGGACGGTAAATAATTGGTAGCCCGCTCGCCGTAAAAATAGTTTTCCCAAATTTTGCAGGCCCCATGGTGTGCTGCCATAAGTCAGCATCTATTTCACCCCATTGAGCCTCCTCATCCGCCGCCATGCGCGCCCGAAACTCCTCGTCATATTGCGCCCACGCGTAACCCCCATAATTCAAATAGGCCTTGCGAATAACATCCATGTATTTTAGCAGTGCCACTGAACGCTCCGGGAATCGCTCGCAATACACGCTCGCAAATATCAGAAAAGCCGCCGTCCAATTTTCAATTGTCACTGGAACGCGGGGTCACTTCGACAACTCAAATTCCTCCTCTTTTGAGCCTTCCTTCGCTCGAACCTCCCTGTGCAGTAACTTAAGAATTTCAACATACTCCCCTTTCCAAATTTTCTCCTTTGTTGCCTGCATGAGGTGCGCACCCAAAGGCTTCGCCGTTCCCATGTATGGCAATCTTTTGCACTTACCCCCTACTTTCCCCACCCGTGCTCCTCACTCACCTTACCTGCCTCCTTGTCCGGACTCTTACTTACTTGCTCCTTTACATCATCCGTGGCGAACCCCACATCTGTCACATACACACCTTTGCGCAGCCGCTCCCCTGTACCCCCAAAAATATCATCTGTCCCTACCGCCACCCCCACTGACTTCGACCCCGTTGATGCATTACCTGTCCGCAACGACAGGGGCCGCTCCGTAACCGTCCGTCTCGCTTCCTTCCTCACCATTGGCGACGGCACCTGCAAAACTTCACCAACAGCATTAGACTCCCCCCCGGTCGCCCACCAAGCCTCTTCCTCCCGAATTTCACCCTCCTCCACACTGTCCTCCTCATAATCCAAATCCACCTCCTTCTCCACGTCCTCCACGTCGTTGTCCCCCACCCCTGTCCCGAACCGAGCCTTCTTTATAAAGTCCTCCAGCTGCGCCGCGAAGAGTGCGGTCGCCTTGAGGCCGCCGGAGGCCCCACCCATTGCGTGCTCACCATTACCTTGGTGGGTGCAACACCCAATCTAGGCTGGCGTCTCCGTACCACTGCCTTGGCCCACCGCGAAAATCCACTACCTCGAGGTCCGATCCAGCCAGCCGCACTGGGCCCCGCCTTCTCTTCATCCCAGGGTGCTGAGCCCGCAAAAGGCTCACCTGGGACCCCATCATCGCTCCCACTCTTCTCCCCCTGCAAAATTGCCAATGTGTCGGTGATCAATAGCCCGTCCTCAACTCCCACCCCCCCCCTGTACATCCTCTCCGACCCCCCTACTCTGACCCTCAACACTCTCCTTTCTGCTGGCCTGCGAAAGCACCTGACCCCGTACAGAACTCCTGAGTCCCCCATAAGTCCTGAGGGGCGGGCGCACCTTAAGGTTAATGCCATCCTCCTCCACCATGCTAACCTCCCCCACCTCCTGACCCTCTTCATCACTCCATTCTAACATAAAAATCCCCTCCGCGCTTTGCTTAAGCCCCAATCCTCTACCTCTCTCTGCGCCCTCCTGCCCCCAGATGTGCAGGCCCCCCCATTGCCCTCCTGCGAACTCCACTCATCCCCTTCCCCCCTCCCATCATTACTCCCCCTCCTTCCTCCTCCGGGAGTGTGCCCGCGTCCTCCCCCACCTGTCTCCCACTGCCCTGGTTTATCCCCGTTCCGCGTATCAACCTGCCATATACGGGCTGCGCTCCCCCCGCCCTCCTTGCTCCCTTCCCCTTGCTGGGAAATCTCCACCCTGCCTCCCGCACCTGGGAGGCCCCCGCCGGCAGGCCCCTTTTTGGAGGCCGTGCCCTCAAAGAAAGCGGCCCCCGCAACAGCATACCTTTTCCTGCCGGAGCCGTGGCAGGGACCCCTCCGGTCCCCCCCATGGCTCCACCCTCATCAACCGCCGCTAGCGGCCGCGCCCCCAAGGGGCCCGGCCGCCGCGTCAGCCCATACGCTCCTCACCGGGTGGGCGCACCAGCCCTCCCAGCGCGGCCCCTACCCGTCCCCATGCTCCTTACCTGCGGGGCCCGCCGACCCCCACTCTTCCGTGACGGAGAGCATGCCGCCACCGCAGCTGCAACTCCGCTTCAGGGCGTTCGCGGCAGGCACCACCATCAGCCAGCAGGTCCAAGCGGCCTGCTTCGCGCAAGAGCCGCATCGCCTCTTCCACACGGGGATCCATCCTACACCCTCTGGCCACTGACACCGCCTTCCTGATCCAACGGTAACCTACCACCTACCTACTTCTAACTAAATGTAGTCCTGCTCTATCTACGTTAATTAATTTAATTTAATTTTTATTTTATTTTATTTTTTTATATTATTATTTTTTTTTAAACAACCTCCTACACATGCCTACCACCTAAAACCACCAAAAAACCTACTGAACGCCTACCGAGAAAAAAGCCTGCCGCACTGGCAAACCGCTAACCACAAAATGGTGGTCTCCCCACGTGTCTGCCCCCATTTATATGGTAGCCCCATGCTACCAAAAACACTTGCCCTAACAAGCCCAAAAAGCGCCCAAAACGGCGCGAATGGGCTGCACCACTCTCGCAAACATTCCGGGGGGAGACTGACGATATCGGCGCTCCCTCCCCAAAACCTCCTTCACATTAGTGTACATTTCTACACAGTGGTAAAAGCAAGATTTTTGTTACTGGATAATATTAAGCAATTGTGCTTTTGAGCCTTATCAGGCATTCAGTGGAGTGATCTACACCAGGTGTGTTCTGGACATGGTTGGACCATGTTCACAATTTTGGGGGATTTTGGAGAAGCAAATGTGTAATGGAAGTTTGAGGTCCTCTTGCCAGTAACTCTTGCTAAGTTGTTTGTCAAAACAAGGAAGTAGCATTGTGTGTTTGGCAAACTAGGATGTATGTTCTAGAAACAAAAACTTGTTACTATAATCTCATTAGATATTAACGGCATACAATACATAACTCAAAGATAATTTGGGGATGACTACACAAGATCAAAAATAAATCCACAACATCTATGTGAGAATACAAAAAACTAACTCAAAATACTAATGCATAAATTGTCAGGCAATCAAAAACAGTGTAGGGGCATGGAACGGACGAAGGGGAGAAAATATTACATCCAGAGGTAAAGATATTGCAGCCAAATATGATCAACCCATGTTATAACGTGTATTTAGAGCAATTGCTAATTCCAAAAAAAGTCTCTGACAATTCACTTGGATTTTCACAACGTTGACAACGTTGACAACTAGCCATTAGCCTGGAATTGTTGTTTCCTTAGGAATTCCTCATAGCAGACTATATATATAATTTTTTACTTGGCAAGACCGTTGTGTTTCCACCATAGATGTTACACTTCATGATGTAAGAGAGCCTCGACCAAGGGCTCGACATGTTAAGGCTCCTACGCGATGTCTTTGAGGGTGTTATTTCTACAGCAGCGAAACAGAGGCAGCCAACTACAACTCTTTGGAGTCAGGGTCCAACTCACTTACTGTATCTCGGGGATTAAGATTTGACCCTTCTCCTGAAGCATGGAGTTTTGGGTGTGGCACAGGCATTGTTCTCAGGAATGGGGATCGCTGACTTCCCTCAATGTTCCGGTGCAAGATTTTTGATCCAGTCTGTCAGGTTCTCTAGATCAATGACTCCTTAGGGGCGAAGAGGTACCTTTGGCTTTCTCTCTCTGTAGAATTCTTTCAGTTGCTCATATTTGAAAAGCTCTTGTTGGTTCATAATGCTTCTAAGAGAGGATGTGATCTGTTCTTTTAATAGTCCAAACAGGATTCAAGGTTCTTGATTTAGTGTTAGCTCCCTGTTCCATCACAGAGAGGGTGATGTCACACAATGTCTTTAGAATCTTTGTGGTTGATTATTTTTCCTTCTGTCAGAGTTTGTTCATGTCTTTCCTTTTGGTAGTGCACTATCTCCTTTCTTTCATAAAGTAAAGTTCCTTTTGGGCCTTTGACAGTCCTTACATATATTGAGTAGCTGTATGCAAGGCCTGGGTTTTGGGGAGTAGGGGATTCTGCAGCCCGATCGCATAGCAAGGGGCAGATCAGTCTATTTCTATTAGGCCAATCTGCCCCCGCTGGGGCAGAAACCACTTAGGCACCAGGGATTGGTGTGTGTGTATTTTGTTTGTGGGGGCAGCCCCTTGGGCATGGGTCGCTCCCCAGGGGAAACATTACTGATGGCCATTTCTGCCCCCTTTGGGAGCAGATCTGCCTATTTTTGTAATGCCCACCTGCCTCCAAGGGGGGCAGAAAGCCCACCAGACACCAGGGAAGAATTATTTTGAAAAAAAGAGGATAGGGATATGGCCATACCCCCACCCCGAATAAATGGGGACAAAGTTGTTCTGCCCACCGGTGAGCTGATGGGGCAATTACCCCCGATCCACTCCCCGGGGGAACAGAATGCCTAATAGATGCCAGGAAATTTAAAAATAAATAAAAAATAGAGAAGTGGTAGCTACCAACCAGTATGGACATGGTTATGCCCCCCAACAGTGAGGGGGGTTACAGTTTTTCAGCTCTCCCCTGCCTACTAAAAGATCTTATCCCAACAGCAAACAAGAGGACATTTGATTATGTTGGGTTTTGGTTTTACATTTGGGTCATGAGAGCTTGTCTAACTCTCAAAATCGTCCCACTTGGAATGGCGAGTGCTGCACTTTTTGGACTTTGGGACGCTGCTATGTAGAAAAATCTACAAGACATAGACACATCTGAAAACGAAACATCTGGGTGAGTCCAGGCTGGTGTGCTTCACATGCACCGCACCATTTTCTTACCCACAATGCCCTGCAAACCTCCAACATTGCTTGAAATCACACATTTTCCCATATTTTTGTGATGGGACCTTCCGGAATCTGCAGGAATTCACAAAATTCCTAACACCATGCATAGTCGCATCTATACCAATACAAATTCTGCCCCATTTGTCAGTCTAAAATGATTTTTTTCAAACTGCCCTTTTGGACCTGCTTTGTTTCCCCCTCAATTTCAACATGTTTTTAGCTCTTCCCTGTCTCAGGCACTTGGCCCACCTACACAAGTGAGGTATCATTTTTTTATCATGGGAAACTGAGTGGAACATTGGGTGGTAGAAAATTTGCACCGGTGTGGTGATACTACACAAAAATGTAGGAAAAGTAGATTTTTTTGCTAAAGTTGAGGTTTTCTGAGGATTCTGGGTAAGAAAACACTGGCAAATCCAAGCAAGTCACACCTCCCTGGACTTCCTCGGGTGTCTAGTTTTCAGAAATGTCTATGTTTGGTAGGTTTTCCTAGATGGCTGCTGAGGCAGGACCAAAAACGCAGGTGCCCCCAACTCAAAAACAGGAAGTTTTGTGTTTGATCATTTTGATGTGTCCACGTAGTGTTTTGGGGCATTTCCTGTTGCTAACACTAGGCCTACCCACACAAGTGAGGTACCATTTTTATTGGGAGATGTGGGGAAATGGTGGGCAAAAGGAAGTTTCTGGGTTCCCTCAGATTCCAGAAATGTGCAGCACTGAAATTTGAGGAAAAAGTGTTTTTCGCCAAATGTTGAGGTTTTCTAAGGATTCTGTGTCATAGAACCTGGTGAGAGCACCACAAGTTACCCCATCCTGGGTTCCCCTAGGTGTCGAGTTTTCAGCAATGTCCAGGTCTGGTAAGTTTTTCTAAATGCCGGATGAGCTAGAGGCCAAAATCCACAGCTAGGCACTTTCTAAAAAACAGGTCAGTTTTCTTTGGGAAAATACCATGTGTCCATGTTGTGTTTTGGGGAATTTCCAGCTGCGGGCACTATGCCTACCCACACAAGTGAGGTACCATTTTTATTGGGAGACCTGGGGGAATGCTGAGTGGAAGAAAATGTGTGCCTCCTCCCTAACTCCATAACTTTTTATCACCGACATATGAGGAAGAACAGTTTTTTTGCCAAATTTTGAGGTTTGCAAAGGATTCTGGGTAACAGAACCAGTGAGAGCCCCACAAGTCACCCCACAGTGGATTCCCCTAGGTCTCTAGTTTTAAAACATGCACAGGTCTGGTAGATATCCGTAAGTAATGGCTGAGCTAGAGGCCAAAATCCACAGCTAGGCACTTTGCAAAAAACAGGTCAGTTTTCTTTGGGAAAGTTTGATGTGTCCATGTTGTATTTTGGGGCATTTCCTGTTGCGGGCACTAGGCCTACCCACACAAGTGAGGTGCCATTTTTATTGGGAGACCTGGGGGAATGCTGAGTGGAAGAAAATGTGTGTCTCCTCTCAGATTCCATAAATTTCTATCACCGAAATTTGAGGAAAAGTGTATTTTAGCCAAATTTTGAGGTTTGTAAAGGATTCCGGGTAACAGAACCTGGTGAGAGCGTCACAAGTTACCCCATCCTGGGTTCCCCTAAGTGTCTAGTTTTAAAAAAATGCACAGGTTTGGTAGGTTTTCTTAGGTACCGGCTGGGCAAGAGACCAAACTCCCCAGCTGGGTACTTTCCCCCAAAAAATCCATGTTCAATGTAAAAAATGTATGTGTCCCTGTTGCGTTTTGGGGTGTTTCCTGTCGCGGGCACTAGGCCTACCCACACAAGTAAGGTACCATTTTTATCGGGAGACTTGAGGGACTGCTTGGTAGAAGGAAATGTGTGGCTCCTCTCAGATTCCAGAACTTTTTATCAGCAAAATTTGAGGACAAAGTGTTTATTTTGCCAGATTTTGAGGGTTGCACAGGATTATGGGTAACAGAACCTGATGAGAGCACCACAAGATACCCCGTCCTGGGTTCCCCTAGGTATCTAGTTTTAAAAAATGCAGAGGTTTGGTAGAATTTCCTAGGTGCCGGCTGAGCTAGAGACCAAAATCCACAGCTGGGCACTTTCTAAAAAACAAGTCAATTTTCAATGTAAAAATGTTATGTGTCCATTTTGCGTTTTGGGGTGTTTCCTGTCACGGGCACTAGGCCTACCCACACAAATGAGGTACCATTTGTATTGTGAGACTTGGAGGAATGCTGGGTGGAAGTAAATGTGTGGCTCTTCTCAGATTCCAGAACTTTCTATCACCGAAAAGTGAGGATTTTTTTTTTTTTTTGCCACGTTTTGAGGTTTATATATCCCCACACCCAGAAGACACTAGCAGACGTAATGATATATTGCTTTAAAAAATCTGCCATAGATGGAAAAAGTTATAGAAGAAAACGTGGACAGAAATGGCTCTTTTTTCACTTCAATTTCAATATTATTTTTATTTTAGCTGTTATTTTCTGTAGAAAAACCTTAAAGGATCTACACAAATGACCCCTTGCTGAATTTAGAATTTTGTCTACCTTGCAGAAATGTTTAGCTGTCCAGGATCCAGCATTGCTTTCTCACCCATTTCTGTCACTAACTGGAAGGAGGCTGAAAGCACAAAAAGTGTAAAATGGGATACGTCCCAGTTAAAGGCCAAAATCGCATTGAAAAAGCTGCAAAGATGGTGATTTTAGCACACAAACAGCCAAAAAAGGCTTGGCACCTGAGGGGGAAATGGCCTGGCAGTGAAGGGGTTAATAGGCCCCAGATGTGCACAGGGAGCACCACTAACACCAGTGCTGGCTTTACACAAACAGCACTGAGATCAAAGCACAGCCTTGCCAAGTGCCATGCATCTAGAGGTAACCTTCTGGAACAATGGGGCAGAGCTAAAAATGAATGACATTGCATATTAGTTTGGTGATGCTGGGAAATGAACTACAATGTGTTATATTAAGACCTAGCTAATGGGGTGAAAAGTTAGGGTCGTAAAGGCGCTCAGGATCCTAAGTAGCAAAAAATGTTTTAAGCATCAAGATGATGGGTGCCTGCACAAGGGAAAACACCCATCCCTTAAAGGTTTATACAAAACCAACCATCAAATAATACAATAATACGTAAGTATGTACCCCATATTTACGAGGGATACAACATGGAGTTGTCAACCAAAATCCTCCAACATTGTCATTATGATACTATATAGGGTACGTTGGATAGTAGTACTATGTGGGTTGGACACAACTTAGATCAATTTCAGACTTAATATTATTTGAAAAATCTTTTTAGCCTTAGTTGGTGTGCTTTTACATACACTGTCTTTGGTTTAGGATTTCATTGTTTATTATCATGAAATATTGTTTATTTGAGTCTAATCTCTAATTAGTTGATTGATTGAAGAGTGTGCAGTCTGTGTAGTCATGGAAGAGGTTTATTCTTTGTTTGGCTGTGATAGAAAAAGAAAAAAGTCGTACTTTGCTGAGTTAGTTTAATTGTCATTTGCAATTGGGTCATGTGTATGAATAGTTAGTTCCATTTGTAGCTTTAATATTTCATTGGGTCTGTTGTTGTCTATTATGGAGTCAAAGTTTGGTTGGGTGCCGATTGAATTAAAGTAGTCGCTAGTCCGCTTTCTTTTTCCATGGATTTACTTCAGTGTTGTAATCGGAAGTCTATTTAGCTTCCATTTCAGATGCGCGGTACAGCGGTGACGCGTACTCGCGGTTCGGCGTTCTTTGATATATGTGAACGCTGCGCTCGTAATATTTTACTACAACGCGGTGAGTGCCAGGGTTGTGGATGCTTTATTTTCTTTATTTTCTGGATATTGGCTGGTTCTGTTAGGAGACTCAGACTCGAGCTCCTGTGTGTTAGGATTTAATGTCAGCAAGTTTTATTCCTTTTACGTTGCAGTTCACGGGTGATACTATACTAATACGGGAAGTGCATTGATGTTATTGGACTCTGGATTTGAGGTATTCTACATGGGGGTCACATGGAGTTCGCATGTTATAAATGAGGCTTGATCATTTGGTTATACTGCTCGTTTATATTATGTGCAAATGAATCGTATTCTTGTTTTCTGTTTATGTGATAGATCTGGAGAAGTTCAGTTTATAATGGGAACAACAGATAACGCTTGATAAATACGGTCAATTGTCATTGGATTTGTAGGATCTTTTTAATTAGGAGGTACTACTAAGGATTTTGTAAGCTTGTTGGTTGACACAGAGGTTATTTCTGCATGGATTTTGTGTTTTTGGTTAGCACTGGCAGTTCATATCCTCTCAATGTGGCGGATGTTTGCATGATTTAAGGTTGTAGTGGTGTTTGTGGGGAGCACTTGATATATATATTTTTCATCTGTTTTTTTTCACTTTTGGGTGAATTAAGATTTTAAGGGGCACTACACCAGTGTTTTGCATGAGACTATTGCATTGTAGGTTCAGGTTCTGGGATCTTTATTTATTTAATTTTCAACGACTAAGTTTGAGCATTTTGGTTCCTAACTTAATGAATATGTTTACAATTTTTTAGCCCTGAAGAAGTCATTCGGGATATAGGAAAGAATTTCCCATGACGAAACACGTGTTGGCTTGAATTGTATTATCATGGAGGGGTTTCCAAACATTTGAAGAATTGTATTTGGATCTTTGGATTGGGTTTGGACATTCCAAACTTATATTAAAATTGGACGTTTGGTTTCTTCAAGATCATTTATTTGGGTCATATGTATATTACAATTGTGTGTGAATGGTGTGCCGCATATTGTATTATACAATGTGTTATATTAACCCTAGAATTGTTGCACTTGGCGGGCTGGTTCAGTTAGTCTTATTAGCCCAAGACTTTTATTCCAGGGTGGGCTCTCATTGGTTGTGAAATACTTGGCCTACAGCCCTAATTCATGGCAACGCCAGTCATGAGTTACCTCCCTCCTGAGATTGTGGACGAATGTCTGTTTGTTAGAAAGTTTCAGTTTGACTTGAATTTCAACCTGGTTCATATCAATAATCAACATCCAGGAGTTGGAGCTCTTCTGAAGGTGATTTCTGTAGCTCCTGGAATTTGGTCATATTTCTGTGAACAATATTATAAGGAAATACTGCTTGTTGCATGATCATCCCCAAGGTTTTGGACTTATGATGCTTATTTTCAACTCTGAGAGTAACCAGACCTCAGTGACACTGCTCTAACCCTTGCTAGCGCGCCTTGTCCTTAGTAAGTAAACTTACAAGGGGACGCGTATAGGTCGATGAACCTTTTGAATCGCATGGAGTATCTTAGTCATGCAGTGACCAAGAAGCATTTTATGAAAAATCAACTGCCCATGAAGAACCGCAACTCGGTAAAGAGTTAATAATTTTAATTTACCTATTGATTCCAACTCTAAATCATCTGTTAATTCAATCTTTATTCAATCCACTCAATTTAATAATTCATTAATGGAAAACATCATCACTTGAGGAAAACATATCCGAAAATGCAACGCCGTAAGCCAAGAGTACCAGCATTAATAGCAGAGTTTAGCAAATAAGTTTGTCAGTCAATTGTCACTGTCAACGTCACCCTTGACAGCCTACCTAACCAAGATTAGCATCAGCATGTGGGTCTTCATGCAAAAAACGTTTTAGAGAAAATCATCAATTTGGAAAAATCTAAGTGAGAATTTCTATAATCAGGGCAGTTGGTACCTAAAAGTAAAGGCATAAAATCGTCAGTTACATTTTCATAGCTACCTATCCAGGATCAGCAACAAGTCAATCTTCGTCTTCAGGTCATCAATTAGTCAGCCATGGATCAGGCTCACAGAGTAGGAGCCCAGTGACAGCACCTCAGACAGCGTCTCCTGACGTCATCGATTCTCCCCTCGCATCTGAAATTTCAGCCCCTTCTCATGACTTTTTATTAGGGTCTCCCAGTCCATCCCCCTAATTTCTAATTGGTCAGTCAGTAAGCAGATATAACTTTAACCTATAGTATTTGTTTACAGAATCTACTAATTTCAATATCAGTTCGTTCACAAGATGTGGATTGGTCCACTATCTGATGTCCTCATCATCCGGCTCTTCAGGTATCGAAATTGTTGCATGTTCCTCTTCAGGCAGTGCCTTCATTGTTCAAGTCCTGGGAAAGTACATTTAGCCTACTCTACACATAATTGCATCAAATTGTCTTCATCATCTCCTGTCCACCGGTACATTGCAGAAAATTCTAGCTAAGCAACTTTAACATCGGGCAGTTCAGGGACAGTTCATGCATCCAGTTTCTTGCAAGGCGTTTAGTATTTCTGCTCTGTGTGTGTGATGCCTAGGGAGACTAGGCCTTAAGTTCGGCTAAGTTCATACTACAAATTGAAGTAAAACACAGGTTATACATTTAAATATGACATATTACTACATTTTTCTCATATATTTTTCATTAATTCATACAGTTTTAGTTATATTAGTGCAATATCGTAGACATGGTTGCCATACCCCGAGGGCACATTTTCAAACGTCCACATTATTTTCTCTAAACTTAATTTCTCTACAAATTTTTAATTACTAAGCACATAAACACAATTAATAATTTTCTTAATTAGCATATCTGCTTCAACAGACCCTCCTCTGATGACTAAATATGTACCAACATTTTACAATTGAGTCTCAGTTGTATTTTGTCTTTTTCTTAAATTTCCTCTATAGATTATTCCCATGGGTTGTTCTTCCCTCCTCTGATTATTTTTAGATCTCCTTAAATTTATTCTTTGCCATAATTTGCATATACCCCATAATCCTAATATACAAGCAATCACAATTAATATTCCCTATACAATTTTCAATAATACCCAATTCCAAATTTGACTAAACCAATTGCCTACTGAAGCAAATCCTTTTCTAACCTTTTCCCAAACCCCTGGTTCCTTCAATTCCTTCAAATCCTTACTTGAATTAGTTAAGTTAGTAAGTAAGACTTTTATCTCCTTATCATTATTGGGTATGTAAGAACAACAATGCCTAGCATTAATCATCCTACAGACTCCGCCATCTTTCGCTATAAGTATGTCTATAGCAAGCCTATTTTGAAGCGTCATAGCTCTATCCGCAGCTAATACAGTATCTAACAGGAGTATTGCCCCTGTAAAGTTTGTCAGCATGTTATCCACAATAGCAGACAACTATCTTCTCTTGATTGCATTAAAAATAACTCCTCTAAAGGAATTACTGCACCAAAAATATCTCACACAATTGCAGAAGAGGTTTCCCTCCTCAGTCGCTTATGATGTAATTCTGTCACTTTCAGAAACTACTTTAAATCATCAATCTTATACATTTCAGGGAAAACTATCCCCAAATAACATGTCCCATACCATCCTCAAGGAAGACGGTAATAGGCATTGAGTCCACAAATATAGTAAATCCAAGGAATCGCAGGGTCCTGACTATTCAGCATAAAAATCCATTTATTCTGAAACAAAAACACATGCCTACATTCACTCGTTCCCACAAATAAAGTGTCAGTGCGTGATTTTGGCCTATATATACACAATGCTTCCCTACATGTAATGCATCTAAAGCTAATTTCCCTTGTGTTTTAATAGCAATGTAAGCATAATCATTCTTATTAGTCCTCTTCTCTAATCCTTTCTCTAACTTCTCCTTCAATGCCTTCCTCCTGTCACCAGTGTGTCCTATAAAGCTCTTTTCTAACGGGGTGAGTAAGCATGTCAGATTATTCTTGTGGGCGTACGCAGTGCCAAATGTTAATGTTGGTTCAAAGAAGCCTCTAACTAATACTATCCCATGCTCTTTAGGTATTTTACTCAGATATCTAACAATAGGAACAAAAGAGAACACTAAATCATAATTTGAGTAAACGTATTGTATATAGTCTTGTATGTATGTATGTCATATTTGTAAAGCACATTCCGACTCACGAAGAGCATCGAAGAGCTAATGTAGAAGGTGAGAAAAGAGGGAGATAGCAAGAATCCAAGGAACCCACGCAAAAAACAGATAATAGTTAGAGAAAAAAATACTTAAAAGTACAACCCGGGTACAAAATGGATGCTATTGGGAGAAGAGCCATGTTTTAACTAGTTTCCTGAACCTTAGGTAACAGGGTTCTTGCCTGATATTAAAGGGAAGCGAGTTCCAACCTTTGGCAGCAGCCACGGTAAAAGCTTTAACCCCCCCTATTAGCTTTATAAGTACGGGGAACCTGAATTCGATAGTCTTTGGACGACCTCAGGTTTCTCTTAGGAGCATGCCAACAGAGCCTGGTAGTGAGGTAGCGAGGACCAATCCCGTGAGTAGCTTTATATGTTAGACATAGTGATTTAAATATGATGCGCTGAGCCACCAGAAGCCAGTGTAATTGTTTGAGGCTCTCTCTGACTGATACCTGGCGTGAGAGGTTGAGAACCGCTCTAGCGGCTGCGTTCTGGACCAATTGCAATTTGTTGATCAAGACCTTGTCCAGATTAAGGAATAAGGCATTGCAATAATCTACCTTAGACATCACCAATGCTAAAATGGCAGTGACTCTCCTTTCATGCTGGAGAGAAGGAAACATTTTCCTGAGCATTTTAATGAACCAGAGGCATGTCTTTAAGGGGTGGTTTACCTGATTTTTAAAGGATAAGCGATCATCAAAAAGAATGCCCAAATTCCTAATGACAGTGGTGGGGACAGGCAGCGCCACCAGCGTGAGCTCCATAACTCTTTTCCTGGTCTGAAACTGAGAATTTCGGTTTTGGTGGCATTCATTTTAAGCCAGTTAGTCTTCATCCAATTGCTTACTGCTTGCATACAGTTGTTGAACCGGTCCACAACCTCCTCCCAAGGCTTTTTAATTGGGATGATAAGCTGAGTATTGTCTGCATAAGAGGACGGGGTGAAGCCAAAGGAGCGAATCAGACCAGCCAGCGGGGCAACATACACATTAAACCGAGTGGGACTCAGAGAAGATCCCTGTGGAATCCCGCAGGGTAATGGATAAGGTGTGGATCTAAAGTTGCCACAACTTACAGTGGTCCATCTGTTAGTAAGAAAAGATTCCAGAAGCTTAAGGGCTCGCTCTCTAATCCCTACTTGACAAAGGAGGGTCGTCCATAGGTGGGGGGAGATGGTATCAAACGCTGCTGATAAATCTAATAGTACTAGGATGACCCCTTGACCTTCATCTACCAGTTTCCGAATAGCATCAGAGGATGAAATCAAGGCCATCTCCATACTATGCGCCTTTCTGAAACCATATTGAGAGGTGTCATGGGCTCCCACTTCCACTAAGAATTCAGCCAGTTCCAAATTCAAGATTTTCTCTAAAAGAAGTGCTATTGGGCGTAAATTGTTTAGGTCCTGGCTGTCGCCATCTGGCTTCTTCTTAAGGGAAACCACTATGGTTTCTTTCCATAGGGAGGGATATACCCCAGATATCAGAAACTCTTGAAAGATAGGAGCTAACGCCCGAGCCATCAGGTCGGGGGCCAGTTGAAAAATAGAAGGAGGGCACGGATCTAAAGGGGAACCTGGCTTAATTTGTAGGATCCTCTTTCTAATACTGTAATGAGATGGGATATGGAAATCAGACAGAACTTTACAGCTAGCTTTGGAGTCAGTAGATACCCTAGAGGGGAGTTCCCTAAAGATCTCATGAGGAGCAAAATGTGAATGTATTTGGAGAATTTTGTTCTCACAGTGCCTAGCAACCTTATCACAGAACTCCTGAGAATTTTCCAGATGGAATGGCCTAAGGGGAGTGGATAATGCCTTTATCACCTTAAATAGTTCTCTAGGGGCATTTAATGCCTCCTTCACTTTGGCAGTATGGAAATTAGATTTGGCCTTAAAACGTGCTGCTTTGTAAGCCTTGAGGGTGGACTTTAATGTAGCCCTTTCCTCTGGGACTGGGTTTAATTTCCACCAGCACTCCTGTTGTCGGTACTTTCTCTGGAAAGATTTAAGTTCGCTCGTAAACCAAGGTTGACCAAGCTCCATCCGGCTGCAAGGCCCCCAGATCTTTGGGGGAGCCAGATGAGCCATGGCCATTTCAACCCCTGGCTGAAAACTGTGAAGCAGGGGCCGAGCTAGCTTCTTGGCCCTGTCCCATCCCTCTTCCAAGGCTGAAACTAACTCTTCCACTTTAATCTGCTTCCATGGCCTAAATACTTTGCTCTCCACCTCATACAGAGCAGGAAAGTGTATGATGTCAAATTTAAAGTTTATCAGATGATGATCCGGCCAACTTAACTGGGTATTGGTTAACACCAGCTGTAGAGAAGTACGAATAAAGACCCCATCTAATATATGTCCTGCACTATGGGTAGCTGCCGAGACTCTGAGGAACCAATACAAGGCCTCCATAAGATCTAAGAACTCCCTAACTACTGGAGTGCAGATCTCGTCAAAATGAATATTAAAATTGCCTAGTATAATTGCCTTTGGGGACAAAACCATAGGTTCTATCAGCTTAACCCTAGATTGGGCAAAGTTTGTAGGAGGGCCCGGCGATGGATAAATCAATAGTCCCTCCAACAGTACTCAATTGTTCTGAGAGATCTTAAAAGCCATTGTCTCGCATGTTTCAGCGGTGGGGCCAGACCAAACGCACACAAGAGTAGCCCTGCAGATAATAGCCAAGTCCCCACCCCTATTGTGGGGTGTATCTAATCTGTAGTAGGTATAACCTGGTGGAGATGCTGCAACAAAATCCGGGTCTGATTCTGTTTTGCCCCAGGTTTCTGTTAAAAACAATCAATATGCCAAGTATCAATCATTTCGCAGATTTCCAGTTTGTGCTTGGGGAGTGAGCGGACATTTAACAAGGCGTATCGGAACGGCTGACCGTGAGCTACCGTATTTTCCTGAGCTGCCATTCCAGACTTCAGAGGCCTGCTATGCTGAGCTCTGGCCTCCTTCAAGGTTAATGGAGCTTTTACTGTCCAATTATATTCCTCAGAGGTCCAAGCGGCCCCGTAATCGGATGCGCCTTATGCTTACAGGGCATATTCTTAATCTTGATTTTGCCGCTATACCCCTGAGGGGCCGCACATTTAAAAAAAAAGGGCAGAATCTCTGGCCCTTGGGCCCGTTTGGGCGTGGACGGGCACAGACGGGCTTGCCTTAGGCACGCCTTCAGCTCGCCAGTGGCCCGGCCGCTCAGCTGGATTCATTCATGGCGCCAGGCCATGAGCCCGACGTCAGCTGGACCGCTAACTCATGGTACATAGTCTCTGATGGCTGGAAGGAGGGCTCTAACTGACCCTCACTTCCGGTGCAGGCTCTAGAGTGATGCCTGGCAGAAGAGACGACAAAGAAAGGTAAAAAAGCCCCAGTTAAAAAGAAATAAAAACAGCTCCCCCCCAGGCAGTGTTTACCCCACCCTAATGTAAGAATATTTAAAAAGTTTAAAAAGTTGAAAATAAACTTCCCTCGTGCTGCGTAAAGCAGCCGAGTGACGCGCTCTCCTTCTATGCGTGGCCGCTCAGCTGGATTCATTTATGGCGCCAGGCCAAGAGCCCGATGTCAACTGGACCGCTAACGTGCGGTAATAGAATCTTGGTTATAGAATCTTGTTAGTAGCTACAGCTTATACCATATATTAATGGCAGACTATGGTACATAACCCCTTCTTCCACAGAGGAAAGAATTTGCGTACACACAAGACAATTTCTTGCATCCATTGTTTCAACATACTCACTCAACAAGCGATAGAATAAATTAGAAGAAAGCTCTCCTTTAGCATTAGTATAGACATGCAAGTATTTCTCATCTAACTTAAACATTTCTAAAGCTGTTCGTGTAGTAGTTTCAGGAACAGAATAGTAGCCTTTTTCATATCATGAATAGACATTACCACAATCACTATTATGAACATTATTCCACACATAATTGCCACTCCAACACTCAAATTCCTACAGTATCTAATATTCCTAACGTGGTTACCTAACGCAGCCATGATCCGTAAAAAATCAGAAAGTAGAAGCAACTGTTAGATAAGGTGCAACAGAAAAATCAAAATTGAAAGAAAAAATATTTTATTCTCACAGATCAGTTTCACACCCAGGAACCCTTTCTCCTTTGTCAAAATCGATTAGCAGCTTGTCACATCTGGTTTTCAATTGCTACATCATGTTATCAATGTGGTTTCTGGTTTATTTCAACAGTCTTTCATTTCAGGTTTTCTTTAGATCAGCTCAACAACTTTGTCTATTGATCTCCTTCACGTTGCATCAAAGTACTGATATGGAACTTCTCTATCAAATCAAAAAGACATAAGCTTGTGTTGCCATTCATTTGTTGCTGCATATGCCCACTCAGGACCTGCATATCTTCGACTTGCTACTCTCTTCCTCTTCAACCTTCGTTCGCCACCCAATTCTCCTTCACTCAATTCTTCCTTTCTCGTAGTATCCACTTCTTCTTCTATTGTTTCATTTATGACCAATTCCTTCTTCTTCCTAATTTGCGAATCAGGCCAATTATCTCCTTTTCTCGTTCCTTCTGTCAATATTCTCCTCAGTATTGGACTCTTTTCCTTTTCTTTCTCTATGGTGTTTTCTCTTGATGGAGCTGCAACGGGTTCAGGAGGAGTCGAATCACCTTGGCTTTGACCCGTCTCAACTCTTTCACCCTCTTGATCTGGCACTCGCTCTGTTTGCCTTTCAGCACCGTCTGCTTCTGGGAGAAACCCTGCTGTGCTCTGTTCTCCTGCTGTATCTGTTAAGTTAGGCTCTTGTTCACCCTCTTGTAATTCTTCACTCTCGTCTCTTACAGGGGTGATAGACCCATCTTCTACAAGCTGAGGTTCAGCTTGCTCTTGTTGTGGGTCACGTGCAGTCACTTGTTTTGCTGCTGTTGGTGCTCTCAACAACACTTCTTCATGATCGTGCAAACTCACCACTCTCTTGGTATGACTTGCATGTATCCAGTTCAGCAGTCCTGCACACTTTACAGCTGTCGTTGTCGTTAGCACCACCTGGGAGGGACCTTGTGAACGTGCTTTTTGATGATGACCCAATCTCCAGCTCTCAAATTGTGACCTGTGTCATGGATGGGCGGCAGGGTAGCAGCCCGCATCTGTTGAGAGAAAGAGCGAATCACATCAGCCAGACCCTTTCAGTAGTCCAACACCATAATATCTGTAATATTGACAAGTGCATTGGCTGGAATTGCTGGCAATCTCATTGCTCTGCCCATGAGGATCTCATGGGGCGACAGTCTTGTCTTCCGCTCAGGTATGTTTCACATTGACATCAATACCAAAGGTAATGCATCTGGCCATTTCAGATTGGTTGCGGCACACATCTTGGCAATTCTTGATTTCAATGTACCATTCATTTGCTCCACTAGTCCTGATGCTTCAGGGCGACAGCTACAATGTAACTTCTGCTCAATGTTTAGTGCAGCACATAAGAGTTTGATCAATTCGTTATTGAAGTGAGTTCCCCTATCTGATTCTAAAGAGATCGGAAATCCGAACCGTGGCATTAACTCTCTAAGCAACAGCTGTGTCATTTCTTTGTGTGGGGTATGTTTCAATCCGATGACTAAAGACACACAAAATCACCAACACGTACTTCAAACCACCACTTGCAGGCATCTCAATGAAATCCAATTGCATTCTGCTGAATGGACCTACTGCTCTTCCAATGTGACTCAAATTTACCGCTGTCCCTTTTCCCACATTTAGTTGCTGACAAATTACACACCAATGACATACTGCCTCTGCTGCTTGTCTGAATTTAGGATTGAATCAATCAACCTTGAACAACCTGACCATGGCATCCTTTCCAATATGTGCCTGGCCATGGTAATACCTGGCCATCTGGGACAATAAACTATTGGGCAACACCATCTGACCCTCCTTAGAAACCCAAATTTCATCAGGTCTTTGGATGCATTTCAACTTGGCCCAAAGTCATTTCTCCTCCTTTCTTCCTTTCTTCTCCTGCAAGGTTTTCAATTCTTCTAGAGTATCAATCACTTTTAAGGCATAACTTGTGCAATTAGGCCCATATTTATACGTTTTGACGCACAACTGCGCCAACGCAGTTGTGCGTCAAAAATGTTACCGCCTGCTAACGCCATTCCAACGTGCCATGCGGGCGCCTTATTTATGGAATGACGTTAGCCGGCGCTGTGGACTGGTGTGCGTAAAAAAAATGTCTCACACCAGGCAGCGCCGGCGTATGGGAAAATGGGGGTTGTGCGTCAAAAAATGGTGCATGTCAGGTCTGAGGCAAAATTCAGGCCTCAAACCGGATTTGGGCCATTTTTTTTTACGCCCAACCTCCATTGACATGACTCCTGTCTTAGCAAAGACAGGAGTCATGCCCCCTTGCCCAATTGCCATGACCAGGGGACTTATGTCCCTTGGGCATAGTCATTGGGCATAGTGGCATGTAGGGGGGCCCAAATCAGGCCCCCCTATGCCACAAAAAAAATCGGAAAAAATACTTACCCAAACTTACCTTTACTTCCCTGGGATGGGTCCCTCCATCCTTGGGTGTCCTCCTGGGGTGGGCAAGGGTGGCAGGGGGTGTCCCTGGGGGCAGGGGAGGGCACCTCTGGGCTCCTTCCAAGCCCACAGGTCCCTTAACGCCTGCCCTGACCCAGGTGTTAAAAAACGGCGCCCATCAGGCTGTGCGCCGTTTTTTAAGGCCCACCCCCTCCTGTGCGTCAAAATGACGCCAGAGTATAAATAAGGGCCACAGGCCTTAAAGTCATTTTTTGGAAGGGAACGCCTACCTTGCATATAATTAACACAAGGCTGGTTCCCCCTTCCAAAAAATGACGCACAAGGTGGAATTTTGACGCCCGTGGGATCGGACGTCAAAGTATAAATATGGGGCAGGGTTTGCGCCAATTGTGCGTCAAAATTTTTGACGCACATTCGGCGCAAACAGAGTAGAAATATGCCACTTAATCTCTTCCTCAGGCATCAATTTCCACTTATCTTTAAATGATATACAGATCAATGCGCAAAACCTTGCTACTTGATCCGCATATCCATTTCCCAATGAAATGTAATCCTGTGTCTTTTGATGTGCACTGCATTTTACCACTGCAGTTTCTTCAGGTAACTGTTTTGCGTACAACAATTCTTTTATTCTGTCGCCATTTCTAACTGGTGTTCCAGTAGAGGTCAGGAAACTTTGTTGTGACCACAGCTGACCAAAATCATGAACAATTCCAAATCCATATTGACTGTCTGTATAGATTCTGACTTATAGTCTTGCAGAAACTTAGCATGCTCTAGTAAGAGCTACCAATTCTGCCACTTGTGCAGAATATACATCTGGAAGCCACGAAGCTTCTAACGTGCCTGTAATTGATTATACTGCATATCCTGCACTCAATGTCCCTGTTCTATCTCTGAGACACAAACCATCAACAGAGAAAATTTGATAATTTTCTTCCAAGAGTGTGTCTCTAATATTAGGTCTTGGTTTTGTACACAGCTCAGACACCTCAAGACAATCATGCTCAATTTCTTCTTCTTTCTCAATTTCAACAATATCACTTGGAAGCAATGTCGCTGGATTCAGCACTGTACATCTTTTCAATGTCACATTTGGAGCACCCAATATGCTCGTCTCATACCTTGTCAGTCTTGCACCAGTCAAGTATTGCGTTTTCATCCTTGTCAGTAAAATGTCAACAGTGTGTAGTACCATTACCATCAAAGGGTATTCCATGACTACCCCCTCACATTGGGAAAGACTCTGATTAACTGCGGCTACTGCACGCAGGCAACCTGATAAAGCTGCTGCGACCAGGTCCAAGGTAGCTGAAAAATAGGCTACTGGGCGATAAGCACCTCCATAGACCTGTGTCAAGACAGACAAAGAACAAGCATCACATTCATGACAAGACAATGGGAAAGGCTTTGTATAATCAGGCATTCCCAACACTGGAGCTCTGCACAAACTCTCTCTTAATTCAGTGAACTCTTTCATCTGATCTTCATCTAGGACAGTGGTTCCCAAACTTTTTCGACCCGTGGCTCCCTTGACCTATTAGCAGTTGGCCGTGGCTCGCCATTACGTTACTTTTATTGGCAGGTGGGAGGATGTAAGCCCGGCATTGGGAATATTTCCATTTTCCTCCCTGAAAATAAGTGCGATGAAGGTATTATAATCGTAGTTGTGATCTACTTTGTCACTGAACTGATGCTGTAATCAAGCACTTTATCAGCAACAAATACTCATTTTACCACCTCTCCTTTTCACTCCGGGCCTTGAAGCCTTAAACCACACGTTCCTGCCATGAAAGCAGCTTCTTCAGTGGCAGCAGCTTGCATCATATTCTGCATGTCACAGAACTAAATAGAATGCATTTCTCTGAGAATCCTTAGCAACAAATATGACACAACCACTGAGCAGCCAATTTAAACATGTATTTTCTTGGGAATTCTGGCATTAACATCAGCAATCTGAAAAGGGCAGTGCTGGCTACATTTGTAGAAGGATCTTTGATAGAAAAGTCTGCTGCAGATGGCATCTGAATGCCATGTATAGCTGAATGCAATGGGAGTAAGTTCCTATTCAAACTGTCTCAGTGCCAGGACACTAAGAAGATGATATCCCCTCAGACATGAACCTAATACTGAGGAAGCCAACCTTCCTCCAGCTGCAGGCAGGTCACTGTTTTCCTTAAAGGAAAAGAAGGGCAGCGCAAACCTCTGAGCACCCTTTAAGATGGCTATCCAAACCTTGCGCTCCTCCCTGCATTTATCACACATGCAAAGCTGTAGCAGTTGAGGCACCCATCTCTCTCTTTGCTGCTGTAGGTGGGAGGGACTCAGTAGGAGTAAGAATAGGAGTATTCAGAGTAAGGAGGAGGAAGTAGAGTTAAGAGTAGGAAAATTTGGCAGAGTAACCGACAGTGAATAGCAGCAAGAGTAGAAATATCATTTGGAGTAATCAGAAGCTTTGTTGCTAGTAAAGTGATGAAAGTAAGAATGACAGAATGAGATAAAGATAATAAGAGAACAAATCCTTTCATTTACTTCTAACAAAGAATCTGTGCTAGTAAAACTGGATGTGCTTTCCATTTCATGCACAGATCACATTGAAGTAAGGGACTTTAATTAAGCACTATTACAACTTGCTTCAGTTGGTTAAATATCACATGTACGCAGCTGAAATAGGAAATATTTACACGTTTTAAGGCGATCAGACATTGCTGACATGCACTACCTGGCATTTATAATCACGTTATTGCTGTTTCACTGGATTGCTAAGGTACAATGTCTATCTGTACAACAGTTTACAGCTCTACCTGTCTCTGTGACATATCTTTTATGGAAGAAGAGTGCAGTGGAAGGTGGGCTGTGGTGCATTAGCAGGCATCCAGCCAAGGTCTGTCTGCAGTCACTAGGCTGAGTATCCTATGATCTTTGTCTTATAGACAAGTGTTAGCTGTGTAATAAACTGCCTATCTGTGGGGCCCTGCTGACAAGAAAAACAAAGTGCACAAGACAATAAAGGTACCTACATACAGACAATGCATCTGTACTGCACACATTTTTCAAAAGTGTTTGTCTTAGGGTGGCTTATTCCGAGTGAAGTGTTTGTGACCTATTGTTGAAGGGAAATAATTAGTTGTCTATGACAGCAGGTCTTCCATGAAGGCCTGAGTATGCTTTATTTGCTGAGCAGGAGAAATGCCCTTTACAGTGCTTTACTGCATATTTCTTTTCCGTTTATTTTATTTTTGGAGCTTGTGTATTAAATCAATGTTATTCACATTCCCCCTTAGTGACCTTTATAAAGCAGTCTTCCTTGCCTCTTTAGCTAGGTCGAGGTTATTAGAATTAGCATGTATATTTTAATTATACTGCACAAAAGGTTTTGTTAAATTGCATGAGGGGATTTCTAAAATTCACTCGCAGCACTTTTGAACTGTTTAGCTCAGGGTCAGGACCTGTTAAATGGTTTTATGTTTCAGTGTCATCTATTAACACTGCAGTTAGCAGGAGGGCAGCGCAGGTAGTGACAGCAGATATTTATACCTATTCCTCGTTCCCAAACTGAGTGCTTGGTGCACGGCGCCCCTGGCTAGTTTTGATGGCGCACCTGGGTGCCGCGGCGCACAGATTGGGAACCACTGATCTAGGGTAATGGGATCTGTAACTTCCTTGTGTGTTAACTGTTGTAGGGGTTTTGTAATCTCAGCAAAGCTTGGGATCCACTGTTTACAGTACCCCACCATTCCCAAAAACATTCTGACATCTCTCTGGGAAGTCGGAGGAATTCTCTGCAGTATCATGGTAATTCTTTCTCTGGACATTCTCCTTAATCCTTTTTCAATCTGATGTCCTAAATATTTCACTGATTTTTTACAATACTGCAATTTTACAGGTGACACCTTATGTCCGAACTTTCCCAAGTGATTCAACAGGGCAATCACGTCGTACTTACACTTGTCCCTTGTTCTGGATGCGATCAGCAAATCATCAGTTTATTGTACTAGAGTCGATTGGTATGGTAATTCCAATGACTCCAGGTTCCTTTTCAAAATCTGATTAAACAGTGATGGTGACTCCGTATACCCTTGTGGAAGCGGGCACCAGCTGTAGACTCTGTCTAGGAATTTTAAACTAAAAAGAAAGTAACTATCCTCCTGAAGAGGCAGAGAAAAGAAAGCTTGTGACATGTCAACCACTGTGAACCACTCCGCATCGCAAGGAATCTGAAACAGTATCACTGCTGGATTTGGCACCACTGGACAACACTTGACCACTAAATCGTTCACTTTTCGCAAGTCCTGCACAATATGCACTTTCCCACATGGCTTCTTTAAGCCCACTTTTGGTGAATTACATGGACTGCTTAACACTTCATTCAATACTCCTTGTTTTAGAAAATCTCCAACTATTTGTGCCACCTTCATCAGAACATCTTGTGACATGTTATACTTTGGAAGTTGAGGAAATACTGCATTTGGCTTCAAAGTGATCTTAATCGGCTCCACTCCCTTAATCAGACCTACTTCTTTACCTGTCAGGTCCCAGACTTCTTCTTTCACTGTTCCCTGCAAGTCTGCGTGCAATTCTCTCACAGTAAACAGTGGGAAAAATTAAATCAATGTGTATTCCTCACTAGCACTGTTAATCACTGTTTCAGCCACCTGTTCTTCTTTATCATCGCTATTAGTTTCTACTTCTATTCCAGTGTCTGAACAATTAATGGAACATTTTGTCTTACACAGTAAATCTCTTCCCAGTAGGGATATTGGACTCGAATCACATACTACAAATCTATGTAGTCCCTTGTAATTGCCGATCTCAACTTGCACTGGATCTGTGATTGGAATTGTCAACTGTCTGTTCTCCACTCCCAGAACTTGAACTGTTCTGCCTGAAAGAGGTAAATTTGGAACTTCTATACTTCCTACTGTAGAGCATGTAGCTCCTGTGTCCACTTAGAATGAGACCTTGTAACCCATCACCTTTCCTTTCACAAAAGGTCCTCTCTGATCTACTTCTAGGGATGCTGCAAGCATACACGGCCCTTCATCCGAACTGCCACTCATCCATTCTTCGTTTATTTCATCCTCACTGTAAAATGGAAATTGGTGTACTGTTTCATTGTCTTGCCTCTGACCTGTGACCTGCTGAGTAAGCATAACTTGTTGCTGCTCCATCGGGGCTTGAGGTATCTGCATTTGCTGTCTGGGTACCATGGGAACCTGCTGTTGCATTGGTTGCAACTGTGTTAATTCTGCATGCGGCACTTGTATTTGCTGCATGGGTTGGAAATTCTGGACTCAATTCTGAACGTTAGGAATAAATCCTTTCATTATTGGGACTTTCACAGTTTAAAAGGTACTGACATCACCACCTTGCTGATCAACACCATCCTGTGCCCTCAACGGACACTCCCATTTCCAGTGTCCCACGTTTCCGGACAAATGACACAGTAACATCTTCTTCATTCCCTGCATGTCATTCTGAACTACTACAGTACCCAAATCTGGACCACGTATCATGTCCATTCCACAACCTCTACCTCGCATCTGAGGCTGAAACATCATAGTTCTCTGCCGCAGCGGCGTAGGTGGTACTAAAGCTCCCTGCACTCCTGTTTGAGCTGCCTTTATTTGCATCACCATTGCTTTCTTCTTCAGTGTTTTCTGCTTCAACTCAATCTCATCTCTACAGTATTTTGCATACTGTAACTCTTCATCAATTGGCTTTGCCTGCCAGCAAATCAAATGACTCTTAATCATCTCTCCTACTTCTAGTCTCAAACCTTCGACGAACCTGAACACAAAATGCAACATGACATTTGGCTCAATTGCTTCCTTACCACTGTACTCCTTGAATGCTTTTAACAATCTTTCATAGTAAGTATGTATTGGCTCTTTGGACTCTTGAGCCATTCTGTCAATTCCCTGCCAATCAATATTTTTGGGAGAAATTCTTGTCTTCAGGAACTCAATCACATTATAATAATGCTTCATCACCTCAGGTGAAGGTGCACCCGTTACTCTATCCCTTTCCGGTTCACTTGTTGGCCAATCCACTGCTCTCTTACACTCGACCCATACATCGGCTGGAGCCACTATCTCCAACAACATGTTTAAGTCCTCCCACAAACATTTGGAAAGTTTCACAAATCTGTCTGTCTGCTGATACCACTTGACCGGTTTCTCTCTCAGTTTTGGGTAATCATTTGTGAATGACAATATATCACTCCTGTGCCATGGGACATGAACGAACTGCCCCCCTGGAATCTCTCTCATCGGAAGCATTTTTACTGATTCCCTTCCTTTCTGAACATCTTCAGACTCCCTCCTGTGAATCTCGCTTTCGCTTATCTTTCTTTGCTCATCTACCTTCCCACTTCTCTAATGCTCCCCAGATCTGAGCACTCTGCAGTAATTTTTCAAGTGAGCCTTCATTCCTGCTGATCTCGTGTGTTCAAAATCCTTCGCCTCTAAATCTAACCTGTAACTGTGTTTCAAATGCTTTGTTTTCTCAATCTCAATGTCATGTTTCTCTGTTAGCTCTGCCAATTTCTGATGTATTTTACTCACTTCTTTTGTAATCTGTGGGCACAAATACCTCAGTTCTTCTTCTGTCTAGGACTCTAACCTGTTCACACCCATTGCTCCCTCAACTAACTCGGTTGCTTCTATATTTAACCTCACACAATTTATATGCTCTTCACCCTTGGATGTATTTTGAGGTGTATTTTGACTGTCGAACTGCTAACGCGTCCCTTTCTAGTTATTTTAATCACCCTGGGACTCGTTTTAGGCCAATT
Source organism: Pleurodeles waltl (assembly GCF_031143425.1). Taxonomy (NCBI): domain Eukaryota; kingdom Metazoa; phylum Chordata; class Amphibia; order Caudata; family Salamandridae; genus Pleurodeles; species Pleurodeles waltl. Next base: position 245,142,179 of record NC_090439.1, on the reverse strand, counting down.
AATCTTTTGACCCTGATTGAAGACACCTTAGGACGAGATAACTGATCAACATGTCAATCAATATGTCAATAACGTCATCAATAAGACTCAGAAACCACCATGAACTTTCAGTCATGAATAACCACACCAGTTTAGTATGATTTTGATGTTTATTCCCTATTGATTACAATTCTACTAGCAAGTTTATTAGTCTTATAACCATGAAACACATCAGCATTTTCATAATTTGGTAGCTTGTATAAGATTTTATCAAAGCCAAAATCACAAACATTCGAACATAGCACAACATCAACATAGGTTAACCTTAGCAGAGTATCATTAGCGCATTATTCAACAAAGCACTGGATCAGTCATTTGTCTATTTGCGTCTGTTAAGTGAACCCCTTAACTAACCTCGAAATAGCATTGGCATGTTGGGCTTCATGCAAAATAATTTGGTAACACTAATTTGAAAAACATCTAACTATGGTCTTTGTCAAAAGAAGCAGTTGGTACCTAGAAAGGAAAGGCAAACAGACAATTACAATTTCATCATCATATAGTTACCCTCCGTATTGGGTCAGCATACAGCTTCAGTCTTTGTCCTCAGGACATCAGTTGATTCGCCACCAGACAGGGAATTCTGCAAGACGGGTAAAAAGGGATGCTTCACTCATAAGGAGAAAAAGTATATAACGGGCAAAGTAAGGACAAGGATGGTTTGAAGGAACAAACAGCAAAGTCTCTATGCAGAGTGAAAAAGTCTCTGGGTTATAGCAAAAGTTTGCAACGGCATCTCCTACTGGCTACTCGGGTCAAAGGTTTTTATTCTTTTTCTGTTGTACAATCCCCTAATTTCCGATTGGATGGGGTTGGCACCCCACTATCTCCATCCAATGAGTTTCCAATGACCTCATCAAAACTGTCACCCCCTAACAGTTCTCACGTAGTTTATTGGTTCTTATGATTGACGTCTCCAGTGGGTAAAATGTCCGGTATGATTTCATACTCTCGTGGTCCTTTTCGCATCTTCAGTCAGTAGGTCATTGTTTGTACAGGTTTAGGCGACATTGTACCTGTTCTAGTCTACAGTGTTGCATTCGGCAAAAAATGTTTCACTGAGCAAGTCGAGTTTCATGGGAACGGATCTACTACGGTTACATTGAGCTTCAAGTTTTTGGAAAAGTACGAGTAAATGCCCTTCAGCAAGTCAGCACACTGCACATTAGAAAAACACATTAATATGAAAACCGGGCAGCTAGGCCTCAACTCATGCTAACTAAAGCCTGATGATTAATTAGCAGGACCGACCTTAACATGTAATCCTTAACATTAGTGTAAAACCATACATTATCATATCATCTTTTCATTATTAGTTAGTTCCATTAGTCATTGTATATATTGACGGCCACTCCCCGTGGGCACATTTCAGGCGAACGTTTAGCAAAAACACATTAATACATTTTCTATGCAGCATTATTATTCATTAGTTCATAAACATCTTCATGCTAATTTGAGTATAAGTGCTACGCTCCATTCACTCAATTGCTGCGCTGACAATCCCGTTAACAAGATGTTACTTGCATTTGGCACTGGTACCTGTTGCATCAGTGCACCTGGAGTTTGCGGCGTCAAATGTTTCAGACTCTGACTCACATTCGGGCCACTTGCTGAATCTGGAAGTGCTACAAGTGGACTACGATCCATTAATGGTCCTGATCCATTGCAAGTCTGACCCACAGAGGACCTCATCTGCACAGGGTTACTCACTCCCCTTCTCACAAGACTCAGTGACATTTCACTCTGATTTCCTGCACTCGCTTTCTTTTGCGCAAATAAGGGTACCACTGGACCAACAGTAGTTGGTAGCGATATTGTATCTTGAGCTTCCCTGACACTCACACCTTGTGGAAAAGTTACCCCCATCGCCTGATTCATGACTGGCGTAATATCTGATTGTGTTCCTGTTATCGGTGTAAACTTCAGCAAATCCTGTGGCTGTGCCGCAGGCAATAACATTGGAGTTGGCTCGGTCTGAACTAGCATTGGCCTCGGGAGTATTTGCTCCGTTGGCACCACTATGTTCGAAATCGACTCAAGGACTGGCACATCTGGATAAATTCTCTGTACTGATGGTGGATGCATCTGTGCTTGGACCACAGTAGTAGCCCCTGCATTAGGTGTACTCTGTACTACCCCTGGTATCTGTCCACTGTCTGTCTGCACTGTCACCTCTGTCCCCGATGCTTGTGCTGGAGCAGTTGTAAGAGTACTAGTACTTGGACCCCCTGAATAAGTCCCAAAGGGTGGAGGTCGATCCCTCAACAGCTGTGTAATAAGGTCCTCAACATAAGAGTCCTTATCGTCTACATAGGGCTTTTTCTTTTTCTTTGTCCCTGCACTTTCACACTCTTTAGCATTATCTTCTTTCACTGTCTCGTCTCCCTCTGTAATTGCAGGAAACAATTTAATTCCCTGTAGCATCTCTGTTCTCCACCTTTTATGTTCCCAATCCCACCTAGCTTCAGCTAAGGATTTTTCTACTCTTTTCATTCTCCTCTTGAATTTCATCTCTTGTTGTTGTCTGGCCACCAGCTCCCAAACCGCTAAAGCCTCAAACTATGCTGATCTCGGTAACAGCTTCATCTTGTATAATGTCATTCGCAATTCGTCCAAAATTCTTCAATTAAATGTTCCATGCTCTGGAAACGCTAAGGGTCCTAGCTCCTTTGTTGGCTTACACCATTGCTTTAACAAAAGACACGGTGCTCCACCTCGCTCCTCCATCACAATATAAGCCGGATAATTTTCCAGTGGGGTTGGCTCCCCCACTGACACCTTAATGTAAGAATCACCTTTCATCACACTTCTAAACGCTCTAAAAAACTTCATTTTGTCTGTTGTATTTATTTCAATTCAATAATGAAAGGGCTTTTACTCCCAAGATTCTCTTCACCCGCTTGCTCAACCAATTGCCTCTTATGGATGGCTGCCAATCCGCTCGCAACTCTTCTCACTAACCAACCTACCCCAGCGCGGCACACTCTGACGTCACACTCACGCACAGTGGCTGACAAAGTCTTGCGGCTTGTCCTCCAAAACTTCAACTCACACAACTAATGCACTTTTTGTGAGCACTTTAACGAAAACCCAAATAACTAAAACAAACCTGCTGGTTTACTACAGGAAGGGACACAATCACTTCAGAGACCTTACGGATTTTCACTAATGGCCTTTCGCTCACGTAACTGTTCCTCTTTCTCAGTCTCCCATATTCACAAGAAAAATTTGACCCGCTAACTTTTACTCTCAACTAATCAATGGGCTGTCCTAGTGCACATAGGACTCGCCAAATCTCATTTGAAAATGTTATTTTATTCATCTATCTCACGCACCGACTTGTTGACCACGCCCGATCAACCTACTAAACCAGACAGATTACAACATAGAACCAATTGTCTCCTACACTTGTCTATATACTCCGGAGTCTTAGACCACGCAGGGTCCGTACATCATCAACCACGTGGAGAATTTTTTAGCACAAAGCACCGCACACATGTGAAGTTTGACGGCTTCCCTACTCTCATACTGGGGAGTACGCACACTCCTACTAACCTTAAATGAAGTACGCAAAGTCCCTACTTTACCTTGCATACATCGCAATTCACCTGAAGTTCGCCTAAGCCCGTACATGCGCAACCTACCACTTTCACACTATCATAAAACGGCAAGAACGTACACAACTTTACTAGCGGGATCCAGGATCTGGGAAAGTCATTTCTGGGTTTAAGGGGACATCATCTTTGTTACAGTTGCCGTTTCAGAAAAATAATATTCAAACCTCATAAAAATATGAACAACTAGCCCTAACTTAAACTACCACCATAACCAGTAGTCACCACATAACTAGTTCTCCAAGGAAACTAACCATCAAGCTGCTACCAAAAACTGCTAGCGCGCCTGGTCCTTAGTAAGTAAACTTACAAGGGGACACGTAGAGGTTGATAAACCATGCAGTGATTACTAGATCTATAATTAACATCAATAACCAAGAAGCATTTCATGAAAAATCAACTACTCATGAAGAACCACAACTCGGTAAAGAGTTAACAAATTTTATTTCCCTATGGATTACAACTCTAAATCATCTGTTAGTTCAATCTTTATACAATGAACTCAATTTATTAATTCATTAATGGAAAACATCATCACTTGAGGAAAACATATGTGAAAATGCAATTCCATAAGCCATGAGTACCAGCATTAATAGCAGAGTTCAGCAAAGAAGTTTGTCAGTCAATTGTCACTGTCAACGTCACCCTTGACAGCCTACCTAACCAAGATTAGCATCAGCATGTGGGCCTTCATGCAAAATACTTTTTAGAGAAAATCATCAATTTGGAAAGATCTATCTAAGTGAGAATTTCTATAATCAGCGCAGTTGGTACCTAGAAGGAAAGGCATAAAATCATCAGTCACATTTCATAGCTACCTATCCAGGATGGATCAGCAACAAGTCAGTCTTCGTCTTCAGGTCATCAATTAGTCAGCCACAGATCAGGCTCACAGAGTATGAGCCCAATGACAGCACCTTGGACAGCGTCTCCCGACGTCATTGATTCTCCCCTAGCATCTGAAATTTCAGCCCCTTGTCATGACCTTTTATCAGGGTCTCCCAGTTCATCCCCCTAATTTCTAATTGGTCAGTCAGTCAGCAGATATAGCTTTAACCTGTAGAATTTTTTTACTGAATCTACTAATTTAAATATCAGTTTGTTCACAAGATGGGGATTGCTCCACTATACGATGTCCTCATCATCTGGCTCTTCAGGTACCTAAATTGTTGCATGTTCCTCTTCAGCCAGTGCCTTAATTGTTCAAGTCCTGGGAAAGTACATTTAGCCTACTCTACACATAATTGTATCAAATTGTCTTCATCATCTCCTATCCGCCGGTACATTGCAGGAAATTCTAGCTAAGCAACTTTAACATTGGGCGGTTCAGGGACAGTTCATGCATCCAGTTTCTTGCAAGGCGTTTAGTATTTCTGCTCTGTGTGTGCGAGGCCTAGGGAGACTAGGCCTTACGTTTGGCTAAGTTAATACTACAAATTGAAGTAAAACACAGGTTATACATTTAAATATGACATATTACTACATTTTTCTCATATATTTTTCATTATTACATACAGTTTTTGTTATATTAGTGCAATATCGTACACATGGCTGCCATACCCCGAGGGCACATTTTGAAACGTGCACATTATTTTCTCTAATCTTAATTTCTTCACACATTTTTCATTATTAAGCACATAAACATCATTAATAATTTTCTTAATTAGCATATCTGCTTCAACACCCTTTACAAAATCAATGTTAAATGAGGTACCCCAATAGGCATCAGTTAACTTACTCATAAGTACCTTATATATGGTACCACGGGGACCCAGGGACTGTAAGTCAGTTTCCACTCAGTGCTGCCGCACTGATTGTGCCACCCGAGTGGTACAAAGCCCAACATGGCTCCTAGCCTGCCGCTGCAGCCTGAAGGAGCAGTTTTAAACTGCTAGTTCGGCTTTGCGATTTAAACCAATGGCAACACCCACGCTTCCCTTAAAAATATATAGAAGTCTTCCCTAAGGAAGGTCTATTGAGCCCTAAAGCAGATAGCTTTATATTATTAGGTAGGACCTATATAATCTTACGTCCTAACAGTAAAACCCCCCAAACTGTCATTTTTACTATGGAGAGGCTAGAAGCCCCATTGGTCAGGACAGAGTTACAGGCTTACCTTTCAGCTTTGCTAACTTCTTATTGGAAGTACACAAACAGTACTTCAAAGTATCAAATTATTCATGGCATGAAACTTGACTTGAAGTCCAAGTCAAATAAAATGTCACTTTTAAAGAAAAGCAACCTTTAGAAAGTTTCCGCTCTGTAGCCCAGTTCATCCGGTGGCCATTCACAGATGCTGGCCACCATACAGCCTTCTGCCCTCCTGGGCACTTGTGTGAATGAGTCCCCATCCCTGAAACAACAAAGGCCTGCTGCAGAGGGAGGTCTAACCTCCCCCCCTGCCGGAAGCCACACAGGGTGTTGGCCCAAAAGCAGAGCTTAAAAGGAGAAGCTGCTTTTAATGGGCAAATGTCAACCACACTCGAAAGGGGCTGCCCCTTTGTTCAGGTAGATGGGCTGGCAGCAGGAACAGGGTGGGTAAAACCAGTTGCCAAACTGTTATTTTCCATGGGCGTGTAGCCCAAAGGAAGCCGCACCCCTAGGGTGGGCTGCCAATCTTTAAACATCGAGAAAAGCATCTAGACATCTTGAGAGTGGGAAGAACAGTGCACTCTGGGATATGCCACACATATCCGCAAGTCATTGCAAGTTGTCATAAGGTGGAAGGGATCCCGGTAGCCCCTTGGCTACAGACAGCATCAACACCCTAGGGCACCTTCTGGGCATATATATGGCACCCTTGGCACCCTGAACCTCACATCTCATCTTCCCGAAAAAGGACTGCCCTGTTGAACCCGGATTTGGCAGGAGAAACTACAAATGCCGCTAGACTGCACATGCCACTCCTTGGGTTAGTGAAGAGATGACTGCACCTGTTTCATCTGGATCATGAAAAAGTCACTCCATAGTCCCAGACAGACATGTCAGTTGGTTGACTCTCTGTTCTAGCCCCAGGGCCATAAAAGCTGAAGTACTTCAATCTGGCTGGTTAGTAGCCCCTGTCAACAAATCCTCGATAACCACCAATGCTAGGCCACGAAGACCTCTTCCCTGTGCTCAGAAGATGCACCCAAGTTTTCTGGACCTAGGAGAGTCTCGAGAGTGATGATTGGTCACCAGTGATGGATAATAGCCCTCACCAAAGAAACCCACTGGAGCTGCTTTGACCTGAGACCAGTAGTCCAGTCATAACTGTATTTCTACTGGATTAACGAGGACTTTGAGAGAACCTTGCACCTGTGACTCAAGTCGTCCCACCTCACTCGTTGACTTTGGAATAACCTCAGGAAGGCCCCTGTTGAGTGCACAGCACCCAGAGCATCTATCAGCATCCTGTATCCTTAGCATCAGGACCATTCCATTGATGTCTATGGCGGTCCAAGTGCAAAGTGTGGAACTGGACAGGAGACTGCTTTGGTGGCCAGGTAACTGTCCAAATATTCCTTATTGCCCTCCTTGACCTTCTCCTTGTTGGAAATTGTCATCCAGTCTGGGCCGGAGTAGTAAAACCCAACTCTTCAAACCTTTTCGAAAGTTTCTAATCTTTACGGTTAACAAAGCTTGTTTGTTGTTTGGTGTAAAAAGCTGAGATGTACATTTTACTCACAAATCTATATCACCAGGACCCTCTAGTGGATTGTGCTTACCTTGGTTTCTATAAATGTATCACAATATAATCTATTTTTATTAATTGGTGGCAGATTTATTTTGTGTTGTGTGACTTTCTTATTCTGTTGTTTGGTGCATCTAAATGCTTTACACTAGTACTTTTTTTAAGCCTTGCTGCTCGAGGCCACAGCTACCAGCTACCCAGGGTTGAGTATAAGGTTTTACAAATTAGCCTGACTGGACCCAAGATGGTTTCTGGAATGTATTACATGATGAGGTGCCACAACCACACCATATAATACACCACGATCGTCACGTATCTACACTTTGTGAGTTTGCAATAGTCTGTTTTTGAGTATATGGTTGTCTAACCATTTTGATCCTGTCTTTTTCATGCAGGAGGGTTTCAGCCCTGCACTGGAATTTTAGGTGGTAGTTAGAGGAAGACTCAGCCTGCGCTAAATAACCATTTGTTTATTTATCAGATGCCTCATGATTACTTCAGGGAACGAGAGAGTTAATGAATAGAAGGGGGACTTGAATCCAATAGGATATGTTCTGACTCATTGACATCTGCTACTTTTTTTTGAGGAGATAAATTACTTCCCAAGTCTGAATTGTTTGGTTTTAAGAGGTTTTCTGGATTATCATCATCATCATCATCAAAGATGCTATATTCAACTGAATTTTACAATCATAAAAGCCATTATACATATAAAACAATATTTAAAAATAAAAAGCAAATACAGAATGGATATAAATATAAATATGACCAAGTAAAAGAGTGAAGAATGTTAAAAAAAAGTAAATAAAACATTTTAGTTAAAACAGGAAAAATACTCTCAGGTATAATGCTTAAAAGATCTCACTCATTTGCCTCAAGATGTAATCTGGCCTTAGTCACTGCGCACAGGTATAAAGCTAATCCATTACAAACCATAATTGATGGGAGGGACAAAAGATACAAAAAAGCTGGGCGACATTGTTTAAAATGCATTGATTTTAAAAGTGGTATCACAAACGTTTTCCTCAAAGTTGAATAACATTTACAAAAGAGGAGTGTATGCATTGTATTTTGGTCAGAAACTGTGTCACAAGGACATTTTTCCAATTGTGGAGACCAATCGTTAATCAGAGGAAAACTAACAAGGCGATGGAAAGACTCTAGTCTTAAACGCATAAGGACAAACCGGTGTCTTGAGTTCAGAACGTTGCATAAGTAAGGTTCCATGCCGGTTGTTTGCTGTATCATGCGATTTCTCCTAACGCTATGTTTATTTGCATCTATATCCCATCTCGATTCTGCCAGGTGGGTGAGGCAAATATTTTTCAAGTCTTTCCTGGAGATTGTTTTAATTTTATCTGGGGTAAAATACAGCTCACGATGGCCCAGCTCGACAAGAAAGTTCTTTATGTAGTTTAACCATGGGATTTTAAGCGAATGAGTTAGTGCTAGTGCATCTGCTATAATGGCCCTGTTCAGCCTCGCGGAATCAGAGGTCCATACTTTATGCCAAAGTAAGATTTGTTGGACAGGAGTAAGATCTGTGAGATATGTTACTCCCATTTCTCAGTGGCATACTAATGTTGAGGTTGATTTCGGGACGCTTAAGAGTGTCTTCAAAAGAGCGTTTTCGTCTAGCTGTAAGATGTTGCAGTCCCAGTATCCCCAGAGTCCTGCCCCGTACAGTGCAACTGGGACGCATTTCACGTTGTAAAGAGTTATCATGTCTTTAGGAGTCACTCTCCCAACCTTTTTGGATAAGTTTTTTATGGCCATAATGGTTTTTGTAAATAGCAGTTTCCTAGCTTTTATGGCTTGTACCCATGCGCCTTTATTGTCGAACGCGATACCTAAATACGAGAATGTCCCTATGTAGGCTAATTTTGCGCCTTTTAACACGATGTGATAATTCTGTACAACCTCTGCTGTATGTCATTGAAAAGGTTTTAGTGTAATTAATTCTAAGACACAGAGCATCCATACATTTATCAAAGGTTGTTGTTAATCGTTGCAAGGCCACTGGGGTGCGGGCCATCAAGACAGCGTCATCCGCATACAGAAGCGCCGGGATCTTTCGAGGGCCTACTTGTGGGAGATCGCTACAGGCGTTGGATAGGGCCCCCTCTAAACTGTTAATATATAAGGCGAACAATAAGGGAGCTAGCACACAGCCTTGACGCACCCCTCGTTCAATAGGGAAAGAAGAGGTGCATTCCCCCTGAAGCACGTAGCGACCCCCTGGCATTGGCTCCGGCATACAGCTTCCTAATAAAGTGTACTATGGTAGTATCAACCCCCATGTCCAATAAAATGGTCCACAGTTTTGAGTGCACCACGCAGTCAAATGCAGAGGTCAAGTCGACAAACACGAGGTATAGGGCTCCGGCCTTGGCCCTTGTGTATTTACCAAGTATGATCTCTAGGTTGAGAGCCTGTTCCGTCGTCCCTATCCCAGCCCTAAACCCATATTGTAAGTCAGAGAGGATATGATTTTCCTCTGTCCAGTCTTGCAATCTGTTTAAAACAATTCATCCCGCAATCTTTGCAAGTGTATCGAGCAAGGAAATTGGATGATAACATGTTGGATTTTGGCGATCTCCCTTTTTGTAGATTGGGATAATTATAGACTCAGCCCAGGTCGAGATGAAAGCTGTGGAACAGCAGGCGCATAGCACCTGTGTCAATAATGTGCCCCTGAGTGACACATTAGTTTTATAGATATCAACTGGGACTCCATCTGGGCCTGGAGCTTTTCGGCTTTTACTTGCGTTAATAGCGTCAATAACCTCATTTAAACTGAATGGTGGAATGGTGGCATGAGAGTCTAATCTAGGGAGATTTTATTCCAAAACCAGATTTTCTGAGGAACATATGGCAGAGAAGAAAGCAACCCAGTCCTCTTCCGTGATGGCAATTTCGATTTTTGGTGACTTTCCATCACATAGGATGGGGGAATTCACAATTTTCCAGAACTTAACATTATCATTTTGAAGGCTTGCATCATAAAGGGATTGCCATGCCTTATTTTTTAAGTTCTGTTTTCTTTTCTTTATGGCGTTTTTGTACTCCTTCCTCTTTAGACTTATTTCGCGTTTATCAGGGTTTTATGAATGTAAATAGCGTTTTAAGTTCTTGCGGGCTTGTGTGCATTGAGCGTCGAACCAACCTTTATCTACCTGCGGTCTCGGTTTGCTAAAACTTAATTTAAGGAACTGTTTTATTCCAGCACTAAATACGGTGAAGGCTTTAATACAATCTTGTGGGCTCGTGTTGTCTGAGAGAAAGATATTAAATTCTTTGGAATAGTTAATCATTAGTCGTTCCATAAAACCTATGGTTCAGTCTCTGACCACCGAATTGTATAGCCGTTTCTTGCTCCCAATTCAATGTTTTCTACCACCTCTTCCAATTCCCTATGTTTGGGGGTAAGTTGAGGAAGTATGAGGCCTAAGGTTTGAGGATTATGATCACTGAGCATAGTATCTTGAATATTATAATCAGATACATAAGGAAGAAGATTGTTAGAAAGTAGAATAAAATCAATTACCGTGTTGGCATGCCTACCATTAAAAGTGGGTTTCAATTGTAGTTTACCATGGGTCAGACTTTTGCACAGGATGAGGTCAAAACGAAATAAGGCTTTGTTCAACAAGTTGCCTAAGTTATTATGTGTGAAGTTGAGTGGGTCATCGCCTCCGCCAGAGACGTAAGGGCAGAGACCCTTAATCGTTTGAGGGCACAGATATGTACTAAAGTCACCACCCCACACAATGTGAGACTGTTTATGTGAAGAGTTGCAAGCTCGGTCTAGATCTTCCTGTAGGAGGTTGAGTACTGATCGGAAGTCTTGATAAGGTACTTGGTTATAAAAATTAATGACCACCAATTGTACAGTGTTTTTTAAGTCACATGTAATCACCTGGTAGAACGTATTAGAAATTAAAACAATGTCCTTGATTATGTCGCACTTATTAGAAATAAAGGTGCATAGGCCACCCTTAGCCCTGCCCCGTGCAGAAGGAACAGCAGGGGTGTGTAATGTCCTGTAGCCATTTATGTGAATCGGATTAACAGACCAGGTCTCTTGAAGGTACACCCAGGGAAAACGTTGAATGTATTCTAACCAAACCTCATTCTCCACTTTGTATCGAAGGCCTGCCACATTCCAAAATAAAAATGAGAAATGCTCTCTCTGCGATTTGGTGCCCTGCCCCACGGGGAACTTGTCGGTTGCCTTGAGTTTTCCCTGGAATGATGTTGCTTTCTTTACATGCAAAAGAAGTCAATACACAGGCTTGCGATTTTTTTGGGGGGCCACTAGGTGGCGATTCGTCTTTGGAAAATTGTCTAAAGAAGGGTTCCATGTCCAGCCGTTCTTCTCCGAAGTCTGCTGCCAGGCTGTCAACACCCAGTTGGACGGGGACTAATGCTTCTATGGTATACATGGACCTGAGAAGTTCCTTATCAGATGATAGTCAATCTGTGTCTTCCAGGCTGAGTCCCTGGAACCTGTTCGCAGTGGGGATCATATATTGGGACTCAGGTCTGCTTATCTGTTCCCCAAAATGAACGCCAGAACCATCATGGCCTGTAGAACTCATATAAAAAAAAAAACAAAGGAAGCAGGACAATACCATGATCAGTAATCTGCTGTGGACTTAAATTTCTTAGGATGTCTTCGACCAGTGTAGGGGTTTTGAATGAGAGAACTACACAATCACCCCTAAATATTTTATGATTTCTGCCCACCCATTTCACCCTTCTAACCATCTTAATGTCCTCAAAAAGTATATTCGTCAAGCCAGGTTTCGAGCAAGTTGCAATCCAGTTCAGAGATTTATTCCTCAAGGCTGCCCATGATTCCCCTGTACTCCAGTTAGAGTGGGAACGTTGGTGAGTACTACCACGTAAGGGGTTGCCGCAGGCGGGAGATCGAGTGTACCTCTCACTATTGGAGAAGTGCCCCGTTAAGATTTAGCAATATTTACATGTTCCCCACTGTTTAACGCCATGTTATGAGGTTGGGAATTATTAATTCTATTGGGTAAGACACGAGAATCAGCATGTCTTGGGTAGTCTGGGGAATAGGTGGTAGAATCCGATGCGTTAGAGGGGAACTAGCGTTAGGGTCAGTATCGGCAGAATATTGGGTAGTTGAGACCAATGGATTTATAGGTTGTGCCTTCAATGATTTGAGCAGAAAATCAATTTTTCCCTCCAGTTGACTTAAGCGTTTTATTACTTGGTCAAAGCATGAGCTAACTAATTGTTCTAAAACAGACGTCGACTCTAAAGCACTAGTTTTCCCTTTCGCCATGTGATGTTTATTCTTGTGATCAGGTTTTACATTTTGGGAACCAATTTGTACATTTTGCGTGGGTACGTTGGATTGAGCTTCCAAGGGGCCAAGTCTGATGTTAGCAAATGGCTCTTGTCTAGATGCTTTATCCTTCTTTGCTAATTGGGGTTTCCTTTTGTGTTTTGGTGAAGGTGGATGCTCAGTTGTGTCTTGGATGCAGCCGTTAGTACTTCTAGACTGGGTTCCACTTGCCACAGACTTGGACGGGTTGTCAGGAGTAATTGCTAGTGGAGGGGGATTGGAGGAAACTAATGACCCATTCTGGGTAAGTATTTTACCTTCAACATTAATAATCTGTTTGTCGATTACCCCCATGGCTCCTGAAATAAATTTTAGTTTTGATGTATGATTTTTTGGGGGAGGAAATATCATTTACGCTAGATTGCTTCCTTTTTCCCATTCTTACTAACTGCTTTGGGCAAAAGAGTTCTGTAATGATTGCCTAAGGGGGAGAAATTCTTTACTAAGAGGTGTAGTAGCAGCCGGTTATTTATAAAGAAGGGGAAACAGGGAAGGGTAAATAGATTTCTCACAATATTTGGAGATCTTTAACTAAAGGGCAACGGTACAAGCTTGAAAAGGTCGATCACAGGGAGTCAAGAGAAAAAGATGCAGTACCTGCTTGAAGTCCTAGGAACCAGATCCTAAGATCACAAGGGTATTCTCAGGGGGGTGGCCCAGCCCAACCTCTGCCAGCCCCTGACAGGTGCAGGACGGTCCCGCCCTTGGCCCGGGTTTCGCCCGGGCGCCGTCTGCACACGTCCTGCGGGGCGTGAGCGCTACAATGAGTTTAAAGGGCTCCTGCCCTGTGTCAGCCCAATCCAAAAGAGTCTAGCGCGTCCCGCGGGGCGTGAGAGCTACGATGAGTTTAAAGGGCTCCTGCCCTGTGTCAGCCCAATCCGAAAGAGTCTAGCGCTTCCCGCAGGGCGGGAGCACTACGATGAGTTTAAAGGGCTCCTGCCCTGTGTCAGCCCAATCCAAAAGAGTCTAGCGCGTCCCGCAGGGTGGGAGCACTACGATGAGTTTAAAGGGCTCCTGCCCTATGTCAGCCCAATCCGAAAGAGTCTAGCGCGTTTTCTGGATCATCAGTGTTAGGGTTTGAATTTCAAGATGGGGTTGAGGAAGATCGATTGTCCTAGAGACACTACTACACTACTCCTGTGTTTTGTCCTCTTCAATAATCATTGAATGATAATGGGGTGAACAATAATCAGGGTTTTTTGGCTAGGTAGTATTGTATTGTATTGAAGTGTATTATATTGTTTGTTTAACACGGACGCCCCTGTGTAAGGTGATGAAGTGCTTGTCTACATAAGAAGCATGCTACACCATGTATGTAGGGTGTGTGGTTGGATAAGAGTTGCCTTAGTTTTGACCTTCTGTGGGAAGTGTTTACTGTTTGTATGTGATGACCACGAAGATGTTGTCATCATTTTATGGGATGCAATGCTTAGTGGTGTGATGAATGAGAAAGTGTGAGTGGCAAGTCAATTTTTGAAATTTACTATGGGGCACATGTACCTACATTTGAATTTGTGATTTCCTAATTGTGATTTCCTGTGAATCTCAATTAGGAAATCACTAATTCCTATGTATGAAACCCTTTAGAGTTTCATTTGAGATTCATAGTGGGTCTCAAATAGACCTACTTCATGAATATTAATGTAGGGTGAAATTTGCAACCCATTAGGAACCAAAGCCATCACAGGGATTGTAGCCTGCTGGGCTCAGCAGACCACCATGTCTGTGATTGCTTTTAAAACTTTTTTTTAAAACCCAACCCGTTTTTCCTGAAGGAAAACAGAATGCATTTAAAAAGAAAAAAATTAAACGTTTAAGTTTCATTTTTTAAGAGTAGGCAGTGGTCCATTGGACCACTGCCTTGTTCATGGTACCACTGCCTTCTCTTAAAAATTATTTTCCCAATCATTCTCAAAGGGATCGGGGTCCCTTGGGGATCCCTCCCCATTTATGAATGGTTTACCACCAACTGTCTATTGGCAGTAAATTGCAAATGTTTTGTGACTGCATTTTGGTTGCAAAATATTCATACATACCTTTCAGATTGTGATTCGGTAACAGGTTACCAAATCACAAATTGGGCTTAGTACATCATAAAAAGTATTTTTCCAGCTGCAAAAGGCCGATTCTGTGAATCTGCCCATTTGTGATTAGAAAAATGCTTTGTCCATGTCTCCCAAAGTCTTTAACTCAGTGAGTTTTATGGAGGTTGCCAAAGAATTTGAATGTGAGCCTGTCCCTAGCTGGAAGTTGGCAGAGAGCTTTTAGGAGTTGCTTGTTGTTCTCACATTTTCAAAGGTATAGGCAGAGTTTGCCTGGCTGTGTCTGTAGCCTTTGCTCTCTGGCAATGGGTTTCTGAGGATAGGGGTATGTGGCCTGTAGCCACTGGAATCAAATGTGTCCTAAACTGTCACATTTTCCACCTATCCTGATGAGTTCACACCACTGCAAGGAGCGCACCCCATGACTGCAGATAAGCTGAACCACACGCTGGATGGCGAGAAGACCTGGTACAACTGAGAAATGAGATGAGCCAAAAGCCTACAGAAAGCGGCTCCTGGATTGCGAGCCATGACCCACAGACTGTAGACGACGGAGGCAGGGCAGTGCACTTGCAATGACATTGGCTTCACTAGCCGATAGAAGAAGCAGGGACCATGGTAATGACTAAGGTAGTAGGAGCTGCTGCTACATTCATTGCTTCACTTTGGAGGTCATTATGATCACCTTGATGACCTGGCGAGGCCACAAAAGGGTGATGTTGAATGCAGGATCCTGAGCTCCACTGCTGTGGAGGGAGCAGAGACAGAAAGGCCATGAAAGGATCTAAAAAAGGCAGGGAGTTGGCACTATCAGATATGCTCCGGGCACCTTTGTATGCATGTGGTGTGACCTACTACTCCTAAAGTTCATTGTGGCCAGATGAGGCCTATCTCTACATCAGGGAATACTGCATGCAGCACAAAGGCATGTTGGAGGATGCATACAAGAGTGAGGGAGGATGGAAGAACAGTGCAAATGGAGAGGGTGTCCTTTCTTCTCCCTCTATCCACCTTCTTTGAATCAACAATAAGCCAGGAGTTCACAAATATTGCTTGCCAGCCATACCACTAGGCTACCGAAGAGAGATAACAGGGCTCAGCCGAAGAAGTCTGATGTGCTTCCAGAGCTTACATGTTTCCTAATTTTTCTCTGCATGATTATGCTCCAATGCAAAAAAAAATCCCCCCATAATATACACTCCATTTGGAATTAGAGCGGGATACACCATCCAGGTGAACACAGAAGTGAATTAATTATCTGAAGTTATTGAGCATGCTCCTCAATCTCCAAAACAGATGCATGTCCTTGTGGATTTTTGGGCATTCCCTTTAACTTATGTCATATTTTTGTTTATCTCTGCTGATCTAAGTCAGGCCACAGCTTCCTAGGGTTTTACTACTGGCTCTGGTATGCTGTTTTTTGGTGTAGTGACACCTTTTCTTGTACTTGGTCTTATGTACTACTACTAGTTTAAGATAACTGCACCTGTCTTGTACCATTCATGTCAGGATGCTCACCTTTCCTGCTCCTTTGCACTTGCTGCGGGGGCTGGGTGACTGACTGGTCTTGCATCCTTTCTCCTGAGTGCCTGTCCACCTCGTGAACACTTGTTCAGTGCGTTTGTCATGTCAACTAGGTGAAGGCATTTTGCTAGCAACGTAGGCTCACCCTTTTCCCAATGTACAAGGCGACAAGTGCCCATTTAAAGGCAGTCACAGCATGACTGCATGCAGCGAGCACTCTGATGATGTAGTGAAGACATGCCAAAGCATTTCAGATATTTCTTTCGCTTTTGTGTTAGAATATAGACAGCAGATCTTTTGGTCCATATTTATACTTTTTGACGCAAAACTGCGCCGGTGCAGTTTTGCGTCAAAAATATTACCGCCGGTTAACGCCATTTTGGTGCGCCGTGCGGGCGTCATATTTATACTTTGACGCACGGCGGCACAAACAACAGGTGGGAGTTATTATTTTTGACGCACACCGCGGCGTCAAGTCGTAAAGGAAAACGACGTTAACGCGGCAGAAATGACTGTGGGTCGATTTACCACACCGCAAACCAGATATGCGCCGTTTTTTTGACGCAATAGCGTAAAAAAACACAGCGAACACAGCCATTTCACCAGAGGAGAGCCAAAATGGATCCCAGATGCCACTACAGACCCCAGGAAGATGACAGCAGAGCAGGAACCAGCCAGGAGGACCCACACAAGAACCAGGACACTTTTAAGAAGAAAAGAAAGTGTCGCTTCAGTTCAGAGGAGCAGGAAATCCTGGTTAAAGAGGTGACGGAACACCAGCACCAACTGTTTGTCACATCAAAGTTGCCAATCAGTAGGAGAGAGGCTATATGGCAACAAATTGTCGACAAGATTAACAGTGTGGCTGAAGTGCGCAGAACAGTCATCGAGAGCAAGAAACGCTGGCATGACTGCAAACGCAGGACCAAGGAAAGGATGGCCAGGAACAGGAAGGCAGCACTGTAGACTGGAGGGGGGAGTCCAGCACACCAGGAGGCCCTGTACCACTGAGGAGATTGTCACAGGGATTCAAGGACAGGACAGCGCAGACTACCAGGAGACAACGCACATGCAGGGTAAGTTGCACGGGGAATTAAAATGCAATAATGTCATCTACAACCGGGGGGGATACCGACCACTAAATGCATGGAAGTCATCTAATACATGGAGTGGCATGGGTAAAGGGGCACGGCAGGGGGGCATGGCCCGTTCTGAGAAGACCTGGGGCACATCATTACACAACACCAACAACAGTCCCATGGGGGCATGCTGTCATGCCAACGATGGAGCAAAGGGAAAGCCACGACAGGAGGGAAGGCCACTACGTCAAACTGACATCCTGGCACTCGTCAGCCAACATACCTCCTACATTAACTAGGGCCCTATTAGCAATCCTCTAGCCAAACCGACAACTGCAATGTAACTGCGACAACAGTTGCCACTACCACCTCTGATCTGTGTGCAGCTCAAGTAGCCAATGGCAGTAACCTCACCATGGAACATACGTACCTAAATTAGGGGGTGAGGATGACATCTGCAACAATCTCCTGAAACAAGACAAAGGCCCCAGTACACTCAAATGTCAATGCCCATAGTTGTCACAAACAACAGCCAAAGTAAACAACAATAGGAGCGACACAGCACTAAGGACACACTCATGCTGCATATGTCAGGGTCCATCCTGTGCCTGGGTAACAAGGCAACATCATAAATGTCATATTGCTCAGACAACAGCATTGAGGAGGGGACACATGTAACTGGTCACTGAAATACACCTGCTCAGTCAGAGAACGAAATAGGACACTGATACGACTATCAGGGCAATCCAATGTAACACACATTACCCAACATCAGCAGGACCCATTAACAATGTCAACATCCATATCAGATCATAACATTGCCATGCATAGGATATGCAACATGTCAATTACATTTAAGACGATGTGAACGATCAGGGATTGGGGCAGGTCCTGATAGTTAAGTGTGCTGCCAGGGCCATCAGAACACCCACAGCCAGTGAAAGGTCTCACCATGAGAATGGATATACACGGAGGGTCGAGTAGGAAAAGAAGGTGGCAATTCTCTATTTGGCATAAAGCAACACCTAGAGGCGATGAGGCTGACAAGTCTGATAACTCAATAACATACATGTGACACACAGGTGGGCCATAGGCCTGAAACAATGCCCATCTGAAGGACTACAGATATTAATACAAAACAAGATCACAAAGTGAATTCATCAAAAGGCAGGCATGTCACGTCAAAATTATCACAACACAGACACACTAGTTGTATCCTGTTTCATTGCAGAGGAAGATGGATCTCCTGCCGATATGCCTGTCCCAGATTTCCCTGATGACATGGATGACGAGCCGATAAACATTCCCCAGGAGACTATCCAAAAGGTCCTTGAAACCCTCCAGACCCCACCTTCAGTCACAAGGAGGAGCACAGAACAAGCAGCCATCACAGAGGATCCACGCACCACCCCAATGGTAAGACCTGCCAGCTCCAATACAGCTGAGGACTCAGACGACACTGGCACCAGCTTTGAGAGAACTGTAGTTGGAGTACAGCGGGAGCTGGCCAAGGAGGTGCGGGTGGGGATGCAAAATATGGCAGCCAGCCTTGAGGGGGGTGCGTTCGTGCATGATGTCATCTGCAGCTATGCAAGCCCTAACATCTATCTTGCAGGAACTTCAGAAAACCCAGAAGGAAATCAGCACAGCTGTAATACAGTTGACCCAACACCTACAACAGCAATCCTGTCAACGCGTGCACGAATGCAACATTGAACCCCTCAGGGCCGACCTGACTACCTACCATCGTGATGTGGCTGCTATTCTCAAGAACCAGCAGGCCCTCCTTGCAACAGTACTGCCCTTAAGACCTTCACAGGGAGCAGCGACCGGGATGTCTGACTCCACGTCTTCCAACACTGAGGTGTGTGTTGCCCCTTCACAACCAACAACAACAAGGACAAAGCAGGCAGCACACACATCAGAAGAAGAAGACATGGAACAGATCACATTCACAAGGAAAATGACCCGGAAGCACTAGTCCCTGCCACATGGCCAACTATTTCAAAGTCCTGCGTTTTGAAACATGACAGTCTTACAACTGTACTCAAGCACTGTTCGGCTAACCACTGTCTAACTTGTCACCCAGCCCAGTGATTGTCTCTCTCCTACTCATTGGCTAAGTCTGTCCCTCTGCACTGTCTGAAACAGCAACCCCAGCATGACAAAAGCATTTTGGTAAACCCTTGTGTTGGATCACAATGGAAGATATCACTATAATGGACTCACAATCATGGACAATGTACATATAGCACTACAGCACTTTTCAATAAATAGCACTTACACAACAAATCTGTCTCTGGGTAATGTGACATATCAACTGTGCAATAGATAATTGAAATGTCCCTACTGTCAAATAACGTAGCTTGTCAATACAACTGTCCAGATATTATGTAGTTAGAGAAATCTGCACAGTGACCATGATTGCATCATACTCTGCCCATCCTGAGGGATTAATCTGATGAAGTGAGAAACCATACACCACCATGCTGTGTTGGACAGAAGAATGCTTCCTCAGGGGATAACTAAGTCATCAAATAGTGCCCGCTAAATGTTGTCAACGTGCTAAAATAACACAATAAACATGCCACACTAATCTAACTAAACACTAAAAAAACTACACAAATGAAGGTGTCTGAGTTAACATACAAATAGCTAATCATGCCGAACTGTGTCACAAATGATGTATGAGGGTCATGAAGACAAGAATACAAGATTGCCAATGAGAACTCATCTTATAAGGGTGTGCATGATCATCACACTGCAGTCAGACCTAAAACTGTTTCCCCAATATCAAGTCTGGAAGCACTGTTAGTGACTTTGAAAACACACTTATCAACAGAAACACATTGTCATCCATATTAACTGTGATTGGTGGTTGCAACAAAGGGTAGACACTTTGCAAGGTAGCTCTGGGTTAGCTGCCAATCGTACAGCTCAGTTGGGATTTGTTTGTAGCATTGGACACAGATGTTGTAGTACAAAAGAGATGTACACGGAATCCAAACCCACGATCAAGTACCATTAAACACATACTATTAAGGGGTAACCAAATATTTATTAAAAGCTAACCATAGATGAGGAAACTGAGGGAAAATTCTTACCTACCCTAATCTACCCTGACTACTCATTACCCACAACTGTCCCTAACTAACCTAAGCTACACTTACTTACCACATGTAATTAAACATTCTAAACATCTACCCCCCACCCTCCTTATGAGACGGGACACATTGAGGACAACACATACTAACCTAAACACATACTATACTATCCTAAACAAATATATATATTTTTTGGTACATTTTTTTAAATGTTTTTCGCTTATTTTTTTTTTTTTTTACACACAAGAACCGCAACATAGCCCCCCACCCACCCACACATGTAATAAGTAAAAAAAGAAACAAGCAGGACCTCCTACCTCCACCCACTAACACTGACTAAACTAACAGCCTATACTAACCTAACACTAAGCCCCCTAAGCCCACTAAGTATAAGAACAAGGAAAGAGGAGGGAGGGGAGGGTATCATGTCCATCTATTCAACTGTCTAGAGGTTGGCCCTCCGGAGGGTCCTCTTGATATCCTTGACCCGCCGTTTAATGTGCCGCACGTACCGGCTCAGGTGGCTCACCTTGCGCAGCACTTTGTCCATCTTGTTTTCAAGTCTATTGAAGGCTGCAGGGTCTACAGCTGCAGCAGTGGCAGTCTGGGTACCGGTGGAGGAGGTCTGTGTGGGCTGTCCTGCACCGGTGGCAATGCTGGGGCCAGGAAGTCCAGCAGATGTAGATTCAACAGAGGCAGCTGTGGGTGGAGCCACCTGGCTCAGATTGGTGGTTGTTTCTGTGGTGGCTGTGGTGGGCACAGTAGGCCCACCCTGTGGGAAGGCTCGCCATGCCCCGGAGGCACGTTCATGGCGATATCGCCGGGCCATCCTCCGGAACCTCGACTCCACCAGCAGGATGTGCTGGTATCGCATGGCCCGACGCTGAAATTCACGGACCTTGTCTGGAGTCATGTTAGCTGCTGTGAAGACAAATGCAGATATGCCACATTAGTAACTGCATTGTGTGAAACAGCACAGCAAGTTAATCAGACATTACATCTACTGTACTTCTAACAGCTCATATCACGATACAGAGCATCGAATGTCCCTGAGGAAGTACATGGCAGGCCAGACAACAAAGGTCACATCACACAAAGCACATTCATAACCCACAAGATGGGTAACAACTGGCCTTGACTTGCAATCTGAGTTCTGACAGTTAACATCTAAGAATCATGCTGCATATCCTCCACCAAGAGCTGGACTACAAATGTCAGTGTACGGAAAGCAAAACTAAAGCCACATGGTCTGCAGTTGTAACTGGACTTTCCAGTATGGTACCAAGTGCCAAACCTGAGTGTGTATACTAGTATGCAACCAAACCGTCACTTCTTCACAGGTATGTGTAACATACTGGTAGCATCAATACTAGGTACCCCATTCACAAACCCATGGCCGTGTTTGAGGGGGGGCGGTGGATACACAACTATAATTTGCCAACAACATGTACACCGAGGAGTGTATAGGCTAATCCACACATGTTTGTCTCTACAGACACACCACAGGTAAGGTCTATCTACATTTTGGAGTCAGCAAACCCTAGAGCACTCATAGGGTCAGACATGTCAGGAAAATCAGAACTTAGTACACAACATATACTTCCAGTGAGGCCTGACTTACATCAGACACAGAGTTGCTAGAACACCCATGATCATGAATTGCATGCACACCTAGGCCATTACACTCAGGTTCCACAGACTTGATGCACTACATGTGGAAGTACATGATGCTAGGAAGTTCTACCTACTGTTTCAAAATTACGTAGGTAAATAGTGAAGCAGATGTCTATTGGGAAGCTATTAGCTCCACCAATCTTAGAGAATGTGGGTCTGACAGGCTGACTAAATAGGGGCTGACTTCCATTGCGACTCTCGGTGATACAAGTGTCAGAGACATGACTATCCCTTGTACTCACAGTGGGGCCTACAGGGATGTCCTACAATCCCTACATGATACCACTGGATACGCATTGGCTAACTCAAAACATGTGGAACCTGCCCACAGCATCACACCTTGCTATGCGTCCAACTCACACGAGTCCATAACCAGCAAACACAACACATAACAGACATATCAACACTTACTGTAGTGGTCGGGGTCCTCAAATGTCACCACCTCTCCCAACAGTGTAGGGCGCCGGTCCACCTGTAAGGTATGGAAGGAAGAAATGTGCTCAAAATCTGTGCACAGTGCAACATTTTCAGTATCATTTACAATGTGTAGGCTGAATAAGTAAATGGCAGCCATTCAGACATGATGGTACTGCAACTGATATTTCACGGCCAACTTGTACATAGCATGGGTCTCCTGTGACAGTTACAAACATATCTGCACACATACATTGGCCCTAACTATCATGTGGTTGAAAACTTGCCCCATAATTGGTGAGCACTAAAAAATATGGAGTGTAATCGTCTCATCATGTGCATCCAAGAGAAACATCCAACGCCTGGTTACTTGAGGACTGCATTACCAGTCAAACATGCCTTGTGGCCATGACACATTTAGTGCACATAGGCCCAATGTACAGAGGGAGGGGCAGGGACTCCTGTAAGCCATCCTGTTGTTACAGTATAGTCAATTGATGTGGCCCAGCTATGGTGATTTGCACCAACCATGGAGATGTAAAGCCATGTGCATACACTTGGACTGCCATCCATATTTGGATTGTGGCTCAACCGATTCCAACAAACATCTTACAATGTTAGCTGAGGGCACCTTACACCTTTACACGATGTATTCAAATCATGAACTGACATTTATCCATTAAGAAACACAATAATCCCACACATTCGTAGTACTTCTGTGAACGCTTTCCTTCCACACTCACCAGACTCACATGAGACCAATGTTTAAGCCACTTTGCTATTATAAATTGTCGTGAAGGCAGCACTCATTTTCAGCATCATGTAGTGATTCTAAAGTCAGTCTAGCAATTGTGTCAACATAGTTGGCCTAAATGTTGGTACATCTGTACTTCTCTGTCAATAATACCCTATATAGACATGATTGGCTCCTATTTTGTTAGCTGTGCTGACAGAAAGGCCGCACCAATTTCCTTACTGGTAAAGTTACCTGTAAGTTTGCTGAGCACGTGCTACCTGACAGCTAGCAATTGTGATCCTTGCCATAGTGCATCAATGATCCTCTTATATGTCCCCAAAATTACACACAGTCATCAAGTTAGCTGGCAGACATTGCACTAATCTATGGTGATGTCACTACAGAGCATTTATTTGTGCACAATAACAATAGTCAAAGTCACCAACAGTGTCACCAATCATGATTCCCAGGTGGTCCAAGAGATCCTGCTCCCTGGTGATGAGGTCAGCCCACCGGTGCTTCAGCTGGTGGTCACTCCTCTGGCTGGCATACACAAGCTGCAGATGATGCAGCACCTTTCCCCACCGGATTCTGCGCGCCTCTGTCGGGTACCCCTGTATGACCCTGCCCCCTGCCTGGATCATGAGCGGCAAGAAATGTGTCACCAGCCAGATGAAGCCCCCCAACTCCTCTTCCCCCATCCTGCCAAGACGTGGCCTACCAGACATACTTATAATTGAAGAGAAGGAATAGGGGTAAAAGAAATAGAAAGGGGAAATGGGTGAAAGTAGGGGTAAAAAGACAGAAAAAAAGTAACCCTAAACACTAAAAGAGCCCAACTATCCCCAAATTAACACTACCCACAAAGACTCCCACAAACAAGAAATACACAAGATAAATGGACAAATGTAGACAAAACACAGTACTACAGTATACACAAACAAAATTTATTTCACAAAAGGACTTTACAGATAGCACACAGGACAAATACAGCACAAAATCTCTGGACAACACTCTCTACACAGCCACACAGTCTAGAAGGATCATAGACTGCAAAATGAAAATGAAAGTACACCCACTGTACATGATCTGTAAACAGGATATCCTATTACATCACTTCCTGAATGAAAAGTCCCGCCTTTTTCGCGTTATGCGTCATTTTTTGTTGCACAAAACTGTATTTGCGTCATTTTTTTTTACGCACAGACGTGAATATTAACCCGCATCCACATAATGATACATGGACTGTACAAATATCTGGATGTGGGCTATATTTCACTCCTGTGCGTCAAAAAAAATGGCGCAAATACATTTTTGGTAAACAAAAAATGACGCACACCGCTAGGTGTAGGAGGCTGGACTGGCTTGTAGTGAGTACCAAGGGGTACTTGCACCTTGCACCAGGCCCAGTTATCCCTTATTAGTGTATAGGGTGTCTAGCAGCTTAGGATGATAGATAATGGTAGTTTAGCAGAGCAGCTTAGGCTGAACTAGGAGACGTGTGAAGCTACTGCAGTACCACCTAGTGTCATATGCACAATATCATAAGAAAACACAATACACAGTTATACTAAAAATAAAGGTACTTTATTTTTATGACAATATGCCAAAGTATCTTAGAGTGTACCCTCAGGGAGAGGATAGGAAATATACACAAGATATATATACACAATAGCAAAAATATGCAGTATAGTCTTAGAAAACAGTGCAAACAATGTATAGTTACAGTAGGATGCAATGGGGACACATAGGGATAGGGGCAACACAAACCATATACTCCAAAAGTGGAATGCGAACCACGAATGGACCCCAAACCTATGTGACCTTGTAGAGGGTCGCTGGGACTATTAGAAAATAGTGAGAGTTAGAAAGATATCCCTCCCCAAGACCCTGAAAAGTGAGTGCAAAGTGCACTAAAGTTCCCCTAAGGACAAAGAAGTCGTGTTAGAGGAATAATGCAGGAAAGACACAAACCAACAATGCAACAACTGTGGATTTCCAATCTAGGGTACCTGTGGAACAAGGGGACCAAGTCCAAAAGTCACAAGCAAGTCGGAGATGGGCAGATGCCCAGGAAATGCCAGCTGCGGGTGCAAAGAAGCTTCTACTGGACAGAATAAGCTGAGGTTTCTGCAGGAACGAAAAGGGCTAGAGACTTCCCCTTTGGTGGACGGATCCCTCTCGCCGTGGAGAGTTGTGCAGAAGTGTTTTCCCGCCGAAAGAACGCCAACAAGCCTTGCTAGCTGCAAATCGTGCGGTTATCGTTTTTGGATGCTGCTGTGGCCCTAGAGGGACCAGGAGGTCGCAAATTGGACCAGGAGAGAGAGGGGACGTCGAGCAAGACAAGGAGCCCTCTCAGCAGCAGGTAGCATCCAGAGAAGTGCCAGAAACAGGCACTACGAGGATGCGTGAAACGGTGCTCACCCGAAGTCGCTCAAAGGAGTCCCACGTCGCCGGAGACCAACTTAGAAAGTCGTGCAATGCAGGTTAGAGTGCCGTGGACCCAGGCTTGGCTGTGCACAAAGGATTTCCGCCGGAAGTGAACAGGGGCCGGAGTAGCTGCAAAAGTCGCGGTTCCCAGCAATGCAGCCCAGCGAGGTGAGGCAAGGACTTACCTCCACCAAACTTGGACTGAGGAGTCACTGGACTGTGGGGGTCACTTGGACAGAGTCGCTGGATTCGAGGGACCTCGCTCGTTGTGCTGAGAGGAGACCCAAGGGACCGGTAATGCAGCTTTTTGGTGCCTGCGGTTGCAGGGGGAAGATTCCGTCGACCCACGGGAGATTTCTTCGGAGCTTTTGGTGCAGAGAGGAGGCAGACTACCCCCACAGCATGCACAAGCAGGAAAACAGTCGAGAAGGCGGCAGGATCAGCGTTACAGAGTTGCAGTAGTCGTCTTTGCTACTATGTTGCAGGTTTGCAGGCTTCCAGCGCGGTCAGCAGTCGATTCCTTGGCAGAAGGTGAAGAGAGAGATGCAGAGGAACTCGGATGAGCTCTTGCATTCGTTAGCTAAAGTTTCCCCAGAGACAGAGACCCTAAATAGCCAGAAAAGAGGGTTTGGCTACTTAGGAGAGAGGATAGGCTACTAACACCTGAAGGAGCCTATCAGCAGGAGTCTCTGACGTCACCTGGTGGCACTGGCCACTCAGAGCAGTCCAGTGTGCCAGCAGCACCTCTGTTTCCAAGATGGCAGAGGTCTGGAGCACTCTGGAGGAGCTCTGGACACCTCCCAGGGGAGGTGCAGGTCAGGGGAGTGGTCACTCCCCTTTCCTTTGTCCAGTTTCGCGCCAGAGCAGGGGCTAAGGGGTCCCTGAACCGGTGTAGACTGGCTTATGCAGAATTGGGCACCTCTGTGCCCAACAAAGCATTTCCAGAGGCTGGGGGAGGATACTCCTCCCCTGCCTTCACACCATTTTCCAAAGGGAGAGGGTGTAACTGTGAGAAAGTAGCCTCTTTCTAGCCTTGTTACCCCCACTTTAGGCCTGTTTGTGAGTGGATGTCAGGGTGTTTTCACTGTCTCACTGGGCTCCTGCCAGCCAGGGCCCAGTGCTCATAGTGAAAACCCTATGTTTTCAGTATGTTTGTTATGTGTCACTGGGACCCTGCTAGTCAGGACCCCAGTGCTCATAAGTTTGTGACCTATAGGTATGTGTTCCCTGTGTGATGCCTAACTGTCTCACTGAGGCTCTGCTAACCAGAACCTCAGTGGTTATGCTCTCTCTTTACAAATTGTCACTAACAGGCTAGTGACCAATTTACCAATTTACATTGGCTTACTGGAACACCCTTATAATTCCCTAGTATATGGTACTGAGGTAACCAGGGTATTGGGGTTCCAGGAGATCCCTATGGGCTGCAGCATTTCTTTTGCCACCCATAGGGAGCTCTGACAATTCTTACACAGGCCTGCCACTGCAGCCTGAGTGAAATAACGTCCACGTTATTTCACAGCCATTTTACACTGCACTTAAGTAACTTATAAGTCACCTATATGTCTAACCTTTACCTGGTAAAAGTTAGGTGCAAAGTTACTTCGTGTGTGGGCACCCTGGCACTAGCCAAGGTGCCCCCACATTGTTCAGAGCCAATTCCCTGAACTTTGTGAGTGCGGGGACACCATTACACGCGTGCACTACATATAGGTCACTACCTATATGTAGCTTCACAATGGTAACTCCGAATATGGCCATGTAACATGTCTATGATCATGGAATTGCCCCCTCTATGCCATCCTGGCATAGTTGGCACAATCCCATGATCCCAGTGGTCTGTAGCACAGACCCTGGTACTGCCAAACTGCCCTTCCTGGGGTTTCACTGCAGCTGCTGCTGCTGCCAACCCCTCAGACAGGCAGCTGCCCTCCTGGGGTCCAGCCAGGCCTGGCCCAGGATGGCAGAACAAAGAACTTCCTCTGAGAGAGGGTGTGACACCCTCTCCCTTTGGAAAATGGTGTGAAGGCAGGGGAGGAGTAGCCTCCCCCAGCCTCTGGAAATGCTTTCTTGGGCACAGATGTGCCCAATTCTGCATAAGCCAGTCTACACCGGTTCAGGGGACCCCTTAGCCCTGCTCTGGCGCGAAACTGGACAAAGGAAAGGGGAGTGACCACTCCCCTGACCTGCACCTCCCCTGGGAGGTGTCCAGAGCTCCTCCAGTGTGCTCCAGACCTCTGCCATCTTGGAAACTGAGGTGCTGCTGGCACACTGGACTGCTCTGAGTGGCCAGTGCCACCAGGTGACGTCAAAGACTCCTTGTGATAGGCTCCTTCAGGTGTTGCTAGCCTATCCTCTCTCCTAGGTAGCCAAACCCTCTTTTCTGGCTATTTAGGGTCTCTGTCTCTGGGGAAACTTTAGATAACGAATGCAAGAGCTCATCCGAGTTCCTCTGCATCTCTCTCTTCACCTTCTGATAAGGAAACGACTGCTGACCGCGCTGGAAGCCTGCAAACCTGCAACATAGTAGCAAAGACGACTACTGCAACTCTGTAACGCTGATCCTGCCGCCTTCTCGACTGTTTTCCTGCTTGTGCATGCTGTGGGGGTAGTCTGCCTCCTCTCTGCACCAGAAGCTCCGAAGAAATCTCCCGTGGGTCGACGGAATCTTCCCCCTGCAACCGCAGGCACCAAAAAGCTGCATTACCAGTCCCTTGGGTCTCCTCTCAGCACGACGAGCGAGGTCCCTCGAATCCAGCGACTCTGTCCAAGTGACCCCCACAGTCCAGTGACTCTTCAGCCCAAGTTTGGTGGAGGTAAGTCCTTGCCTCACCTCGCTGGGCTGCATTGCTGGGAACCGCGACTTTGCAGCTACTCCGGCCCCTGTGCACTTCCGGCGGAAATCCTTTGTGCACAGCCAAGCCTGGGTCCACGGCACTCTAACCTGCATTGCACGACTTTCTAAGTTGGTCTCCGGCGACGTGGGACTCCTTTGTGCAACTTCGGCAAGCACCATTTCACGCATCCTCGTAGTGCCTGTTTCTGGCACTTTTCCGGGTGCTACCTGCTTTAGTGAGGGCTCTTTGTCTTGCTCGACGTCCCCTCTCTCTTCAGGTCCA
Source organism: Pleurodeles waltl (assembly GCF_031143425.1). Lineage (NCBI taxonomy): Eukaryota > Metazoa > Chordata > Amphibia > Caudata > Salamandridae > Pleurodeles > Pleurodeles waltl. Next base: position 245,113,351 of record NC_090439.1, on the reverse strand, counting down.
ATTTGCGACCTCCTGGTCCCTCCTGGGCCCCAGCAGCGTCCAAAAACGCCAAACGCACGATTTGCAGCTAGCAAGGCTTGTTGGCGTTCTTTTAGCGGGAAAACACTTCTGCACGACTCTCCAAGGCGAGTGGGATCCGTCCACCAAAGGGGAAGTCTCTAGCCCTTTTCGTTCCAGCAGAAACCTCAGCTTCTTCTGTCCAGTCGAAGCTTCTTTGCACCCGCAGCTGGCATTTCCTGGGCATCTGCCCATCTCCGACTTGCTTGTGACTTTTGGACTTGGTCCCCTTGTTCCACAGGTATCCTAGATTCGAAATCCACAGTTGTTGCATTGCTGGTTTGTGTCTTTCCTGCATTATTCCTCTAACACGACTTCTTTGTCCTTAGGGGAACTTTGGTGCACTTTGCACTCACTTTTCAGGGTCTTGGGGAGGGTTATTTTTCTAACTCTCACTATTTTCTAATAGTCCCAGCGATCCTCTACAAGGTCACATAGGTTTGGGGTCCATTCGTGGTTCGCATTCCACTTTTGGAGTATATGGTTTGTGTTGCCCCTATCCCTATGTTTCCCCATTGCATCCTATTGTAACTACACATTGTTTGCACTGTTTTCTAAGACTATACTGCATATTTTTGCTATTGTGTATATATATCTTGTGTATATTTCCTATCCTCTCACTGAGGGTACACTCTAAGATACTTTGGCATATTGTCATAAAAATAAAGTACCTTTATTTTTAGTGTAACTGTGTATTGTGTTTCTTATGATATTGTGCATATGACACTAAGTGGTACTGTAGTAGCTTCACACGTCTCCTAGTTCAGCCTAAGCTGCTCTGCTAAGCTACCATTATCTATCAGCCTAAGCTGCTAGACACCCTATACACTAATAAGGGATAACTGGGCCTGGTGCAAGGTGCAAGTACCCCTTGGTACTCACTACAAGCCAGTCCAGCCTCCTACATTGGTTGTGCAGCGGTGGGATAAGTGCTTTGAGACTACTTACCACTCTTGTCATTGTACTTTTCATAAGAGAAAAATATACAAAACAAGGTCATTGTATATACACATAGCCAAAAAGTTTTGCATTTCCTCTTTTCACTCTTTTCTAAGTGCTGAAAAGTACTTCTAACTTTCTAAAAAGTTCTAAAAAGTTTTAAAAGTTTTTTTCTCTGTCTTTCTAAAAGCTCTGACAAACTTTTTATCTTTTACTATCACTTTAACTCTCTCTAAAAATGTCTGGCACAGGCCAAAATGTTGATCTGTCCAAACTTGCATATGATCACCTTTGCTGGAAAGGAGCAAGGAGTCTCTGCATAGAGAGAGGTTTGAGTGTAGGGAAGAATCCTTCCTTAGAACTGTTAATTAACATGCTTAGAGTACAGGATAAGGCCATAAGTGCCCCATCTGTTGAAAAAGTAGCTAATGGTTCTCAATCTGATCCAGGGACTCCCCCAGGAAAAGATTCAGGAAAGAAACTTCCTAGCCTGCCCATTACTAGACAGTCTAGCATAGTTGGTAATGATGATGAGCCACACCATATAAATAGTGTTGTCTCACATCATAGCAAAAGCATTTATTCTCACCATACTGGTAGTGATGTTTCTGTTAGCCAAGCTGTTAGGGTGGCTTCTGTAAGGGACAGGTCTCCTTCTGTCCATTCTCACCATACTTCTGTTTCAAGGCATGTCCCTCCCACCCACCCTGATGACAGATTGTTAGAAAGGGAGCTCAATAGATTGAGAGTGGAACAAACCAGACTGAAGCTCAAGAAGCAACAGCTGGATTTGGATAGACAGACTTTAGAAGTAGAGAAGGAGAGACAGAAACTGGGTTTAGAAACCCATGGTGGCAGCAGCAGTATTCCCCATAGTCATCCTGCAAAAGAGCATGATTCCAGGAATCTGCACAAGATAGTTCCCCCTTATAAGGAGGGAGATGACATTAACAAGTGGTTTGCTGCACTTGAGAGGGCCTGTGTTGTACAGGATGTCCCTCAAAGGCAGTGGGCTGCTATCCTATGGCTATCATTTAGTGGAAAAGGTAGGGATAGGCTCCTTACTGTGAAAGAAAATGATGCTAATAATTTCCAAGTTCTTAAGAATGCACTCCTGGATGGTTATGGCTTAACCACTGAACAATACAGGATAAAGTTCAGAGAGACCAAAAAGGAGTCTTCACAAGACTGGGTTGATTTCATTGACCATTCAGTGAAGGCCTTGGAGGGGTGGTTACATGGCAGTAAAGTTACTGATTATGACAGCCTGTATAACTTGATCCTGAGAGAGCATATTCTTAATAATTGTGTGTCTGATTTGTTGCACCAGTACTTGGTGGACTCTGATCTGACCTCTCCCCAAGAATTGGGAAAGAAGGCAGACAAATGGGTCAGAACAAGGGTGAACAGAAAAGTTCATACAGGGGGTGACAAAGATGGCAATAAGAAGAAAGATGGTGAAAAATCTCAAGATAAGCATGGGGATAAGGGTAAAACCAAAGATCCCACTTCAAATCTTAAACACTCTTCACAGGGTGGGGATAAAACAAATTCTTCTGTCCAGGTAAACCCCCTGAGCCTACCACCACTAATACATCAAGCTCTAGTGCCCCTAGCAGTAGTGGTACTAGTGGTGGGACTGCTGGCAACAGTCAAGCAAAGGGTGTAGTTGGGTTCACTTATGGGTCCTTCATAGAAACTGGGGTAGTCAGTCCCAAGACAGTTTCTGTCACACCTAGTGGCATTGGCCTTGCCACACTGGCTGCTTGTCCCCTTACAATGGATAAGTACAGGCAGACAGTTTCAATAAATGGTATTGAGGCCTTGGCCTACAGGGACACAGGTGCCAGTATCACTTTGGTGACTGAAAACCTAGTGCACCCTGATCAACACATCATTGGACAACAGTATAAGATTATTGATGTCCATAACTCCACTAAGTTTCTTCCCTTAGCTATAATTCAGTTTAGTTGGGGTGGAGTTACTGGCCCTAAGCAGGTGGTGGTATCACCTAGCTTACCTGTAGACTGTCTCTTAGGTAATGACCTAGAGGCCTCAGGTTGGGCTGATGTGGAGTTTTATGCCCATGCAGCCATGCTGGGCATCCCTGAGGAATTGTTCCCTCTCATTTCTAGTGAAATGAAAAAGCAAAGGAGAGAAGGCCTGAAAACTCAGGATCCCTCTCCATCAACAGGTAAAAAGGGTATCACAGTATCCCCTAACCACCCTGCCATTCAGGATACCATTCCTGTGGTGGGAGAAACCTCTCCTGGGGTGGCACCTGTTCCAAGGGAATCATCAGCTGGCAAAGCTGTACTCCCTGAGGTAGAAGTACCTCTCTGTGGGATAACTAACATTGGTGACAAAAAGAGCACCATTTTAGTTAACATGGAGCATCCCTCCAACCCTCCCAGAGAAACTTTAGTGCAGAAACTCTGCACTGCCTCACAACACTTAGGACAGCATCCCTGCCCTAGTTTGGAGCTCATAGGACAGCATCCCTGCCCTGCTCCAACCCAAGAGAAACAGCATCCCTGTTCTCTCTTCCAGCCATATGGACAAAGTTTTTGCCCAGCTATGGCTTGTCTGAGACAGCATCCCTGTCTGGCATTTCAATCACTACAAATAGGTTCAGTGGACAATTCCCACTGCTCTAAACTAAAACTTACTGATAGAAACTCTGAAAATACATCTTCACATTGTTGCTTAGCTAAAAAACTTCAAACAGGGTGGTTTACATCCCCACAGGGAAGTAACCATATAGTGGATGATAAAGGGAGTAACCAGTCTATTGCAGAGCTACTCTCTACTTATCACCACTTAGACAATAAAGTCTCAACTGGCCAAGGTTAGCCTTATTGTCCTTCGTTTGGGGGGGGGTTGTGTGAGAAAGTAGCCTCTTTCTAGCCTTGTTACCCCCACTTTAGGCCTGTTTGTGAGTGTATGTCAGGGTGTTTTCCCTGTCTCACTAGGATCCTGCCAGCCAGGGCCCAGTGCTCATAGTGAAAACCCTATGTTTTCAGTATGTTTGTTATGTGTCACTGGGACCCTGCTAGTCAGGACCCCAGTGCTCATAAGTTTGTGACCTATAGGTATGTGTTCCCTGTGTGATGCCTAACTGTCTCACTGAGGCTCTGCTAACCAGAACCTCAGTGGTTATGCTCTCTCTTTACAAATTGTCACTAACAGGCTAGTGACCAATTTACCAATTTACATTGGCTTACTGGAACACCCTTATAATTCCCTAGTATATGGTACTGAGGTACCCAGGGTATTGGGGTTCCAGGAGATCCCTATGGGCTGCAGCATTTCTTTTGCCACCCATAGGGAGCTCTGACAATTCTTACACAGGCCTGCCACTGCAGCCTGAGTGAAATAACGTCCACGTTATTTCACAGCCATTTTACACTGCACTTAAGTAACTTATAAGTCACCTATATGTCTAACCTTTACCTGGTAAAGGTTAGGTGCAAAGTTACTTAGTGTGTGGGCACCCTGGCACTAGCCAAGGTGCCCCCACATTGTTCAGAGCCAATTCCCTGAACTTTGTGAGTGCGGGGACACCATTACACGCGTGCACTACATATAGGTCACTACCCATATGTAGCTTCACAATGGTAACTCCGAATATGGCCATGTAACATGTCTATGATCATGGAATTGCCCCCTCTATGCCATCCTGGCATAGTTGGCACAATCCCATGATCCCAGTGGTCTGTAGCACAGACCCTGGTACTGCCAAACTGCCCTTCCTGGGGTTTCACTGCAGCTGCTGCTGCTGCCAACCCCTCAGACAGGCAGCTGCCCTCCTGGGGTCCAGCCAGGCCTGGCCCAGGATGGCAGAACAAAGAACTTCCTCTGAGAGAGGGTGTGACACCCTCTCCCTTTGGAAAATGGTGTGAAGGCAGGGGAGGAGTAGCCTCCCCCAGCCTCTGGAAATGCTTTCTTGGGCACAGATGTGCCCAATTCTGCATAAGCCAGTCTACACCGGTTCAGGGGACCCCTTAGCCCTGCTCTGGCGCGAAACTGGACAAAGGAAAGGGGAGTGACCACTCCCCTGACCTGCACCTCCCCTGGGAGGTGTCCAGAGCTCCTCCAGTGTGCTCCAGACCTCTGCCATCTTGGAAACAGAGGTGCTGCTGGCACACTGGACTGCTATGAGTGGCCAGTGCCACCAGGTGACGTCAGAGACTCCTTGTGATAGGCTCCTTCAGGTGTTGCTAGCCTATCCTCTCTCCTAGGTAGCCAAACCCTCTTTTCTGGCTATTTAGGGTCTCTGTCTCTGGGGAAACTTTAGATAACGAATGCAAGAGCTCATCCGAGTTCCTCTGCATCTCTCTCTTCACCTTCTGATAAGGAAACGACTGCTGACCGCGCTGGAAGCCTGCAAACCTGCAACATAGTAGCAAAGACGACTACTGCAACTCTGTAACGCTGATCCTGCCGCCTTCTCAACTGTTTTCCTGCTTGTGCATGCTGTGGGGGTAGTCTGCCTCCTCTCTGCACCAGAAGCTCCGAAGAAATCTCCCGTGGGTCGACGGAATCTTCCCCCTGCAACCGCAGGCACCAAAAAGCTGCATTACCAGTCCCTTGGGTCTCCTCTCAGCACGACGAGCGAGGTCCCTCGAATCCAGCGACTCTGTCCAAGTGACCCCCACAGTCCAGTGACTCTTCAGCCCAAGTTTGGTGGAGGTAAGTCCTTGCCTCACCTCGCTGGGCTGCATTGCTGGGAACCGCGACTTTGCAGCTACTCCGGCCCCTGTGCACTTCCGGTGGAAATCCTTTGTGCACAGCCAAGCCTGGGTCCACGGCACTCTAACCGGCATTGCACGACTTTCTAAGTTGGTCTCCGGCGACGTGGGACTCCTTTGTGCAACTTCGGCGAGCACCGTTTCACGCATCCTTGTAGTGCCTGTTTCTGGCACTTCTTCGGGTGCTACCTGCTTCAGTGAGGGCTCTTTGTCTTGCTCGACGTCCCCTCTCTCTTCAGGTCCAATTTGCTACCTCCTGGTCCCTCCTGGGCCCGAGCAGCGTCCAAAAACGCCAAACGCACGATTTGCAGCTAGCAAGGCTTGTTGGCATTCTTTCAGCGGGAAAACACTTCTGCACGACTCTCCAAGGCGAGTGGGATCCGTCCACCAAAGGGAAAGTCTCTAGCCCTTTTCGTTCCTGCAGAAACCTCAGCTTCTTCTGTCCAGTCGAAGCTTCTTTGCACCCGCAGCTGGCATTTCCTGGGCATCTGCCCATCTCCGACTTGCTTGTGACTTTTGGACTTGGTCCCCTTGTTCCACAGGTATCCTAGATTGGAAATCCACAGTTGTTGCATTGCTGGTTTGTATCTTTCCTGCATTATTCCTCTAACACGACTTCTTTGTCCTTAGGGGAACTTTGGTGCACTTTGCACTCACTTTTCAGGGTCTTGGGGAAGGTTATTTTTCTAACTCTCACTATTTTCTAATAGTCCCAGCGACCCTCTACAAGGTCACATAGGTTTGGGGTCCATTCGTGGTTCGCATTCCACTTTTGGAGTATATGGTTTGTGTTGCCCCTATCCCTATGTTTCCCCATTGCATCCTATTGTAACTACACATTGTTTGCACTGTTTTCTAAGACTATACTGCATATTTTTGCTATTGTGTATATATATATCTTGTGTATATTTCCTATCCTCTCACTGAGGGTACACTCTAAGATACTTTGGCATATTGTCATAAAAATAAAGTACCTTTATTTTTAGTATAACTGTGTATTGTGTTTTCTTATGATATTGTGCATATGACACTAAGTGGTACTGTAGTAGCTTCACACGTCTCCTAGTTCAGCCTAAGCTGCTTTGCTAAGCTACCATTATTTATCAGCCTAAGCTGCTAGACACCCTATACACTAATAAGGGATAACTGGGCCTGGTGCAAGGTGCAAGTACCCCTTGGTACTCACTACAAGCCAGTCCAGCCTCCTACAGTAACACCCTCTCTCAGAGGAAGTTCTTTGTTCTGCCATCCTGGGCCAGGCCTGGCTGGACCCCAGGAGGGCAGATGCCTGTCTGAGGGGTTGGCAGCAGCAGCAGCTGCAGTGAAACCCCAGGAAGGGCAGTTTGGCAGTACCAGGGTCTGTGCTACAGACCACTGGGATCATGGGATTGTGCCAACTATGCCAGGATGGCATAGAGGGGGCAATTCCATGATCATAGACATGTTACATGGCCATATTCGGAGTTACCATTGTGAAGCTACATATAGGTAGTGACCTATATGTAGTGCACGCGTGTAATGGTGTCCCCGCACTCACAAAGTTCAGAGAATTGGCTCTGAACAATGTGGGGGCACCTTGGCTAGTGCCAGGGTGCCCTCACACTAAGTAACTTTGCACCTAACCTTTACCAGGTAAAGGTTAGACATATAGGTGACTTATAAATTACTTAAGTGCAGTGTAAAATGGCTGTGAAATAACGTGGACGTTATTTCACTCAGGCTGCAGTGGCAGGCCTGTGTAAGAATTGTCAGAGCTCCCTATGGGTGGCAAAAGAAATGCTGCAGCCCATAGGGATCTCCTGGAACCCCAATACCCTGGGTACCTCAGTACCATATACTAGGGAATTATAGGGGTGTTCCAGTAAGCCAATGTAAATTGGTAAAATTGGTCACTAGCCTGTTAGTGACAATTTGGAAAGAAATGAGAGAGCATAACCACTGAGGTTCTGGTTAGCAGAGCCTCAGTGAGACAGTTAGGCACCACACAGGGAACACATACATATAGGCCACAAACTTATGAGCACTGGGATCCTGACTAGCAGGGTCCCAGTGACACATAACAAACACACTGAAAACATAGGGTTTTCACTATGAGCACTGGGTCCTGGCTGGCAGGATCCCAGTGAGACAGTGAAAACACCCTGACATACACTCACAAACAGGCCTAAAGTGGGGGTAACAAGGATAGAAAGAGGCTACTTTCTCACACTAGGGACGTCAAAATTACAGTGCATTAACTGGTTTGGGGCATTTTTACTTGTTTTTTGGTTATTTTACATTTGGAACACATCAGAGATTGGCTAATTGAAGACAGTATGGTGTTGATGGTGTATGTTCACATGTGTGACATCATACTGCAGCGGAACATCATCCACTACACCCTTCACAGTATGTTTACAGTTGGCTGACGTCATAGATGGTCATAAGTGTGGTCTACATATATGTGTGGCACAAATTGTGCATGTTTGCCATAAGGAGAGGATAGCAATGCACATATGTACAATACCTAATTGCCTTTGGCTCAAAGTGTGTGCTTTGACAACTAATTTGTTGGTTGACCAGGTGTGTGTGTACATCACATGAAGCATTATTGTACATTTGGTTGTATGAATGTGACGTCCATGTGTCCAACCCTAAGATGCAAGTAAAAATTGGAATGAACAAGGGCATGTGTTAGTCATACATGTAACAACACCCGCAAAGTATACTTCCAAGTTTTAGGGTCACATAGACACCACATGTGACATAGCATGCACCAGATGGATGGCAGACACATGTTCATGTCAAAAGTCCACAATTTCTACATCCTATGTCCTATAGTATTGGTAAGAGCTTCCTAGGCACTAGTTGATGAATCCCACAGTGAGTCATACACGTGCATTGAGGAAGTGGGTACCATGTTGTTTGCACAGACAGACAAGGGTCCATCTCATATGTATGATGACACCACAGTTGAGGCCATAGAAGTAAGCCCCAACTATCAAGTGGCTGTGGTGGACCAGCATACAAGACAGCACGTGTCCACATATTTCCAGTGATCAATTGCACATAGGTGTCTTGTTCATGTGTGTGGTCCAATGATGATCCTGTAGATTTTTTGGGATGTAATTTGTCACAGTTCGGACCAGGACTCATCATGAGTCAGTGGCAGCTATTCCTGTAACTACTGAGTATCCTTTGTTGATCAATGTGAGTAAAGTAGATGTGGACATGTGAACCAACATGTGGATGGTCCAACCCTGTCACTAAAGACGTGTAAGAAGACAGTCAACAGGGCAACCTTGGTGTGCTGAGTGAGATAATGTCTCAATTGTCATGTTCCCGCAGGTATCATTACAACATTTGTACACAGGTTGGCCTCTGCACTTCCCACTCCATCTGGGAACATCATAGCCTCTGTGCTGTTTATTCTCGCAGCTATTCACCACACACGGCACATGCTGTGCGCACTGTGATGCTGTGTGTGAACTGTCATGGTTCTGACATTTGTGTATTAATCATGTACATTATCAGAGGTTGCTGGTTGTACTGAAAGCCCCGTACCCAAGCCCTGCCTATGACCCTGGGACACTGTCACACTTTGTCAATCATGCATAAATGCAACCCAGAAAAGGGATGGGCCATGAATTTTGCATTTCCAAGAGGATTTAACTCAAATGGTACAGTTAAAAGGCAGATGATGCTATACAATGTATTTGTGTATGCATGGTAGAAGCCCATTCCCAATGCCCCCTGATGAATGGCAGGTTTGCTAACGCAAGTGTGGTACATATGTAGACACAGGGATACTTTAGTGTGACGCACAGACAGTTGCCAGTCAGGCTGACAGAATGCAAGATGATTCAGGAGCCAGCTACTGGAAAAGTTACATAATCAGTGGTCTGACTGAGACTGTTTGGAGGACAAACTAGACAGTTGACATGTCAATCTGTGTATGTAATGTGTTTTTGAAGGTGGCAAATGAACCCAAGGGCTGTGTTACATGGCTTAATTACTATCAATGGTTGACGATGTATTTGACATAATGGCAACTCCTATGCTGTTCCAGGCATCATCAGGGGCAGTGCTTTTTGTAATGGGTGGTGTGCATGGAGGTGATCACAGGTGTGGGCTGCATCTGTTTCTCACCAGTCCTGTTGGTGAGACTTGCATTCTAAGGGCCAACAGACATTTTCACAAGGGGAAGCAATCCACATGTACTAACAGGGCTTTGAAACTAGAAGACAGTGTATAAATTGACCTGACGTCCATGCAGTCAGATGTTATTTGACAATGGCATATCTTAGGAAAGGGTGTAGCACACTGGTTTGCTAATGTTGGTCTGTGTTTGTAGAGGAGGTATTATCAGGGTACACATCTTAGTATTCCAGGGACCTCTTCCGACAGGTGGGTTGTGACCAGGTGCATGGGTGTGTCAGGAGTTAGGAAATGGGCTGACATGTACATGGAATGTCATGTGCGCAATGCATGTCATATGTGTGGCACTTGTGCTGTTTATGTTCTGCTTCTAGGGAACTCTAGTCACAGATGTTCCTTGCAAATATTGGATGCAGTTGGACTAACTGCTGTCAAGGGTCTTGTCAGACATTCCTGTTAGTGATGCCAAAGCACATTGACTGCCTCATGTATGAGGCTTGTTTTCCCCTTATTGAGTGATGGTGTCATAGTTGTGGGCCATATGCTGCGTTGGACCTTGCTTTCAACATGTATGTGTGAAATAGTTGTGGTCCTCTGCCACAGGCCTTCAAAGGAGATATGTACATGATATATGTCATTAAGATTGTGTGTGTATGTGACCATTGTATGTTAGGCATCACATAAGCTCCGTGTCCTACTCAGTATCTCAGCAATGCTCCATGAGGCAACACTCTTATTCTGATAAGTAGAGATGAAGGTGTGTAAAAAGGAATAGCCAGACCATGATATGGTGATTATAATAGGTGTTTATTTACATTAGTTAACTAAAGTGGTGAAGGTGATCATATTCAGAAGAAATTATTTACAATCTGTTGCCTCCTGCATATACCAGCAGCTGTGTCCTGTAGTTCCCCCTCCTGTTGCAGGCCAGCATCCTCCTCTTCCTCCTCCTCAGGCATGTGTGGCTCTGGTTCCAGGAGGGGAGTGTTTCTTCTGATACAAATGTTGTGCAATATTGCACATGTGAGGATGATCCTACAGACCATCTCGGGGGACTATCGGAGGCTACCACCAGTGATGTCGAGGCAGCGGAACCTTGACTTGAGGATGCCGAAGGTCCGCTCAACAATGCTGCGTGTCCTCCTATGGGCCTTGTTGTATGCACGCTCTGCAGCTGTACTCGGGTTGCCAAATGGTGTCATAATCCATGGCTGGATGCCATACCCCTGATCAGCTGTAAGAGAAAATGAATGTGATTATGTTGATGTAGATGGCACTATTGAAAAGACCTTTAATGGCAGTAGTTGTCTTGTGTTGTCTGTGACTCTTTTGTGTACTAATGTGACATCCTATGCTTTTAGGCTATACCATCTGCATTGTGTTGTTTCCTTGGCTGAACAAGTGTTTGTCTGCTAACCGTTTGTCAGCAGTATGCTTTGGGATTTTCAGTACAGTGTGCCCTCCCTAGCATTGTGACTTGTGATACAGGTGTCCGTGTGTCTTCACTGGGGGTGAGATGATAGTTCCATGCACAGTTAAAATTGAAAGTGTTGTTAACACGTTCATATCAAAGTACCCTGGACATCCCATACCTTTAGACTTATGCAATGGATTAATGTAAAGGTCATTGCGACACTTACATTTTGCAAGGTGACATTTGGGCAACCCATTCCACACGTTGTGATCTTTGACTTCTTAACATTAGGCTGTACAGTAATTTCCAATGTGTGACAGGTTCAATGGTGACTTAAGAAACATGGCTAGCGATGTCTCGACCTCTGTGTGTTCCTGTCGCCATGTTGCTGTTGTGGTGTATGTGTTGTGTGTCCTAGAGGGTTGCTGTGCAGTGTGTATATAAGTAGGTTTTTGTACTTACCAACAAGTAGTCCATTGCCATACCGTCCATCCTGGAAGTGTTCATTGATGGTGCAGTGACGGAAGATGTATGAGTCATGTACACTCCCAGGATATTTAGCCACGATGTTGGTGATCAATCCTTGGTGATCGACTTTGGCCTGCACGTTGATGGAATGTGTGTGCTTCCTGTTGCGGTAGAGGTGTTCAGTTGCAGCAGGTGGCACAAGGCGTACATGTGTGCAGTCGATTGCACCAAGGACGTGTAGGAAGCCACTGATTGCGTAGAACCCCTGTTTAGTTTCCTGCTGCTTCTGCAGTGTGTTAGGGAAGCAGATGTGGCGGGGTGTCAGTCGAATGATGGTGTCCAGTACTTTGGGCAAAAAGGCGGAGAATGATGGTTGTGATATTGCGCCAACCAGGGCACCAGTTGTTTGAAAATAGCCACTTGCCAGCATGTGAAATACGGCAAGCAGTTTTGTTTCTGTTGGGATGATGCGGGGTGTCACCAAAGTGGGGGCCAACTGCTGTTCAATGTTTCGCAGCAGCTGCTGAATGGCCTGCCAGTTCAACCGGTACCTCTGGATGATGTCGTGTTCCCTGAGGCCCTGAAGGGTTGTTCTTGGGCGGAATATCCTCTCCTGCCTTCTGCGCTGCCTTTGGGGTCCCTGCTGGTGTTGTTGTAGCTGCTGTTGTTGCTGCTTGGCTCTGCGTCTGCGTGCATGCTGGATTAGAATCACCTCCATGGCTCCCTGTTGCTGTTCTGCTGCTCTGCTGTTTGTTCTGTGTGTTCTGATTAAATACAGGTGTGTTTGCCCAATTTTAACGCCTGCCCTGACCCAGGCGTTAATTTTTGACGCAAATCGGGCTGTGCGTCATTTTCTGGCTCCGCCTCCCGGCCGTGCGTCATTTTTGCCCGAAAGCATAAATACGACGCACGGCCCTTTAAGCCATTTTTTGGACAGGAACGCCTACCTTGCATATAATTAACGCAAGGCGGGTTGCCGCATCCAAAAAATTACGCACACGGTGGAATTTTGTCATCCACGGGCTCGGGCGTCAAAGTTTAAATACGGGGCAACGTTTGCGCTGATTGTGCGTCCAAAATTTTGACTTCAACAGTGCAATATTCAAGCTAATACAGTTTAATTATGCACACCTCATTTATTTAACAACTAAACATCTGCATACTGTGTTCCTGGGGTCCTTCACAGTTGCCCTAGATGTCCCTGTGAAAATAACCCTCCTGACTGTAGGTGCAATTTGTGCAGATCTAAAATATTTCTGTTGAGATTGATGCCTCGGTCCAATGCTGAGATATCAAACTGTATGTTTTTCAGACTTGGCATTGTTTGCCAAAAGATCAATGGTGATGAATTGGAGGTCCTCACAAGTACCCAATGTAGTCATACAGAGGTCAGACTTTGACTTTTAAGTGGGCATTGATGGAAAAGAATGCATCTAGATTTCAACACTGGAGGACAGGTAGGGAAACAACAAGCACAAGCTAGGACAACATGCTGCTTGAATTTGCTTATAAATCAGACCACAGACCACTATGAATGTATTCAGTGATGTTTCAATTTTGGGATGTGAAAAACGAATAGGTCCCACCCATATCTGTTGCTCCTGGAAACCTGGCAATTGCATTTCAAGACGGTGTTGTACTACTATGCAAGTGGAAAAGCAAAAAGGCTTTCTTTGCTGCCTGAAGCTAAATTAAATGTCTATTTAATGTGTTTACATTTTAACACAATTTAACATTGAATTGTATTTCTTTTTTCATTTGTATCCACAAAAGGTACTCTCTAGGGTTTACAATATTATTTGTCATCTTATGAGAAAAATCAATAACACTATGATTGGCTTTCTTTCAGAGGCCTGTACAGATGACATTGCAATTGTCCTGGTGTGCCACGAGAAGCACTCTCGTCAACTCCACCCAGTGGTAGATTTGGAGTAGTATAAGGGCATTCAAAATCTAGTTTTACAAATTAATACTCTAGATTCTAACATATCTCTTTGTCTTTTTGCTCCTAAAGTATTCTTTCTTTTTCTTGGTGGATACGACTGCTTCACTTGAGGCCTCAAATAGCTGACACTAGAAGCTGTTTACGCCTCTCACAAATCAAGAGGGATATAATTTTTTTTCTTTTTTTTTTTAAAACATTGTCAAACTCCTTCACATTTATAGAGCATTTAAAAACTTTCTGTTTTCGATTTTGATTATTATATATATATACTTTACTAAACTGCTAACATCATTTACGTTTCTAAACAGGTGTGTAACTCCCGGCATTGTGCACCCCTAGTGGTCTACAGACTACAGGTTGAGAACTTCTGTTTTAGTGTACTTACCTTGTCTTTGGGGAAAATTCCGTCAGTCTACTATTAAATGCTGGGTATCAAACCCATTTATTTTCATCTGGCATCAGTCTGTTCCAGAAGAAAAAATGTTTTGTTGCATTCAAATGCAGCCATGTCGTTATGCATCCATATACTTCATATAGACAGTAAATCACAATGGGGACAGGCAAGACTTTCCAGGAATGCTGCAGTGCACTTAGGTTAGGAGAAATACTTCCTCAGTCAAATTCTTGTTTGTTTGTCTTTTTAGAAAGATTCATATTATCTCTTGGACAGCTCCAATCCCCACCACACCTCTCCATCATCACTTCCCTCAAACTATGTAGCAAGATGGTGCAGCCAAGGGTGTTCAATGCATGCTCTATGCCTATTAACATCAAGTTGGCTAGAACCTCCATGTCCATTATGTTTAAAAGACTCACTTGAGCATCTAATTGGACTGTTTCAGATACTGCAACCAGACTTCCACTCTCCAACCCTGTGGCTATGCTCCAAGTGATGTTATATATGAATGTTTGCTGCTTTCACCAGTACTTGCAGGATAAATGGTTTATTCAATGGCGGTAGGTAGGGCTAAGGGCCATATTTATGAACCGGTTTTCTTCACATTTGCACCATGCAACATGGTACATGTGAAACGCAAACCTTAAGTGAGTTTTATGCAGCCATGCAAGGCCACCTTGAGTGGCCCTCTAGTAACTTCATAAATCTTAAGTAATGCAATGCAGAACAAATTGCTCTGTTGCATTACTCTACACCAGGAAGGCGTTTACATGGGGGTTCCCACACAACATCAATGATTTTTGACACATTCCCAAATTTACCCAAGGTGGTAAACCTGGGACTGTGCCAAAAAACTATGGGGCAGATTTAACAGTCACTATATAAACACTTGTGCCATATTGTGGCTGTGCCATGCATAATGTATGCAGGAGCGGCATTCCCCGGTTAAGTGGGGGGCTGAAAAAATGGCGAAGGAAATCTAAGAGATTTCCTTGCTCCATTTCTTTTGGCACTAGGCAGCTTTCATTATTTAAAATGGGCCCCCATGTACTCTGCAGGAGTAGTGCAAAAATGTTATCACTACTCCTGCAGAGTACATCATCAGCATAAAAAATAATTAGGCTATTGCCCTCTGCCCTGCACCATGGTGCGCCGTATTTTGCAGCACAGATAGAAAGAGGAAAACGTTTTTTGAGGATTGTTTTTGTGCAGGAATGTGCCCCTTTCTGCACAAAAACAATCCTGCATGAAACGTACGCACCCTTGCACCATGGTGCAAGGGTGCCTGCATTGGCGATGGGCAGCCTATGGTGCGCCAGCACAGGGAAAAGGACAGGAATGAGCCATATTGCCTCAAATACAGTGCATTAATGCCATTTCGCTGTGGCGCAGTGCTGTGCCACAATTTTATAAATCTGCCGTTAGTCTCAGACGGCTCCAGTGAATGTTTTGTGACAGAGCGGTTTGTTTAAGCCACTTTAGGACTTCCCCGACTGGAAAGAAACTGTTCATAAAACCCACCCAAAAAGCCATTTCCTCACAGCAGTTTTTAATAATACTAGTGGCTCATTTAAGACTGTCATGTGGGCTTTATCATTGTTACTGTTATTGATATTTGTTTAGTGTGACCGGTGAAGCACCTTTCTGCCCCTTGGCTAAATTCATGCTAAAACAGAAAATAATGAAGATAATTATTTAAAAAAGTTCACTATTGTGTCGACGTTATGGATGGCTGAAGAAATTCACAGTGTGAACGCTTAGTCACCACGGAGTTACTTAAATGTTAAGCACATGAGCATCTGCTGTATTTCATGGCTATCAGTGCCTGCCAATCTCATTACTCAGGGTAAGCGTTTCATTAATTCCTTTGCAGAGGAGTCCCTGTCAATAGCTCGATTCCCATGGCAACAGAGTCTCAGCTTCTCCCCGTCATCCATCTTTCACCAGACACCGCTGCTTTCCTGCGACTAACATAAGCCAAATGTTCTTTCTCACATTCCCTTCATCAGCGCGGTTAACACGCAGAGCTCCGTGCTTTGTTTCGAGATGAGATGTATTGCTTTGTCGAAATCACATATCAGTGTCTTCGATAGGGCACTGTCTGTGTCTTACAGTGAGACGTTTGTACGTGGAGCAGATTACAGCAAGCCAGGCAGCAGCGTGCCAAAGGAAAGAATGTTATCAGAAGCCATAGCTTCAATACAGCAGAACCCCGGTCAGAGAAAGAAATTGATGTTATTTAGTGAAACCACCTGACAGTAGGTGCAAAAAACAAATTGTGAGAGGACTGTCAAAAAATTAATACACCCTTAAAACATTACTGTTAGACCTGACATCCTTGGTCCTTTTGCTTTCACTTCTCCTGAGTGCAGAAATCGTTTTTGTTGGCTTTAGGGCTCTGTGCAATTTACCACTGCAACCAGTGTATTTACCATTAAAGATTGTAAAAATGGCCTACATCCAGTTGGCATAATTGGCTTACTTGTTACTCGCTAGTAAATGATACTACATTGTTAGAAATTGGGTTACTGGTTGACCGGGGTGTCAAATCAAAAATCAAATCAAATTGGAGTTTGTAGAGTGCACTACTCACCAATGAGGGTCTCAAAGCACTGTGAGGGGTCGGTCCTCTGTGCTTCAGGTGAAGAGCCAGGTCTTAAGGTCTTTCCAGACTTGAGGTAAGGATGGTGACTGCCTGAGGTTAAGAGGCAAGATGTTCCAGGTCTTTGCCACAAGGTAGGAAAAGGATCTTCCTCCAGCCGAGGTCTTCCGTATGCAGGGTACGGTGAATGATGCCTGTTGAGCAGAGCTGAGAGGTCTGGAGGGGGAGTAGAAGGTGATGCGGTGGCCGAGGTAGGATGGTCTTAGGTCATGGAGAGCCCTGTATGCGTGGACAAGGAGTTTAAAGTTTATCCTTTTCTCGACTGGGAGCCAGTGGAGGTTTCTTAGGTGTCTGGTGATGTGTTCACAGCATACAACAATCTTCTCTCATTACAAGAGACATTTGTGAAACTGCAAGGATTGTTCCTGACCTATTGGCTTCACCCATATCATAGGCTACTTACTTGACAATCCTCTGACCTGATGACAATTTTTACTCTATTATATCAGACATAACATCTTTGAAAAAGCCCAAGAGATGAAACATGTGTCGGCTGCTGATCTGTGAATATATTGTGAACCTCACTAGCATTCTTCTTAGAAATAAACCTACACTTTAATGAGTTATGAATTTTTGACTGTTGGACTTCCCATTATCACTACTTTTGTTGTTTGGTACTTCTGCATATTAGCCTATTCAATTGTAAGAGAGGTTGTGGTCATGTCCTCCCTCCCATCCTGCCAGTGATGGCCCATCCAGTTAAACCTAAGCTCCCATTGTGTGTGGCTGTTTAAGAGGAATACAAAAAGCCCAACTGTCACCTGCACCCAGTTATGTGACCCACAGACAAGCTGCAGGCACCAAATGTCTAGGGCAAGAAGATGCCAACTTTCTAAAAGTGGCATTTTCAGAATTGTAATTTCAAATCTGACTTCACCATAAGCTACGATGCTAGGATGTCAAACATGAATTGCTAATCTCTTTCCTCTTTCCATTTGGAAATTACACTTATAAAATGTAATAAGGCAACTCCAAAGCTATCCAATGGGCGAGCTGGGCCTTGCAGTAGTGAAAAACAAATTTGAGAGTTTCACAATTTCAGAACATGCACAACGTAAACGTGCATGGCCTTCTTCTCAAATACATTGCACCCTGCCCTCTCTGCTGTCCAGGGTCTACTCTTGGGGTCAAAAAGCACAAAAAGGGTATGGGGTTCACTTGTAATGAGGAGCTATACCTAAAGGAGATTATCCTGGGGCTCCTTGACCTCAATGGGTGTGTGAATGAAGTGTGAGTGCAGTGGCGTGGTGATGGGTGGGGGGGGTGTGTCCTTTACGGACTAGGTGGTCTCACACACTATATAATGTCATGCTTAATCATTTGACCACCTAGCCCCACCCAGGTAGGATAATGCCACCTGGGCGGACTCAACCTCGCCGTTAAAAGAACGGGAGGGAGCGCGGAAATTATTATTATCTGGAATAAGAGGGATCCAGCTAAGCTAGGGAAAGATATAAAAACACCTAAGCAGTTACCAGTGTGCAATCTACACTTTTAATAATGGTGTCTGCTGGTGTATTTAAAAACAAGGATGGGACACCAGGGTGAGAACAAGGACTCACTGGGTCACCTATCTAAAAATGGCCGACATGTTTCTGCCCTCTACAATGAGCCAAGGAAGGTCTGGGGCATTCTTCAGGGCCTAGGATCCCTAAACGTCATGCAATGCAGAGACAGACATCCAACACTCAGTAAGAGTGGGTACAGAAAAATAAGAAATTACGAGGCCTACCTGTACCGAGGAACTACCTAACGTAGGCCCCAAGTCTAAAGGCTACTTGCCCCAGTTTCCAGGAGGGGGAGTGTCCCCTTATAGTCACACTTACATCAAAGGAGGCGTTCACTATGCGCCTAGTCCGTCCCCTCACTGGACCGCTAGAGGTCTTGGGGTGACATAAGTATTAAAAGGGAAGGTTTGGGTCTGGAAAAAGGTTTGTTGTGCAAGGTCAAAATAGCAGTTTAAACTGCAAACAAATGCTCTGCAATGGCAGGACTGAGATACGTTTAGAGTGCTACTTAAGTGGGTGGCACAACCAGTGTTGGATGTCCACTAGTTGCATTTATTGTACAGGCCCTAGGCTTATGTAGTACCTCTTTACTAGGGACCTATAAGTGCAATACATATGCCAGTTGGGCATCGGCCAGCGCTACCATATGTTAGGAAAAGAGCACCTGCACTTTAGAAACAGTTAGCAGTGGTAAAGTGTGCAGACTCCTAGGGCCAGCAAAAACCAAGTTAGGAAAAACAGGAGGTGTGAGGCAAAAAGGCAAGGGGAACACACACCAAAGATGCCAGGTCTAACACGTGTTCCCACCCAACTGAAAGTGAAGAGAACTACCAAACCCTTTGGGACTTCTCTTTCCTAAGGTGGAAGACCTGGAGAGACCATCAGCATTGGCATGGTCAGTTCCAAGATGGTGTTTCACTGTAAATACTATTCCCTGTAGGGGGATGGACCACCGCAACAGTTTGGAATACTCACCCCTCATCTGCATTAACCCTCTGAGGGGGTCTGTAGTCTGTCTGAACCCAGAAGTGAGCACCAAACAGGTGTGGTCTCAGCTTCATCTTTTTTGCAGGACTACTGCAAAGGCTTCCCTCTCTATTGCATTCCAACTCTGTTCCCGGGGAGGTAACCTCCTACTGATGAAGACTAAAGGTTGATCTAGGCCCTCTTCATTTGACTGTGCAGGCACCTATGCCAATCTCTGAGTCATCTGTGGACACAATGAGTCCTTGGGAAATGTCAGAGGCCTTGTGCACAGGTGCTGTGCACATGGCCTCTGGCATGCCTGTGTCCAGATGGCCTGATGTGATTGCTTCTTGGAAGTCAGCTCTTTCAAGGGTGCAACAATGGTGCCATATCCCTTGACAAATCTCCTGTAGTAGCCAGGAAGGCCCAAGAAAGCTCTCACCTCTGTCTAGGTCTTGGGGGAGGGAGAGGGGCTACCAAGCCAGAATGCTTTCAATCATGGCTTGGAGGGTTTGCACTTTACCTATTTCCAATTGGTGACCCAAGTAGACCACGGAAACTTGCCCTATCTGGAACTTAATGGCCTTGATAGTTGGGCCTGCCCTTTGCAGAGCCTGAAACATTTCTCTGAGGTGGTACAGGTAGTCTTCCCAGATCGAACTGACGACTGCAATGTCATCCATATAGTTAGAACTGATTTTCTCTAACCTAGACACGACCCGGTTGATCAACCTCGGGAAGGTGGCAGGGGTGTTCATCAACCTGAAGGGAATTACCCAGAACTGGAAGTGCCCTTTTGGGGTAGAAAATGCAGACTTCTCCGTGGACCCATGGTCAAGGCAATCCGCCATTCCCCAGACATTAAATCAAATGTACTAAGGAAATTGGCAGCTCCTAGCTTCCCTATGAGCTCCTCAGCCCTGTGGATAGGGTGTTTGTCATTCTCAGTGACTGCATTGAGCCCACGGTGGTCCACGCAGAACCTAAGCTCTGGAGTGACACCAGAACCTAAGTTCTGGAGTGACAGCTGGAGGGGTAGCTTTGGGGACCACACCACTGGGCTGGACTAAGGGTTTTTTGAGAGCTCAGTAATGCATAATTCCAGCATCTTGGAGACCTCCTCATTAATGATAGCTCTCACCTTATCAGACATCCTGTAGATTTTACTCTTCACAGGCATACTGACCCCAGCGTCAATACCATGTGAACACCATGAAGTGAGTCCCGGGTTAAGGGAGATGAGTGAAGCAAACTTCCCCAACAACTGACAGCAGTCTCTCTCTTGTTCTAGGGTCAGGGTAAGGGAAAGGTTGACACCCTTCACTGACCCATCCTGCTCCTTGGAAGAATGGAGGTCAGGGAGAGGTTCAATCTCCTCTTCCACCCCACTGTACATGACCAAGAGCATGGTCAACTCAGACTTCTCAAAGTGGGGCTTGAGGCTATTGACAAGCAGGACCCTTATAAGGTTCCTGGGAGTCTTGAGGTCCACCAGGTAGGTGACATCACTCTTGTGCTCCTTCACCATATAGATATCTGACCAGTGGTCTAGTAGGGCCCTGGGCTCCACAGGCTCCATAGCCCACACCTTTTGGCCAGGCTCAAATTCAACCAGAGTGGCTTTCTGGTCATACCACCATTTCATGTCCTCCTGTCTAGCTTCTAATATTTCCTGCGCTTGCTTACAGAAGTGCTTCATCTGAGTGCAAGCATGTAGCTGACCACATCCTACCGGGCTTTCGTGGGAGCTTACTCCTAGCCCTTCTTCACCAGACTTAGATGTCCACTGACAGGGTGCCCATGCAGGGGTTCAAAGGGACTGAAGCTAACTCCCTTCTTTGGTAACTCCCTGTAGGCAAATAAAAGCCATGACAAAGGGACATCCCACTTCTGCCTCATGAGATCTGGCAGGTCCATTATCACGCATTTTAAGGTCCTGTTGCACCTTTCAACAAGCCCCTTAATGTGAGGGTTGTAAGGAGTGGAGAGCTTGTATGTGACCACCAAACTCCTTTCGGATGGCCTTCATGTACCCCACCATGAAGTAGGTACCACAGTCTGACACCCATGAGCAATCCCACACAGGAAAGTATCACTATCAGTGCCCTGGCCACTGCAGATGCAATCGCTGTTGTCAGTGGAATAACCTCTGGGTACCAGGTGGCATTGCCCACCAAAATCAGGATGAACCTCATACCCATGGCTGCTTTGGGGCCCAGGGACCCAACAATGTTGATGCCCACTGTTTCGAAGGGGGTGCTAATGGCAGGAAAGGGTTGCAAGAGAGCCTTGCACTTCCTTCCTGACTTGCCACTGGCCTGGCAGGTAGAGAAGGACCTGCAGGAAGCATCTGAAGCCCTCCTCATTTGAGGCCAATAAACGTGGGTAATAAGTCTCTCAAAGGTCTTGTTCTGACCCAAATTACCTGCCAGGTGTATATCATAAGTCAGCTCCAGTAGGGAGGTCCTGTAGCACTGGGGGGCCACCAATTGCAAAAAGAGGGACCCCCTGCTAACAAATAAAGGTTTCTAGGGCAGGGAAAATACAAATAGTATCCACATTACCCCAGCAACCATATACATTCAAAGCACAGAATGCTAAATTACTTTGGCCCTCATTACATTCCTGGCAGTCTTGGACCGCTAGGGTTGTTGTGGCGGATTTCACACCAGCAGGCTGGTGGTGAAATCCCTAGTATTACGACCACGGCGAAACCGCTGCGGTCGCACCGCCGGAACCGGCGGTTTACCGCCACTTCAGTCCCGGCGGTTTTAATCCGCCAGGGCAGCGCTGCCCAGGGGGTTACGAGTACCTCTACCGCCAGCCTTTTCCAGGCGGTTTGAACCACCAGGAAAAGGCTGGCGGTATGAGGAGTCGAGGGGCCCCTGGGGACCCCTGCACTGCCAATGCCACTGCCATGGGCAGTGCAGGGGCCCCCTGACACGGCCCATGCAGCTTTTCACTGTCTATGCAGACAGTGAAAAGCGCGACGGGTGCAACTGCACCCGTCGCACAGCCGCAACACCGCCGCATGCATTAGGAGCCGGCTCCTGTGTTGCGGCAGTGATCCCCGCTGGGCCAGCGGGGATCTCAAAATGACCGCGGCGGGAGTGCGGCTGCATTGGCGGCCACCCAGCGAAGCCGCCCGCCAAGGTCGTAATGAGGGCCTTTATTTGGCCCAGACTGAATAAACTCACATGTACCTTTCTTGGTATTTTTTTGATTATCAATAACTTTAACATAATCACAGCATACAATAATGAACAATAACTTTTAGAAAAAAAGCATACTCACATCCGCTTATGACATGCAGCATATATGCTACACTCACCTTCATTCAACCTCGCTAGTACTCAGACAGAATATATAAGAGATATAGATCTCATGTATGTCAAAGCCATACAAATTTATAACATCATTTTCTATTATACAGCACCTTCAATTTATGCTTCATAAATTTTTGACAATTGCTAAGAAAATACAATATTTTCCACACATTAAAAAAGTTCTCTTTATGTTATGGAATGTATCCACTACTTTCCACATATGACAAACTACTTATTAAATCATGTGACTTAAAATTCATGTTATATTCTTTCCAAAATGACACACTGTTTATAATACATGTGGCTTGAACACCTAGGCCCTCATGACAACCCTGGCAGTCGGTGATAAAGCGGCGGTAAAAAAAATGGAATCATGACCACGGCGGAAACCGCCAACACATAAAGCCACTTAAACACACCGACTGCCACAGCGGTAGCAACAAACACCGCGGCAGTAACCGCCAACAGCCAGATGGAAGACAATGTACGGTCCACAGCATTACAACAGGCCTATCCGCCACCTTTTCCGGGACGGTACCAATGCCTTCAAAACCACAATGGAAACGGTACACCGAAGGGAAACAACTCACCTCTCGACACTCAAGGAAGAACCACAACGCCATGGAGCCCGAGCTGCACTTTAATCCAATGCTGGTGTACCTTCTCATACACCAGGAACATGAACGCCGGGGAAGACGACCACGGTGAGTACTGCACCTGGCACACAAGGGAGGGGGGGCGGAAAAAGAGAGTGACACTCACACGCAACACCCCCACCCCCACTCCCACTGCCAACACAATACACACATACAGATGCAACAACATTACATATACATCCCGTAACCCTCAGGAATAACGCAAGGACAAAAGGAATGGAAGAAATTGAGTGTAATAGTACAGTTTTAGATAAATACGTCCTTAAACAATAAACAGTATGTACAATATTGTTAGAAATGGGTTCTATCATTGACAGTCAGGTTAACCCCTGTTCAATCAAGGACCCTCACTCTAGTCAGGGTAAAAGAGAATCACCCTCAGCTAACCCCTGCTCAACCCCTTGGTAGCTTGGCAGAGCAGTAGGCTTAACTTCAGAGTGCTAGGTGTAAAGTATTTGTCCCAACACACACAGTAACTTAATGAAAACACTACAAAATGACACAGCACCAGTTTAGAAAAATAGGAAATATTTATCTAAACAAAACAAGACCAAAACGACAAACATCCACAATACACAACTCAAGTTATCAATTAAAAATCAAAAAGAGTCTTTAAGTAGTTTCGAACACACACTAACGCTGTCAACGTGAAAAAGTACCTTGTGTGCATCAAAAATAACCCCGCACGGGGCGAGTCCGCGTCAAAAAGGGCTTGCGATGCGTTGATTCCACTCATGAGCGGGACCTTGCATCGTTTCTCCTTTCGCCGGGTCGAGGTGTGTCGTTTCTCCCCTCCGCAGGAGAG